>NW_024581117.1:15960260-16224773 GCF_017639235.1 Corvus kubaryi
GTTTAAAACTTTTTGTTAATTCTCTTTTCTTTCTTCTTTATGTGCAGGTGTCATTGTTTGCAGAACTCTTCAATGAAATGCTTCAGAGAGATTTTGGTGTCAGAATTTACAAAGCACTGATTTCTCTCCCAGAGAGAGAAGACAAGAAGGACAAAAAAAGCAAAAAAGATGAGAAAAAAGAAAAAAAAGAAGAAAAAGATGATGAAACGGATGACCCAAAACCTAAGAGAAGAAAATCCGGAGATGATAAAGATAAAAAAGAAGAGAGAGATGAAAAGAAGGTCTGCAGTTAGCCCATATGCAGTTCTACCCTGTCTGGATCAATATTAAAGTGTTTCTATTTCAGTTTTACATTATTGCATTCAAGAACTCAGCTCTTGTAATGTTAGTTAACTGATTTGAGCTTTTGATCTATTTAAATATGCTTCAATTATATTCAGTAATTTAAAAATTTTACAGGTGTATTGGGAGTATTTTAACATTTAGCTGTATCACAGATTTGTATCTGTATCTTGAGTGACTATGCATAAATGTAGGCAAATTTTGTCTGGTAGTAAGGTTTTTGCTTTGCTGGTTTTTGATTCTGACTAGATAAATATTTAGGAACTTTTGTTACAGAGGGAAGATAAAAGGAAAGAAGATTCTAAAGATGAAGAAGAAACTGAAGATGACAATAATCAAGAAGAATATGATCCAATGGAGGCAGAAGATGCTGAAGATGAAGATGAAGGTATCTTGAACTATGAATTTTGTGACCTTTCATATTTTTTTTTTTATCATCACTGATTATGTTCTTTCAAGCTGGAGAACACACTGGAACTAGGCAATTTAAATTATTAAACTAATTTTATATTAGTAATTCTGACCAGTTCTACGTAAAATGTAAGTACCTTTATGTTAGGCATTGTATGAACATAGTTAATATAAACTAGCTGTGGTGCTCTAAGTAAGGCATGCATATAGAAGTGGTTTTATTTTTTTCAGAATGCAGACCACTCGCAACTCCCATTGAAGTCAGTAGGAGATGTGAGTATTCAGCACCTCTGAAAAACCAAGCCACTTTTACGTGCCTAACTTCCTACTCCTGAGTTCTGGAATGTCATCCTGGTTTGGCTAGGACAGAATGTAGAGTGGGTGCTCTTTATCCGATGTCACAAGAAGTTGGTTTTTGTTTGGGTGGAGCCAGGTTAGCCTGAAGAAATAGGGAAAGGGTCTGGAGGACTTTCCAGGCAGTGGCAGCGACTCTTTCCCTCCTCAGAGACTCAGAAAGGTGCAAGACAGCGTGTGTAGTTTTTGAACTGTGCTTTGGGGTAGTTGCCTTTCTTTGGAGAGGTTTTGCTAGAGATACAGGTTTGAACTGTGTGGATATTGCAGTCCCAGCATTTTTAGTTGTATTTTTGGCAGAGTACTGCACCAGCTTTAAAAAGCTGGTGCTAATCTGTGGTTTCCAGAACAACTCCTATTTGCTTATGATTTGTGAGAGTGGCCTGGGCTTGTTTGTTCCATACAAGTGCTGCTGCTTCCCATAATCTGTCCTTGTGCCATTCCCAGTCAGTAGTTGCTGAGGAAACCCAAGAAGCCATGGAGGTGCAGGAGAAAGTGATTTGTTCTCAGAAAAGGGTTGGTAAAATTAGCCAAGTGTTGTAATGCATAGTTTTTTCCAAAGTTGTCCTCACAAAGAAGGTGAGCTTAAAGCTGAACTTGGCACATGATTCTCTGACCCAAGACTTGCACGTAAGGTACAGAGCTGCATGCCATAATCCATCCCAGCAGTTGTCATATCCCTTTCTCTCTTTTAATCTAGTTTTACTGTACTGTCTACCTTTAGACAAAAAACCTGCCGTTTGTAATTCACATCTAATAAGTGATGTGATCTGTAACTTGGAGAATCTAAGTCATAGGAAGAGTAATCTCTCACTCAACATGAGTATAAACACATGATTTTAGTTATATAGTTTATATGGTTTTTATTATATGAAATATTTGAGAGTAAATAATACAGAATCTGAATAGGAATAGCCCATAGCTGAGTGCAGACTCTGCCAAGCCTCATTAGGGAGAATTGTGATTTCCTGCATACCTCTTAAATAGATGGAGACATTGGCAGAACTCATTTTTGCCTAGTTAGCATTTGTTTCAGCTCTTCTGTCCTGTGTATGAAACAAACACAGGGAAAAAAATTACAAATGGCTTATGTTAAAATAAGGCTAGAGAAAAAAATAACAGGGCCCACTACTACACATTTTTTATTATTTTTCAGGGAAGTATATTGCAGATGTTTGGGGGTTTCTGTGGACTTTTCCAGTGGCCACATGTATTCTGGTAATGGTTATATAATCGTTTGCTGTGGGTATGTTGAGTTTTCTTTCTGTTTTGCAGACCGGGATGAAGAGGAAATGAACAAACGGGAGGACAGAAGAGAGGGAAATAAGCATTGCAAAGAGAGGGCATCTAAAGATAAAGTAATTAACACCTTTCTTAACAATTGCGTAGACCTTGTTAGAGGTGTCCTAATTACAGCTTAGCTTTATTTTTATTATAAGACCTGTTTTTCACTTTGCAAACAGCTGTTAAATAAATTATTGAGGGCAGAAGGAGGGTTTCCTATTTTATAATTAGATTAATTCTATGACCATTTTTTACATTTTAGCATGAACATAAGGAAATTGTGTCTACCAGCTGTTACTATCCATTGTGCTAAATTTCTTTTAAGTATTGAAAGATTACTTGTCTTATATTGCTTAAATTAGTCTCAAATAATGTGGTCTAAGTAGGTAAATGCTAGTAATATTAATTACTTGACTGAAAGTAACGATAAAATGAACTGAGAAAAAACTTCTGTTAAGTGAGAACTTGGTGTATTTTTGGAATGATATTTTAACTCCCTAATGATCCCTTAATCAATTTTCTGTAGGAGAAAGACAAGACCCAGATGGTAACTGTTAACAGGGATCTCCTCATGGCTTTTGTTTATTTTGATCAAAGTCATTGTGGATATCTTCTGGAGAAGGACATGGAGGAGATCTTGTACACTCTTGGACTACACCTGTCACGTGCTCAGGTTTTGTATAGTACTAAAAAACACTTTCAAAATACTATAGGAATATTTTAAGTGGGAGAAACGTAATTTATCTTCTAAAGGCTTTGCTTACGTATCTGATCACTTATTTTTATGCAGTCACTTCGTATTTACAATGAAATACTAGTTTAATCTTCTGTAAATTGTCTTGGAGGGAAAAAGCTGAAGTTTGCAGCTTATAATATGCCCATACTGTATATGTAGCTTCTGTCTCAAAATTGTATTTATTCTTTTCCTAGTTTGTTTGCATTTTAAGCATGTTAAAGTTCAAAAAGCTATGCAATTTCTTTTAAGTTTTCCAAGTTAAACCATTCTTGTTTAGGTAACAGGATGTCTGGGTGTTAAATAACACCATTATTTCTTCCCATGGCTGTGTCATAGGTCAAGAAGCTGCTGAATAAAGTAGTGCTTCGAGAATCTTGCTTTTACAGAAGACTAACAGATACTTCTAAAGATGAAGAAAACCAAGAAGAGTCTGAAGAGCTACAGGAAGATATGTTAGGTGGTGTATATATTTTTGGTTTTGCCTCAAACTTTCAGAGTTGTTTCTATGTGAATGGTAATGAGAGTTCTGAGGTATTTGATTTCTGGCAGAAACTAATTGAGCCAGCTTGGAAAAGTAAATCCTTGGCAATTCAAAATCAACAGGGTATTTTGTGCTTCCAACACATAATGTTGCAACTCTAGGAGAAATGTTAATATGGAACAGGAAGAGGACAGAGGTTAACGTTCAATATTGATGAACATCATTTCTCATTATATTAGTTTTGAAGTCAGGAGGATCAGAGTGTAGGTAGTAGAATAGAGCTGAGTTTTGAAGACTAATTATTGCAGGAAAGAAGCATAGAACGATGTCCTGAAAGAGGATGCTTCTTTTTGGCGGGGGGGGGAATTGGGGTCAGGGGAAGGATGGAAATGTGAGGGATAGACCAGCAAACTTGAATCTGTATTGGTTCTTTTAAGAAGTTTTTGAGGTTGGTCACTAGAGAACGACTTTATGATGATTTCCTGATGCTGCTGAATGCAATGCAGGGAACCGCTTGCTGCTGCCATCGCCCACTGTAAAGCAGGAGTCCAAAGCCGTCGAGGAGAACGTTGGGCTCATTGTGTACAACGGAGCCATGGTGGATGTTGGGAGCCTTCTACAGAAGCTGGAGAAGAGTGAAAGGGTGCGGGCAGAGATAGAACAAAAGCTCCAGCTACTAGAAGAAAAAACAGGTGGGATGTTACTTTGAAGGCAGTGCTTACAGGGTGCAAGACTTTTTAAGTAGATAAAATCAATTTGGGTGATATTTGTGATCTAAATTTTACTCAAGTTGAATGCAAGATTTCCAATGTAATCAGAACTAAATACTATCAAATGGTAATTCAATGCAGTTTTTAATGTTCTTTAAAAATTAGTATTATGGTGTTGCATGTAAATAGAATACTAAGATGCAAAGTACACAGCATTGGAAGCGACTTGATGTTTTCATTTCTTCCCTTCCTAAGACGAGGATGAGAAAACCATACTACAACTGGAGAATTCTAACAAAAGTCTATCTGCGGAGCTAAAAGAAGTTAAAAAGGACCTTGGCCAACTGCAAGAAAATTTGAAGACCTCGGATGATAAAAAATTGCAATTTGAGAGTCAGCTGAATAAGACAATCAAAAATTTAGCTACTGTTATGGATGAAATACAGAGTGTTCTTAAACAGGTTGGAATTGTTTAATTACATTTTTTAATTTATTGTAGGCAAACTTCTGTAGACTAAATTATTGGAACAAACACTTCAATCTAAAAACAATTTTGAGATGAATTCAGGGCAGCAGTATCTTAACGTATATAGAGAAGAAGCTTAATGTTTGATTGATTATTTAAAGATCGCAAATTAAATGTTTTTTTCTTAACTTACAACATATGTTCCTGACTTCAGTATTTTTAAAAAGGTATAAATATTAATGTAGATCTCAAACTGTCTGAATGTTTTCCTGTCCTGATCTTGTCCATACCCAGCAGTCCAAATCTGCTCCTCTGTTTGACTGGTAAAGAGTACTTTTTCAAGGCAGAACTCAAATACTTCAGTATGTGGGAGTATCTCAGTAAAATGAGTTTTAAGCAAACCACATAAGCTCCAGAGCATTTCTACCCCTCAGTTTTTCAGGAAGATACTGGAATTGCTTATAACTAAACCGAGTAGGATACCAGTTCACATAGTATTTAAAGGTGACAACAAACAGTGTCTGTCTCATGCTGCTTTACAGTTCATGTGAGAAGTACAACTTTGACAATTCCTCTCATCCTCTCCCTTTTTCCTTTTAAAGGACATTGTGAAAAACGAAGATAAAGATCAGAAATCCAAAGAAAATGGAGCAAACGTATGATAAACTGCTGCTGTTTAGAAGAATGGTGTTACATAATGTAATATAAATCATGATACCAGAATGTATGGGAAGTGATGCATGTTTGATTTTAGTAGTATAAATATCCTAGTTCCAAAAGATGTATAAAGTTTTATGAATATGAGTGTCTCCTCCTGAAGATTGCTTGTAATTCTTAGCATTCAATTTGAGACACTCCTTGAGTGAAAATAATTTTGCATTGCAAAAAGTTTTAGGATGAACTTTGTTATAGTTTTAACCCTAATAAAGTTCATCAAGGTAATGAACAGTAGCAAGTATTTAATTACCAAATGTTTTTCATTGAAGTCTAGTGAAATCAAAATTTTCATTATTTATAGACTTGCCATTTTTAGGTTTTTGTCTTTATTTCGGTCTACTTAGTCTTTTTAAATTCAAATATAAATCACAAAATAGCATGCTGCTTAATTTTACAAGTAAAGGTTTTTTTTTAAAAAAGCTTCTTGGAATTTTTTTGTTTTCACTTGTCACAACTTTTTTTCCCTTCCAAATATAACTTTCTTCCCCAAAGCTGCTTGTATTAAAGCCTCGTATTATACAGTAGTTCAGATGAGTTAAGAAAGCAATAGAAACCTACCAAAATACTGGTAGGGTTGTGAGATTTATATGAAAATACATGGGCCTGTTTTAAATGTGTGTCATTTGTGTTCATTAAATTGTTCTTATCTTTGGATTAATATATACACTCCTTTTTAATAACAAATGCAGTGTATTAAGATGTATGGTTGAATACCAGGCCAGTAGATGTCAGAATAATCCCTTATATGGAGAAAAAGCTGCGAGTGTAAACTGCCTTGGATTAAATTTGGACTTACAAAGTGTGTAATTACTGCAAAGACTTCAGTCCGCTGAAAAAATGGATCCACAAGTATCTATACTGCAAGTTGTAATTAAAAAGGAGCAGGACACAACTTGGTTTGTGGGTAAGATGGCCTTTCTTTGTGTTCACAAATCACTAGAGATCGAAACTCACAAGTTAATGTGACATCCTTGTCAAAGGCAACTTACTCAAAGAATGTGAAATATCAACAGTTGTATTTTGGTACAACTTTCAAGAAAATTAAGGGGTTTGATAGTTGGGACAGAAGTGTTTTCTTACAGAAATATGGTTAATTTTAGCAGATGTTTTGTTTTTTAGCCTAGATGTCCTAGGTAACTAAATACCTGTTAGGAAAGTCCAAGTGCCATAATATGTATGAATAACCTACATGGAAACTCATGTAGCTTTAATGAGATACACATTAAAATGCCTGAATTTATGTTCAAAATAGTCTAAGCTGGTGCTTTTATCACTTATCTTTCTTGGCTCTTTTGGAGCTAAACAAGTGAAATATCTTTCGTTAAAGTAACATGCATAAGCTTCTCCCTCATTCGTCTCCGTTGAGTCATTGTGAACAGTTCAGGTATTATACAGTCAAGTAGGAAATACTATAAAAACACTAATTGTATATAAGTACACAGAAAATACATGTTTTAAAAACTGGGAGATAACATCTCAGAATGATTGAATGAGGATGGTGATAAATTTATCTTACGAAAAGCATTATCTGTGGTGTACAGATGGTGTTAAATTCTTTTGTAATCAAATTATATTTTTCACCTTTACCTTTGTACAGATTGTTGACAGCATGTTTAATTTTTGACGTTGAGCACCATTTATTTAAATGGATTTGAAAAAATTGCATCTGAAATACTTTGTTCCTGAATTTCAGCAGTACCTGTGAACATACAAGAAAATGAGTCTAGAATTCAAGATAATGACATTTTAGGCACACTGAAATGTCTGAAATATTTTGCTGGGGTATTTTTACCTTAAACTGCTGAGCTGAAAGCAGTTGTTAAAACAAGCAGGTCTCATCTCATTCTTCAGTGAGGGGCCCTGTGAGACAGTTGCTGGAGTGATACAGATTTTTACAATATTTAAGGAAAAAAGCATTTGTTAGAATGACTGTAATCTTTCTCTATATTGCTTTGATGTAATAGTGTTTCAGATACTATGTACAGTCTGCGTTTATGTTGGAAAGGAAATTAAATGGGTAAATAATAAAGGGAAAAAAAAACAAAAACAAAAACAAGGAAAAGTTTTACAACCTATACAGAGCTTGATCAGTCTCCTGAAGCACAAAAATCTGAGGAAGAACAGGCACCTCTTACAGGCTGTGTGACTTGCTGGACCAAACACCACAAGGTTCTGTATATGACCCATATTGATGCTGTGTATGAGCTAAAGCTTCTTAGTAATATTCCCAGAAATGTTACTAATTCTTAGGAAAATTGAATAGCATATCAGTAATGGAGGTTTGGAGAAGCAATCTTTTGTCAGTTTTGATTTATGAACAAAGTTTTTGTATTTCATGTCCACATTTCCCACCTCATGGTCTTTGCACTTCTGAGTCATTCATTATGTCCCAGTTACTGGCAAAAAGCTTCTAAAAGTGAACTTGAGCTGGGTCGTATTCGGCCTTGGCATCCCATTTGTTTGGACTTCTTAAATCATCACAGATGATCTGTAGAAAGTAGTAGATCTTGGACTGCCTTGTTCTGTAGTGAAAGCCCTGCTAGAGCAGGCCCATAAATGGAATCTGATCTCTGGTTATAGATTTATTTCCCTCCCTTTTGCTATTTTGTCTAATGAGGGCAGATTAATGAGTGTAAACCATTACAAAACTATATTTGGCCCTGTGGATGTCTGTGAATGAGGCTGGGAAGAAAGATGCAAGTGATACATGTGCATGCAAACTGACCTAGAATAACACAGGCTCTCTTGAGGCCCCTTTGCTTTAGCTCGGGCAGTGAAAAGGCACAAGTCTGTAGTTTCATTGCTACATAGAAACATTGGCAAGTAAACCAATGGTGAGTTTTTGCCAGCTTTCTCTAGTATTGAGGATTGCATGCAGGAAATGGAGCTGCTGCCAGCACTGCTGCATGTTGTGGCACAGGGTTTTCTTGACTTGCCCAGTGCTTGATGCCTGTGCCCATAGTGCCCGGGCACTGCTGCAGAAAGACTCCTGGATTGCAGAATGATTTCCCGGTTGTTGGTTTGTCCAGTGTCCTCTGGCTCAGTCTGGAATGCCCTGAGTGTACAATGGAGAAATTGGAATTCTCTCTCTGGTGTCTGGGGGCTTCCACAGATTCAGCTTTTACAGTTGAGTTCTTTCAGTATCTAACATTATAAAGCCTAGTCCTTTCATATAACTTCTTTTTCAATGTTTAACTGCTTTGAGAGAGGGGAATGGCTTCCAGTCCATCTTTCTGCTGAGTAATGTGCTATGTGAATATCTGGATTTATGTAACACAGTTAACTCTCACTGATAATTTTGTCAGGAATGTGCACAAAATGTGGTTTTTTCTTTTGCTTTTCTGTACTGTTTGTGTACCCAGGTCAGGTTCTTACCCTGAATGCGTTTGTTCAGTTTGTATTTAAAAATATAAAGGATAAAATAATTCATTTTGAGTGACTGAGTCTTACAGCCAGCAATAGATTGCAAAATGTGTAGGTAGCACAGTCACTCCACTTACACTGGTATCTTCCAGAAAGCAGAAGTGGGTCAAGTAGAAATTCAGCTGGGACTTGCATATTGCCATGGAGTGTGACAATAAAAATGCCATAAATAACGGATACCTTGACTCAGTTATCGAAACTGCCAGTGTTTTCCCAACAAGCTTTTATGTTTCTGCATACCAGGTTTCATTGATGTATTGCACAGAAGTTGTTGTAGTAAAAAGCTCTAATAACAAAATGCATTGCTTTCAAGTAAAACCTATTTCCCTTATTTATTCATCCACTATATAATCTGCGGCATCACAATAGAGAGTTTGGAATACTCCGAATCTCCCCTGACATTGTGTGTTTGGTAGTGTTGTAATTGTTTCCTACTGTTGCAGTATCTTAGTATCTGAACTTGTCTTGAAAGTGTGATGCTGCTTTTGATTTCTTGTATCCTCCTGGTTTTAAATTGTCTCTAACAAGTGAATTCTAACTGGTTTGAGGATTTGGATCAGGTGCCTCACAGGAGGTATAAGAACCAGTACCTTTGGAGGTGTAATTCAATAATGCTGTAAGGTGTTGTATCTAGTCAAATATTAGTTCAGCTCTCTTTATTCTTCTCTTCAAAAGGACAGCAGAATAATGCTGCTGTGTAGATTTGTTTGTTGCATGCTGCAGTTTGATATTTATGTGTAGAAATTACCTGAGCTGGATTCTAGCCAAGGTGACAGATTCCCAATGCCAGGTGTTCTGATGGGAAATTGATTGCCAGGTTATTTTCCCCTCAGCCTACTGAGGGACACTAGTGAAAGGATGCTGTTGACTGAGTCACTGTTCACGTTTCATCACAAACAGCTGGGTAGAGGGGGAGAGTGGGAGGAGAAAAAAACACAAAGAATCCCGGCCTGAAGTCTCCCTGCTCTGCTTTCCAGCAGATATTTTTCAAGTACTAATTTGCTTTATGATTTCCTTGCAACTTTTCTAGTGGTTTACAGGATTTGAGTGTCAGATGGGGTTTTTTCCCTGTACTGCTTAAATATTCTTGGTTTTCCTGACAGAGGGTCGTTCAGTTACATTCCTGTTTTGTCGTGCAAGGGGCAGAGACAGCTGGAGAATAGCAGCCTTCATTTTTGGTCCCTTTTTAGCAGGGCTGGATGGTAACCAGCAGATCAGCATCTAAAAAAGCAGAAATTGCTGACACGTGTTGTAGAAATGAACAGCTGGAGATAGAAGTACCTTGCAATGCTGGTCTCAAAAACACAATTGTCTCACAGAGCAACCTCCTTTGCTGTGACAGTCCATTGCTTGTGTGCAGAGAACAAGTTTAAGGAGGGTAGGTGACTTTAAGTATCATGTACACGCTGGGTAGATGGGTTACACTTTCAGCTTGGCTCTTACAAGAAATGGAAATTTTGAAAGTTCTCTTAGGCATCTGGAAAGACTCCTGTCTGTTTCACAAGAGATAGTCTACATCTCCAGTTAAAGATTTTCCTTTTCAGCTTGTCTCCCCATGCCTTGTTTTATCAAAGTACTATTCAGGTGAGGTAAATACTTCATTAAATACATAATATTAAATGTAACTATTAGAACATTCATGTTACAAGTTGTAAAATCCCGGGGAAGAGTTTCCAAAAGCAACTTCAGGGTTTTGGTAAACTGAGAAAATATTGCACTCATCAAGCATCTCCTCTGGTATAAGAAAGCCATATATAATGTGACTAAACAGCTGAAGATATGGATTAGCTGCTTACCAGTATTGAACCTGATTTTTCTGCCTTAGTGTTCTTCCTGAAATCAAGCTAATAACTACTTCTATTTTTTTATTTGAGGGGAGGGATGATGTTTTCATTATAACAAGGAGAGAGAAAAAAGATGACCATTAGTATGGGACATGTATGGGTGGAAGCACATGTATAAATTCTCAGACCATCCATAGGATCCAGTAATATGCTTGTAAGGAATGAGCAGTCGGCATTTTCAGTCTTGTGATTTGGGCATGTAGTGATGGACAGCACAAAAGGGGACTTGTGGGGATCATATAATGTACAATATTGGTGGTCCATGGACAAAAGCAGAATTTGTTTAGTGTGGCTTTTGGGTAGCAGTGGCTCAGAATAGGTAGGATTGATAAGAGACGGCTGTACAAATGATGTTCCGAGCAGTGAATTAATTTTGTTACCTACTTCATGCTTAAAAGGAAAATTAATCCACTTCAGGTCTTATTTTCAGTGAAGACAGTTAAAAAATGATTATTCTAATGCAACACGCAATTTAAGAACCTACAAAAATTACCTAAATAGCACACCGAATTGGACACCAGATCCCTCTGTGAGCACCGGGTTCTAAAGCAAGCTGTGCCCTTACCGTGTGTGTCAAGGATTTTGCACAGTGAATGAGAGGAGGCAGAGTTCCAGAGCTCTGCAGAACAGGAGCGACCTGTGCAAGTGCCTGTAACCAGCGCGCAGGGCATGGCTAGAGCGCGGTCTGTGCGTCTGCACTGGTGCTTCCTTTGCCTGCTCTGCCAGCCCTCGCTTCGTGGAAGTGTAACCTGAGACAGGGCAAGAGCCCTGATCCTGGGGGGAAAGGGGGAGGGAGGGAATCTTTTGTCTCTGTGAAATCTTAGTGCAAAGTAGAGGCAGGTTCCTCAAGCCCAGAGTGGGATTTTCGGGAAGGAGAGTGCCCCGCCCTGGAGCTACGAGCTACGGGACAGGAGGGGAGAGCTGGAGCAAGACTTGACCACAGTGGCAGAGGCCCAGAGCCAGTGCTGGGGCCCTCCGGTGCCACTGAAGGAATTTGCTTTCGTCTTGACTCTTTCCTACTTGTGTTGCTGCCTGCCTGAGTGATCCCGATGGTGAGATCCTCTCTCTTGCAGAGCTGCCGGCTGAGTCAAGCAGAGTAGCCTGAGCTGCCATCAGAGTCTTCATCAGCTGGAAGTACCAAACCACTTTCTCAGGGCAGATTAAGTCCTGCCTGTGGCATTTTGTGACGGGCCATGTAAATCCTGGCAGGCAAAAATCCTGCTGCCAGGCTGGCGGAAAAGTGGCGAGCAAGCAGAGCACCACCAGCACAGCTTTCTCCAAAGGCACAGCCTCCCCATCAGTCGGACACTGAGGCAAACCGGGTTCGCTGATAGCCTGGTTTGCAGCCAAGCCTGTGGTGACCTGGTGAGTCCACTGCAGGGTAGACTGGGCACTCGGTATTTAGGAAAATGTGGTAGGAAGCAGGTGTGCCGGTTGGTTCCGGTGTTTTGTTGCAGGTAATGTTTCCTGGAAGAAGTGGATATAATGTGTCTGGAGCCTGACAGTGAAATGAACTGAAAGGTGCATTCACAACCAGTGGAAGGCTAAATTAATTTCATTCTTCATGGACATTTGAAGAAAAGGATCATGCATTGGAAAAAACGCTGGGGCTGGATGTTATGGATTGAGTAAGCACAAAGATTCCTCTGAGAAAGCGCTACAGAACGTGCTGCTGCTGGAGAAGGTAAAGGTGGAGGGCACAAAGCACCGTGGGTGGGTGACGGCTGCCCGCCGGGGAAGGCACTGTGCTACCTAATGCGGATGTGATCGTCTAAAGTCAGCAGCTGCTTTTAGCCTTAGCTCCTCTGGAAATGTTCACCAAAAAAAAAAAAAAAAAAAAAAAAAAAAAGGCAAGCAAGTAGCTAGCTCTACAAAGTGATCTTTTAAACCTTTTCTAAAAATTTATAAAAGTGGACATGAAAGATCTAAGTAGAAATCGGGCTCAGACACATTCAAGTTGCTACCCTAAATACCTAATTATTCACATTACTTTTAACTACATCATACTGGTGAATATTTATCCATCATTTTCATTTGCTACCTGCAATTAGTACATATGCAATTGACTGTTCTAGTGATCTCTGCAGTCTATCGAGCCAGGCTGCAATGGAGGCTTTAGTCCACACAGAAAGTACAGCTGGGGATTATCGAGTGTTCTTAATGCATGTTTGCCACGAAAAGTCCTCTGAAATGTGATTGCAAAATACACCCACCAGCATCATAATGGTGGGTCAGATTAAATTTCTGCTCCTGGTACTGACTGCTGCCTCACAGCCCTTCAGTTTTCACTCGGGGCATTGGTTTTGGTCAGTAAATCCCTTTGCTGTTTGCAGTTGCTGGAGTGGGGGCAGATTTCGATATGCTGGGGTCATTAATCCTGGAGTCTCTTTTACTCTTGGTCCCTGGGGTTTGTGTCAGTTTGTCCTGAAGGCTGCTCTTGTGTTACCGACCTTTAGCAGAAGGAGACAATACCACAGGACCTCTGTAGTTCTTGCAACTTTCTGTGTGGTTTGGGCATGGTTAATGAGGATTGCTCTCTGTGGAAGGTGACTATAGGAGTACCAAGTTCTAATTATCGAGCCTAATGCAGGTAAGTGATACCTGAGCAGTGCTGTCCTTGCTTTGTGGCAGCTCAGATATCAGCTTTAACGTTTTGATGTGAACCGCTTTGTGCTTTAACTTTCCCAAGACTAAAAGGGCAGGAAGCATTAACAATCAAACCAGGAACGCTGCTAACAAAGACTAGAAGATGCTGCAGTGGAGGCATTCGGCTGTTCAGCCCTGTAGTAACTGCTAGGTACTTGGTGAGGTGCAAACAAATCTCTTTTCACTTGGATTTCCAAAGGTTGGTAGGGATTTTCACAGCTGTCGTTATTTAAGAGGTTTATTTTTACTTATCCCTGACTGTAGTTCTGCAATCCTCTCTGTCTAGGGATGAATTATACCTTAAGTTAGAAGTGCATTTTACCTCATTTCAAGCAGGACTGGATATAATTAGATCACAAAAGCTTTTTGTTGAAGTTAACTAGCAATTCTTCAAGAAAGAATTCAAAACTGCACTTTTTCTCGAAGCAAAAGAAATTGCTAACTTTTGGAAGACCTAAGGAATTCTTAATGATATATTTCAAAATTTTTAACAGGAAAATTTCTGATGTCTAGCCTGTGTTATCCTTGGCCAGCTCAACCTCTTTATTATTTTTTTAACACTGTCTTAGCTTAAATAACATAATTCTTTTTTTCTTATTTCTGTTATTTACCCTTCTTTCCCAGTAATTTGTATAGAATAGCCATTCCCTGTTGCAGCCCCAGTTTCTAACTAGAAAATTGATCTCTTGATCTAGTCATTTCTTGGGCACTCTGATAACTTTACTGAACTGGTAACATCTGGTAACTCCAGCTGGAGTTCCTCTTCCCTAATCACAAATTAACCTGCTGACCTCTTAACTCAATCCAGGAGAGGTGTTATAAGGAAGAAGAGTGGTTTATTGGTCTCTACCTAAAAAGCAGTAACATCTATAGGTACATTGGGAATGGTGCTCTCTAACTATAGTTGAGTTTTCTATCACTGATAAAAAATAATATGCTATTGCTGGTCTCCTGGGGATGATTTAGAGAACTTGACTCCATTGTTTTTTACCTCCTTGCTTCCTAGTAACTTCTCTGCTGATACATAGCATGGCTGGTTGAATACAAATGTAAGTTACTCCAGTAAATTAATTAGATTATTTCCCCTAATGTCCTGCCTCTTGCTGCAGTAACAGCAAAAGGGGTTTCTAACAAGTTAGAGTACTCTCATTTGTCTTTGTGAATTTCATTTTTTCAGTCAATTAATGTTGAAGTGATATTTTCATGATTTTACTTCAATTTCTGGAAGCTTAACTGAAAAAACTTTCTATTTGAATGTCTTTATTTAGGTAATTTTCTGATTAAAAATTATATATTCTATATCTTCCAAAAATTATCATAATGGCCATTTTCTGCTCTGAATTACTTTCCTCCCATTTCTTATATATATTTTGCTCTAGAAAAGCAAGTAGCAAGTTAGACAACTAAAATGCAAAGGACAATGTTTTCTTGTGTCTTGGTTTTTTAAAAACAATTGACAATATTTAAAATTTAAGGTACTGGTATCACATTTGCTGCCTGGATTTTACATAGAGATTTGACTGCATTTTTAATTTACCTGCTCTCATGTAACTGTTTGCAATAATGAGAAATTCAAGCCACTTGGTTTTTCATGCTTCCTGACTAAAGGCTGGGATGTTGGGAACCAAGCAATGTGGTTCTTAAGAAACATTTCCTGTACACGTAGCAATAGCAGTATTTGTAAATTCCAGCAGCGTCTGGTGAAATTTCACAAATGTGTGGGTGTACTAGGTGTCAGTGATGGGAATCACTTGGCTGCCAGTATCTTTATCCTTGGCTGTGGTACATGAAAAGTGTTGGGAATGAGTTTTCAGAGTTATGGGAATAATGAGCCAACGCTTTTGAGGTTTTTTTCTTTTAAATCCACAACCACTTGTTTGTTGGGCAATAGGTGAGAAGCAACGGGCACGCAGCACTGCAGCGTTAATTTTGCCAAGTAACATTTCAGTGAAGAATTATCCAGACCCTGTTGCTTGCTGGGTTTAAAGCCCTCGGCACTCAGAATTCCTCCTCACTGATTATCTCAAGGAGCCTTCCTGGCTACTGTTTCTCATCAGAGGACACCGTGGTCCCAAAACTCGTTGTTGCTCTTTATCCCAGCAGTTCACATGAGATTTGTTCTAGAGAAACACACTGGGGCGCTGGACATCCTGACTTCACAGAACAGACTACACCTTGACTGATACTGGTCACCGGAAGTTTAGTCAAATAAAGGGAAAATTCAGTCCTAAAAGCTTATAAATAACACAAACTGCCCTGCTGTATTTATTCCCAGATAAAATCCAGAATGTCTCTCTCGCCCCTTCGGATGGGGATCTCATCGGGTGCATGGTACACCCAGGACTGGGCAGGAGCTGTTATATTCTCCTTGGGAGGTGGAGGGGAAGAAAAGGTGAAAATCACAGCAATGATTTTAAAATTTCCCTCAGAGGGTGAAGCAGGGGCTACTTTAAAAAACATTTGATCTGGTAACTGAGCAAACTCTGTTGAAATGCCCACATCTCTCTGTGGACCATCTCCTGTGCTTAGCTGAGCTGTTCGGTCAGTTGCTCACCAAACGAGGGGCGCTCCCTCCCACCTTTCCCGTACAGCCTGGGGGGATGCAGGCAGGGCCGGTGCTGGGAGGGGAGTAGGGGACTCCCAGCTGAGATTAGATACAAATACTCGATTTGAGCGCACTGACCTCCAGAGCCCTTACAGAGAGAAACTGGGATGACAGTCCGGGAAAATGCATCTCAGTAGCTGCTTGCTTGATGTCCCTGGTCGTCACCAGCTCTTTTCTGTCATCCCAGCCTGCCTTCTCTCGTGACAGCAGCGTTTCCCATGTGCCTGAACGGCCTGACTCCCTCTTTGTGATTCCTATCGAGTAGAAAAGAAAATATCAAATTGAAACATTTTTGCTTAGCCTTTAGAAGCTGAATTTGCTGTCGGTTCAGCATCTCTGTTGCAGGGCTACAAATTATTCCCAAGGAAAGCTAAGAAAGCCCTGTCCTTTCCAGTTAGGCTGAAGCTGGGATGGGCATGCAGACTGTGACTTTTCTGTGGGCAGGTCAGGTGCTGGTCACCTTTTCCAACGAGGGCTCTGCTGCAGGCTGGAAATTTATATCTCTTGGGAAATATCCTATTGAAGAGTGACATTGAAAGGACAGTACACTTTCCTCACTTGACACTTGAAGTGTCAAGTTTTGTATGTTTTTGCTGGACATATTGAATGTGATCAGACAAGGAACTGTTTTGTGCTCTTGTTTGTACATTTGTAGAGTAATCTGATAGGTCTAGCTCCTCACTCTTCCTTGTGTGAGTCTCCCACAGAACATAAGAAGAGAAGCAGCTAAAAAATGAGCAGATAATCCCTGAAGCCGATTTGATATTCAAACAGAATGCCCGTGATAGGAAAGGGATGGAATTGAATCTCCTGCAAATGTTCAGCAACAGCTTAAGGAGTAAGGAGCAAAACTTCTGTTGTACCTGTGGGCTGTAATCACCTTTCAAAGAGCAGGCACAGCTTTGGGGAACTATATTTGTTCCTGGGTGATGACTCCCAGGTCTAAGTTATTTAGTGAGCTCAGCAGGCACTGGCTGCCTGGCTGTGGAGGTCCTCACATGCTCAGCTTCTCTGCGTGTTTGTACCAGCTTTCAGGAACAAATTTGCAGTGCCACCTGTGGCACTGGTACACCTGGGGTCCATTCACAGCTGGGTATTTGAGCATTTCCTACTTATTAGCAATTCTCAACATTGCTTAAAATGAGAGACAAATGCCTGTCCCAAAGCTACCTGGCAAGCTTTTAGGACAGACTTGTTCTCATTTGAGTAATTTAAATTTGTTCACAGCAATGAATGGCAGTGTCAGCATGGTTCTGCCTCATGTCTAGTGAAGCTACAGATGAAATTATGGCCTTGTGAGTAGCTGATTTCTGTTTGGCCTACAAAAGGTCATGACTCTGGAGTGGCTATTGTTTGTCAGGCACTGTAGTTACACATAGGAACACACCACCTTAACGATGGCAGCTCAGCAAGAGGCTGAGGATGTGCCTCATGGATTCCTTTGTTTTGGAGTCCCTTTCTTCCAGTGTCTTTCATCCTGCCCCACAAACAAGGATGTAGGTTTGCAAGTCAAAGCAGAATAATGTTGTACTTCAATGGTGCTGGCTTCTGTGAAATGTAACTCACAGCATGTGGTCATGCTTTGCATTGAACTGTTTAGGATTATTTAAAATTCTGTGCCTTTTTATTTTTATCAGGCCTGAAAAGAGTGGATGGCCTAAAACGGTGCTTTATTTTGCACTGCTGTGTATAGGCTACCAAACATGAAGAACAGTTTGAGTTTTTAACTGTTTTATTGTCAAACATTACTTTTAAAGTTATTTTCAATAAGATACTTGATTCAGAACTTACTAACTTGCATATTCTGTTGTAATTGGGTTTTACCAGTTATCACAGTTGTTCCAGTGGTGACTCTGCTGATGTATTTTAAGGAGGAAAAAGGGAAGAAAACATTTGTGCTCTTTGAAGGAGCTTTTTAATCTACCTTGCTATTATTTGCTTACTGATCTAATTCTGTGTACTGATTGTGTAAAACTTACATTATTTCACGCTGTTTTGTACCTAATTTTAGCTGGCATTTAGTCCTTACCACTGACTTTAGATAATACCCCTGCACATTTAATGCATTTCCATATAAAATTCTTACTAAGGTGTTAATCCTGTATTATGAAAGTCCTTTCTCAGTAGAATATGTATTGTACTAACCCTAAATGCTATATTCAAACTACTGACTGACCTCACAACAGCAAGGGACAAGGGCCTGTGATGTTCTTCAGAATCCTGATGCGTTTACCAGATCTGCTCAGACTGAATTACCTGTAAAAGCATTTGTGCATGCAATTTTTTCCACACTACCTCAGCAAGTAGTCTCTAATCATACTGTTTAGCAAGTATCACTGAACAGAAGTGTATATTTTTTTTATAATAAGCTCCATTCAACTTAATTTACTCTGATGTAAAAAAAAAAAAAAAAAAATCTCTAACCAGATTACTTGGAAAGTCCTTAGTATGTATTGTGTATTTCTCGGTGCTAAAGACTTTCAGCAGCAAAAGCTCTTGCTTCTGCCTTTTGGGTGAGAAAAAATTCAAGAAAATAGGCTGAGCTGTGCTATATCCCATGTCTTTTGAATTCTTGCACCTTGAATTCTGAAAAGCGGGTCTTAACTGCCTTAAAGCTCTTTTAGGATGAGGGTCATTTGAACAGGCCTAATTTTTTCTGTCTCCGTCAGAAATGACAATAGTTCATGTTAATATCATATAGCTAATGAAATAAATTTCATCAGTTACTAGTGCTTCTGCTGTGGTCTTTGATATGGTTTCAGAATCAGTAACTTCATTTCAAGGCTAGTTTTAGCTTTTTCTATACTGCCATCTTGCTTTAGGACATGCCCACTCCATTGCTGCGGAGAGCACCAGCCCTAATAATGAGCCCATACATCTGGAGTTCAGTTATGCAACAAAAGTTATGATTACAGGAACCATTTATTTGAGAGTTGAAGAGAAAACCAGTTGTTTTCTCATATGGATGCTGTTTGGCATTACCTCATTAACAGTGTGAGGAAAGTATAACCTTGTTTCTTTAACTTGGTGTAACCCCAGAAAACTTCACAGCTCATGGAAGTCAGAAGTGCCCTTGCATTGGGTTACAGAAAGCAGGGTGGTCGAGGTGGGAGGTACAGGTACTGGCTCCAGCTAAACCAGATGACTGCTGTACTTTTTCATTCCTATCCTACTGCCTGCTCAAAGCAGGGTCAGCTGTGGGCTCAGACCAGGCTGCTCGGGGCTTTATTCAGTTACAGCTTGGGAACTGCCCAGGGCTGGAGACCGCACAAGCTCTCTGGGCATACTGTTCCACAGCTGTGCTGTCCTTAAAGGTGAAAAGGTTTTCATTACAGCAAATCAGAACCTATTCTGTACCAGCAGGCGCCTGTTGTGTTTCATTGTCTCACCACACACTCCTGTGCAGAGCCTGGCCCTATCTTCTCAAGGGACTGCTGTCAGGTCCCCCCAAAGCTATTTCTTCTCCAGGTTCTGTAAGAGCCATTCCCTCAGCTGTGGTTCCCAGGGCAGGTGTTCCAGGCCTGCCCATCTTGGTGTCTCTCTGCTGAAATTGCCTCCATCTCTTAGGTGCTTCACAGACTGTATAATTTACTTTCCCCCCTGAAATTGTTCTACATTTTCAACACCCCACAGGCGCACACACATCTCTGTAATTTCCTTTGGAGCCTTCACTTTGGTCTGTGGGATTCAACAACCCAGTATCTTCACCGTAAGGGTTCTGTTAAACTGGCTTTTGAAAAGACATTTACTGAGCCTTCTGTTATACAGTGGAGTTGCTCGGTTATTGTCTTCTGTGACATCCTTTTGGCTGAAATTTGGATGAACTGAAACATGAAAAGGTTGTTTTATAGCACTAAAGCCATGGAGACAGGTTTGTGAACTGCAGACCAGAGTCCTCGAATTCAAATTAGCGCTGTTTAATCGGCAGTGTTCAAACAACTCCTCTGAGACCTCTTGTGGTGGTAAAGATGCTGCTTTTCTTTTCTAAACTGTTTTGGTTTGTTTTGTTTTTCCCTGTGGGCCATAAATTCCTAATGAAAGGGTGCAGAAACTTATTTTCTAGCAAGGGGATATCTTTAAAGTTGGATATCCAGCTAGGGAGAGTGGAAGGAAAAGTGGCTGTGCACATCCACAGCATCCCAGGCTTCCCAGGCAGGTGTGAAGTTGACCCCATACCGTTAAAGTTTTGTTCTCAGATGAATGAAAAACCTCCCTGCAGTGGGAGTTGTCCTAAAACAAGATCTGAAGCCTGCTTGGTTCCACTGCATTGTGTGATGGTGGCTCCTGTCCCAGCCAGAGGCCTGGGTCCAAGGGAAGCTACAACTGCACAAGCTCTCTGACAGCCTCTTCTGCGTAGGGTGGGACACAGGCAGGCATTGCCTGGGAGTGAGCTGTCATGAGCTCTGTCCCTCTGATCCACGATTTGCTGGAAAACCTCTGCAGGGAGCTGTGTTCTCTTTGGAACAGCTCTGTGGGTGCTGCTCCTCTGAAGGCCTAGTACGTGACTTCCCTGGGCTGGGGTATATGTGAGCTGAAGCTGGGGAATGTGCAAAGGGGAGGGGGAATGTGACCACAGGTATATCTTACTTCCAAGCTCTATATCATAAACTTTTTGTGGCTGCCTTTTATGTGACAGCGCACTTCCAGGCAAAGGAGGCAGCAGGAATATTGCAGCAGTTGGAGCTGAGCTTTAGCTGTACAGGCACAGGAATGCACAACTTCATCCTGATGCTTTTATAGTCAACCTTTCACTGTATAGGTAAGTACTTAGCCAACCCCCAGTACTGCTTGCTGCTTAAAACAAAGGTTTGGACATTAAAGAGCTATTTGAATGTCTGAGATTTACTGCAGAAGAGAGGGCACAAGCTGGAAGCAAGGAAAAGGCAGAGCAGTTTTAGTGGAGAAATGCCAGGGTTGCGAAGGGGATTTTTTGGATGAGGCCAAGTGGAAAAGCTGTGCTTGTGTCAAATTCCTGTAGCAGTGGCTGGCAGCACCTCAGGACAGTTAAAGGAATCAGAGACATTGCCAGTGGCTTGTTTATTCCTGCTTGGTTGTTTGGCTCCATGGTGCTTGTTTTGCAACTTGCTTGGGACCGTTTAATTTTGTGTTATTTTTTTATCTCCTTGCAATGAACATTTTGAATCACCCTGTCTTTTACGACCAAGCCTGACACTGAATGCTGAAGTGGTTAAAGATGACCTTCCTTGCTATCAGCTGTGCTCTGTATGTTCAATGCATATGTGAATTGGCTTAAAACCTATCAGCATGCTACATTATATGAAAAATAATTATCTGCAGTGGTGTTGCTCATAGCTGAATTTTTCTGTCAGTTATGCAGTTAATGCCCCAAAGGTAGATGTGCTTATATAGTTTTGCTTGTTGGCTGTTCTGCCAGCTGTGGGTGAAACAAAGATCTCTGGACACCTTGGGCTGTGTTCTCTTGAACAGTGGATTTGAAGCTGCATTCTTGCCCATGTGTTCAGGCAGTACCTCTGGAGCTTGAAACCTGCTCCTGAGATGCTCTTGGAGCATCCAAGTGGACATGTCAGTGGCCCTGCTAAGAGCTGAAGGGCTTCATCTCTGAAGGGCAGACATACACATTTCAATGGCAAAAACTTACCCACTGCACTCAGCTTAAGGAAAATGGTACCACACTGAATGTATTGGTGTCTGCTGTGTGACTTGTTCCTATCCGGGGACTTGGGCAGAGGTTGCAGGAGAGAGTTTTTCCTATTATTCCTGAATCTTGCTTTGTTTTCACAAAAACATAGCTGCCTGTGGGGCTTTTTAATAGCTGTTGAAAGAAATTATGACTGTGGGTTGCCATTAGGACTATGATTAGAGTAAGGATTTGATGATGGCTCTTGGCTAGAAACCTCAGAAAGCACTTAGAAGTCATATTTCCAAAAGTTCATAATGCTTGCATTTGGGAATAGGCTTTTGCGTATTGTTGGGAAGGCAGAAAAAGTGGTTAGTTTTTGTTTGGGTTATTTCTTATCAAGTTGCATGGCATCATCCTTCGAACGTTTTAAAGAATAAAATGTTAATAAGAACTTAGTAAGGATAAGGATAAGTTAATCATAGAAAGTTGAGAACTGTAAAAACCAGAAATTCCAACCAAATGGAGGGCACTCTTTGCCTAAATGTCCTGATTTGGGAGCGTCTGTCCAGGCAGGAATCAGTAGGTACAGAAACCTGACATTTTCATGTGTTTGTAGCTTCTTTGATGTCAGCTGAAGAAGCATTGGTGACCTTAAACTGACATTTAATCTTTTCTCTGAGAGTTGTACAAAATAATCAAACAACAGATATTGTTAGCTGCTCCTGAGAGCTGTTGTTTGTTTCAGTAACAGATTAAACACATTACAAGACTTGACAGTTTCATTTAATTGAACTATTTACTCTTTGCTTCACTAAAAGGATGTTTCTGAAAACAGGATCTAGTACAGAGTACTCATGCCAAAATAGTTTCTCTGTTATATACTTAAAATTGAAAATGTTTATCTTAACTGCCTTTATAATTTACACAGAATTTTTATTCTTTAATAAGAACACATCTTGTAAAAGCATTAATGTTCAAAAAGGAGTTTGCTAGAGTTCCCAACTTTCTATGATGTTCTTATTAGCATTTTATTCCTTAAAATTCTTTAACTATAAAATGTGATTTTTGCTATAAAATGTGACCACGATACACTCTAGTCTATAGAAAAGCAGAAGCCTTGCAGTTGGTAGCAGTACTCCTCTTGCTTATGATCTTCCTGGTACAATTCTGCAAAAAGTGAATTACATCAAATATGCCAAGGCTCTCATGCAGAGGCGCACAGGATCCGTGGCATCTTTTGTATAATCCATTCCATGACAGATCCTCCCAACTACAAAACAGAAACATTAATCTTCTATTTCCACATGCTGTGTCTTCTCTGTATCAACAGGTGTTTCGGGGTTTTTTTCTGGAATGGATTTAGTCCTAGCCCTTTATTGTTCTGTAAACAGTTTACCTGAACTTTTAAGAAGTAAATTGAGTGCTGTTGTAGTAAATGCCTCTCTGTTCACTCCCCCAGAATTCACCTGGGTTTCACCCAGATAAAACTTGTCTTGTATGTAATTTTTCTGAAGAGCCTGAAGATGCAAAAACTCTGCAATTGTTAAAAAACTCAGTGAAAAATGATAATGCTGACATTACAGAGATGGAACAAAACCACTTTGTGCTAGTCAAGAATACCCAGAGGCTTTTCTGTGTCTTGAGTTTTGTTATCCAATGCTCATATTACAGATGACTTCCCACATTGCGATCGGTAAGTGCTACAAAAAGGTTATTCTTGGGTTTTAGGTGTCCAGGTAATGAGCAGAGTTTGAACAGACCTGTAAAGCAAACTGAAGGATAAGAATACCTGAGCCCTGGCCAGCTGCCGAGATTGGCTTTGGTTAACGTAGTTCTGCAAAACCTGCAGAGGGTGGAAGGGAATGGGGCTGTGTTTAAACCATCAAGGGAGAAGCTGAGTTCCTTGACTGCTGACAGGTTCCCTGCGCAAAGGTGTAAGCAAGGCCCTCCTAAGACTATGAAGAAAGGAAGGTGATTGTCATCAGATCTACATAGAGTCGGGAAGTGGGCAGGGGATTCTGCAGGGTTTTTGAGCTGTGAAAGGACAAACGCTGAGGAGCTTTAATGAGCATGGTGCTCTGGTGATTTTACATTAGGCCTATGAAACACAGCTTGCACAAATTGTTAAGTCTTCTCCATGTGCAAATCTAAGGGATGCAGCTTTTATGTATTTACAACAAACTTGGGAGAATATTTGAAGTGCAACAACAGTTATTTAGCTATGGAAAGTGAATCTACAAAGTTTTTAATAAAAACTAGATAGACGCTTGTAGGGTACTGCCTGGGGCTTTACCCACATTGCTTATCAATGTTGCCAATGATCTAACTCTTGCTTTCACAATTTTGGATCTTATTTCAAAGTCAGGCGAGAATGATATCTAATATTTATGTTGTTAGCAAGTGTGCACTATTGACTCTGCAACAATCACTTCAGACTTGTGTTCAAACATGATTTTAGATTTGTTAAAATTCCTTCAGTATCAAGCTGGCTTATGCTTAATGCTTTGTTTTAAATATTATTCTGAAACAGCCTTCCCTGAATGGAGACACTGAATTTGAGGCTGCAGAACAGATACAGACAACAGCAACAAGATAAAAACTATAAAGATAATTAATACATTTTAATGACACTTGGTATTTTACTCCTTAGCAGTCTGGTGCTCTGCAGGAACAAATGGCGAAATTGGCAGCAGCACGGTGTGCCCACAGCAGACACTTCAGCCAGCAAGCCATTCACAAGAGTTATTACTGAATGCTGATGGCCTTTCCCATAGAAAAAGAAAGCTTGCAATGGTTTCTGCACCTGCAAGGAGTTTCCTAGCAACACCACTGAGGAAACTGTATGCCAGGATTTTCTTTTCAGAGTTCTTTTTGTTGAATATAGCAGCAGTTGTAAAACAAAGGTCAGGAGCAACTTAAGCTCTTCAAAGCAATGTTGTGTATTTCATTTACTCAGAGAAGTGTTTGTGTTGTAGTTTTCTGCCTAGAGGATAAATATTGGGTTACAGTGTCATCCAATAGACAACTGCGGTTTAGTTAAACGTGAACATCGCTTAATATAAAATGTCACTTTTTACTTGCGGGAAAATTCCTGTTAGCATTTAACACTGGGTCATGCCTTGTGAGGGAACCAGAAGTCCCTGCTGCCTTCTGCCTGCTCTGGCAGCTGGGCACAGCCAGGGGCTTTCTGTGCAGCACGGAACAGGGGAGCACAGAACATCACCTGGTCGAGGGAACAGACCATTAGTCTAACTAAAAAAAAAGAAGAAAGGTGAGGCTTTTTGGTTTTTTGTTTGTCTGAGAAGGTGTATGCGGTCATTGTCTCACTGCGTGCACAGACCTCAGGTGAGTCCCTGCTTCATGCCTTGTTATCAACAACTTCATGGAAAATACTTATTTCAGCTACATGATGCACAGGTATTGTGTCAGAAGTACTTGCTGGGCTTGTCCTTACTGGCTTTGCCATCTTGGGAAGGGGAGAGGACAGATTTTATCTGTGTTTTAAGGATGGGGGAATTAAGGTGAAGGACTAAGACCCTTTTCAGCCCTCTGGGCTGGGGTTGCAGTCACTGGGGAAGCTGGGCCACACTCTTGGCCCCTCCAAACTTCTGCTTTTGTCATGCAGAACAGGGACAATGTTTTTGTCTCCTACCAGGACAGGTAGTGAGGTAGCCTGGAAAATGCATGCAGCTGTAATAAACGTTTTTGGTCTCTACCCAGTATACTAAATAATCTCTAGGTCTAGAGCCCAGTCTAAAAGTGGCATTTTACCATTTCTATTCAATTTTATGTGCTAGACAAGGGACAAAGTCTATTACATGTCTTTTTTTTTCCTTGTGTTCTGACTTGGTGAAAACATTTTGTACTTAGATTGTTGGAAGTTGACCTTTTCCCATTAGCTACTTGGAGAAATACAGGTTCTGCATGGTTTAACATGTAAGCAGTCCTCTAAAAAATCAGCAGTCATTAGAAATAATTCTCTCTCTCTGCTCCCTGTTTATTAATCTAAATTATGAGTTTGGCTGGAATTTTATACCAAACAAACTAACATGCTTAAGGCAACCTTCTGTTTCCTTCATTACAAAGGCTCTTGACAAGTGTTAGCACCACTTTCCTCCTCTCAGAAATATTTCCAAGTAATTTGCCAAAGAAAATTAGTTGAGGATAAGGGAAATTTTCAGTGGAAATCTTTCACAGCTAACAGAAGAAATGAAACACTATTCCATTCAGATAATTTTCTTTTCTTTTAGGTGATGTGACCCCTGCTCTCATGAATCCTCTCCTGCAGTCAGGCTCTGTTCCTTTGGCAGAAGGAATATGTTGGACCATATCAGACATGAATGCAGATCATGTGATGGTCACACAGGAAACTTTAATGGAGCAGTTAGTGAAAAATTATCCAGGTAACGTGTTTGTTTCTCCCTCCTTTAAAAAGTGGCTGTATCATCAAGCTTGAGTTTTTGATAGAGGACAAGGGATCACTGAATGTTTACAACCAAAGCTGGCAAAGTGAAGGAGGGTAAGTTAACAGGCACCTGATAGAATACATGAATGCGCATACTTCTCATCAATCTGTGAGTGTCACTACATTGACTTGGATGTAATCCTTTTCACAGATTGTAATAAATCTTTGAGAATAAGAGGGAACTGAGTGCAGTGGCATGTGGAGAGTATGCCCTTTCCAGAGAGTGGGAAAACACAGAAGTGGTACTTATGTGCCAGATACGGAACTGCATAAAATAGACTGTTAGATCACAGAGATTCTAAGTCCTCATGTAAGAAACAGGAACACAGCTGACTTTGACTACAAAGGGACTGGGTAGGAGTCTACATCTGGTGTTTGCTATCAAAAAAATATAACCAGCCTCAAATTCAGGTTTGTTGGTCATAGCCTAGCCATTTCCTTCCTGAAAGCAAATTACTTACACTAAGTTCATCACTTCTAGCTCAGTTGGTTGGAGCACGGTGCTAATAATGCCAAGGTGGTGCGTTTGATTCCAGTATGGGCCATTCAAGCTGGACTTGATGATCCTTGTGGTCCCTTCCAACTCAGAATATTGATACTGAGATTTTGATAGGGTGGCAGATACTTCCCTTAAATGTTTTCTGTAAATCTGAAAAATATCCCATTTCCCTTAGATCTGCAACATCAAAGTGTTAATGTGTTTGAGACTTTGTACAGTCTCGTCATGGCCCTCTCAGTAGGCTGCTTTTTTGATACTGAGCTGCTTCTTTTGAGTCCTCTTAACCTGACAGCTCTGTGAATGATATAGGCTGACATGGTAGGCATTTTAAGCAGTGGGAAAAATATTAATGCAACCCCACAAACTGGCACAGGACCGTGCCAGGAACGTGTTGTAGTCACTAAGTGCACTGAGATAACCACAAGGTAGAATTTGTAGGTCAGCCAGAAGTAGCACTCTCAAAGTTTGTAGGGTCTTGGAGGTATTTCTTGCTGTGTTTTCACCCTGCTGGAAGTTTTTAATTTTGTGGACAGGAGATCAGCTGTGACTAGACTAAAGACTCTGAGACTGTGACACCTGATGGAAAACCAGTAGCTGAGACCAGTCTCAGTGAGATAATAAATTGACATCTGACCAAACTACACCAGAAACTTCAGAGAGAGTGATGAAAGTCACTGTTAAATAACATGCCAGGAGGGAAATGCTTTGAACAAGACATTGTTTAGTTTGTACCTGACAGAAGGTCTCTCTCATGAATAGCATATCCTGACAGGGACAAAGACAACATCCTTGCTCCCTCACAGTGGTGCTGCAGTGAAAACCAGAGACACAGCTGGCCTTTACCTAAATGCTTTGGATATTTTATGCTTGGTTGATTTCAGGACTGTTGTATGAGAGAGATTTTTTGGCCAGCACCCATTTTATTTGAAAACTTATTTCTGGTTTGAAATATCTTGTCTCTTTGTTGTAGGCATTGCAGTGCCCTCCCACAATTTATTATATAATATCCTTGGCACTCTAATTAAGGAAAGAAAAATCTATCATACAGGAGAAGGATATTTCATTGTGACTCCCAACACATACTTTATCACAAATGAAGCCACAGAAGACAACAGAAGGGTTCTGTTGGAGGACAGTTGTTGCTGTTCATCGCCTTCCATCACTTACCTGGTAAACATTAAGCCCTGTGCAGACCTAGTGAAAGAAAACATTCCTACAGTAACTCATTACAGATCCTGCCATTGTTTCCCTGACCAAAATATGCTCTGTGAACAAAGACATCAACAGGTAATGAGCCATGAA
Organism: Corvus kubaryi; assembly: GCF_017639235.1. NCBI lineage: Eukaryota > Metazoa > Chordata > Aves > Passeriformes > Corvidae > Corvus > Corvus kubaryi. The sequence continues at coordinate 15,988,145 of NW_024581117.1, forward strand.
TCTAATGGAGAGGGAAAGAGAGGCTGCAGTGAATTGAAGCCTTCAATTCAAACTCAAGGGATCTCTGCACCTGCTGAGAACCGTTCCTGGGACACCATCAAATCTCTGGCATCTGTGAAAGCAAAACTGAAAAGCAAAAGGTTTGGCATTGGTATTTTCTGGAGAAGTGGTTCTAAAAAAGAAAAACACAAGAAGGAGTACTCCACTTTTTCAGCCCAGTTTCCTCCCCAGGAGTGGCCAGTCAGGGATGAAGATGACTTAGACAATATTCCACGTGATATTGAACATGAAATCATCAAGCATATTAACCCTACTCTTACAGTTGATAATTTGATTAAACACACAATATTAATGCAGAAGTTTGAGGAGCAGAAAAAATATATCAGTAAAGAGGAAATATACATCAGTAGTGGTACCTCAGCTGAAGTGTCAATAGTCAGGCAAAACCATCATCTTTCAAAGGATTGTATTCAAAAGGCACCAAGTAAAATAGCAAAACACACCAGGAAAACCAAATCAAAGAAAGAAAAGCAGATTAGCAGGAGCAGCGGGAAATCTCACATACAGAAGCCAACATCTCAAAATGTGAAACTGGAAGAGAACATTTCACTGCCCATCAAAAACCAAGAGCCACCTGATGTAGCAGTGGAATCCCATGTGATATATAAGAAGCAGATTAAGAATCCTTTTCAGGGTCTGCCATGGAGACCTCACAGCTTTCATTCAAGAGGGTACCAAGGTGTTTTTGACAGTCAGCTGAAGTGCCGGACTCAAAAGCAAGGAAGGGCTTTCCAAAGGCCACAGTCCTTGGCCTCCTCAAGACCCTTCGGCTGTGAAACTGAACAGCTGGCTGTAGAAACTGAGGCTGACGAAGCTAAGCAAAACAACCTACTCCATGCTAATAGGTCTCGCCTTCAACTAAAGAAAGACAATTTAAGTGAAAATGGTAGTCATCTACAAGGCAGTAATCTGCAAATAGATAATAAAAGTAAATACTTTCTAGAGAGTAATATTTCTGAAGAAAATGTCTATAAAAGAACAGTAAAAAAAAGGTCCCCTTGCTCCTACATTGAAGATAGCGGTGTGTGCAAAGAAAATGCAGAATTTCCATTCTATCTGAAAGATGAGCACTGCAGACGCAAAGCTGACACTGTATGTGAGTTGTTAGATGGAACAGCCAATGAATTTCAAAATGTCCATCTTTCAAATTACACAGCCAGTGTTAATCTGACCCAAAAAAATGGTGTGAAATGCAGACCAAAGACTGATAAAAAGAGTGAACTTATATTTAACTATGACTGTGCCAGCCATCCTGGATCAATGGAGCTGGAAAGTGAAGGATTTACTGATAACTTCCGTCTTCTGTACCAAAAGGGACGTGATGGTGACACCTGTAACTTGTCACATCTGGATGAGAATTCTGAAGGCCATGCATCATGTCACCTGCCTCCTGGCCATGCCTTTTCAGACACAAGAGACTGGAGTACAGCTGTGCAAAAGCCAGGGGCAGCTGTGTCCTTAAAAGCCTGTAAGGTCAGTACTTGTGCTGCCCAGCACAACACAACTGTAAATGAATGCAACTCTGGAGAGCACGGATATAAGGGACGTGCTAGCTTTGCAGAATCAACAGACAGCTCAAAAGAGCATCCAAAACCAGACTCCACAGAAGAAAGCTGGTTGTGCAGTCAGGTTCTTCTGAAAGGTCGCAGAAAGGATGAAGGAACTGGCCTTACTGAATGTGGGAATGGCTCAGCTGTGGCAGATTGCTGCCACGCTGACGAGGCTGACTCTGATGCTGACACTTCGCAGAACTTCACACATGAGGTAGGAGAAGGAGAAGCACTCTGTGCCTTGGGCTCGCAGATCAAAGAAGTGAGAAACCCTTTAGGAAAAAAATATCTGTTTTTTAAGAATACATGTCCTGTGATCCCAGAACAGAAACACTCAGAAGGGACAGAAAACCACAGCATTACAGGAGACAGTGGAATTGACTCCCCAAGGTACGAAAACACATGAAACTAAGTAAGATGTTTTATCTTCAAATTGACCATCAGATTTAGGCAGAAATGATGCAGTAAATCATAAACTCCCTCCTCAACAACAAAATTCTTATTATTTTTTAAAACTTCAGTGTTATTGATCCACAAATACTCAAACTGTATAGTTCTGCTAAGTCTTTTTACATGAACATTTTCTCACATCAGTTATACAAATGCTGCTGTTTGTCTTTTGCATTTGTTGCCATGAGGCAAGAAAACAGTATGAGATCTGTCCTGCAGGTAGAGATGGCCAAGCGCAGAAACGTTAAGAAACATGGTGTTTGATAAACTCAGTGTTAAACACTGTGTTTAACAAGCTCCTGTTAGCAGGCAGGTTCAGCTCACATAGATCTCACCATATGACACTAGATATTGTCATAGTTTCTCCAGTTGTACATAAAGAATAGAGATCCAACAAAAATTTAAAGTAGAAAATACCATCTGACTTGCCCACAATAGACAGGAGAATGTGTACATCACCTGAGCTTTCATAGTGTATGTTTTGCCTGTAATTACACCTGAAAATCCCTTAATGGACAACAAATTGGCATGAAACAATCTTTTACACAGGTGTACATGGAGACCTCCAAAACTTAACCAAATTGGCAAGAACCTATGTTAAAAATCACATCCTTTTTTTTTTTTTTTTAACAGCGACACATTCTCTTAGTATCTTAAATGAGTAGTATTTAACTAATTAAACCATTGGAGTTCTCATTAGTTTTGTACTGTCACCTTGAGAAGCTGGTATATGAAGGAACAAACCACAAACTACAGTTTCTAAGGAAATTCTGCTAATTGTTAATCTTTTCCTTAAGCAGCTCTTGGCTGTGCACTCTTCCAAGCACACTTGAAATCTTTAGCAAAATGTATTTCAGAGGATCATTTTTACTGTTTGTACTGATGCCATCTCTGGCACTAAAAGCTAAGCCAACTCAGTTTGGTTTTGGAATGTGAAGTCTGACTTCTAATAATTCTATTATTTTAGGTGGACTGAAAAGAAGATGAAGCTTCCTGCCAAATTCTAAAAGTATAAATATCAATGCAAAGAGGAGGGCAAGTGAAAGGACAATTGCAACAAAATTCCTTACTTGATCTAACTCTGGTCATGAATATTTGATTATTTTTTTAAATGAGCTTTGTAAACTTTCCCCTTGTAACAAGGTACCCATACTGTCAATGCAGCCAGTCACATCAGTGAGGCTGTCTCTAAATCAAAGTTGTTAGTTAAAACTTTTGACAATGGTGTTTGGAGAGGTCATGTGTATTTTGTTTGCCCTCATCTTTAATTATTTTTTGTGTGTCTCTGTGATAATAAAAATGAGAACTGGCGTTCTTCATTCAGACCCACACCATTGACCGGGAAAGGGCTTGTGCTGCTCTAATAGGAACTGCAGTAGGCCAGGGCTGTTTAACACTGTAATTCTGGAGAGCATTTCCTACTTGTGCCACAGAAATTAGAGCATGCTTCACCTTCCCTGCAGGAAAACAAAGCAAATGAACTAGACATGCACCTGGTCACTACAAAAATTCCTTTAATACCAAGGTTCTCTGACTCTGTCCTGCAGCACTCTCAGCTATCCTCAGCCTACTTGGCGTGTTTGTATCTGACAAGCACGGTTTAGTCTTTGCAAATGAAAAGGTGCTGGTAGCAGGAGACAACAGGTAAGGCCAGTGGCACTGCTTTAAGAGAGGCCCTGCTTGTAGCCTGACCTTCCCATTCCACAAGGAATCGACATCCTGGCAGCTGTCAGGATCGCTTCATAGATTTTACTTCCTAAAACTAATTTTGACTTCTTTATCCTGATTTATCTCTGTAGCTACAAGCAGATTGTGCTGGGCTCATGCTGCAAATCACCACAGGCTTGAGGTTTTTAAATCGTAGTTATTTGGTCACACTGCCCTTTCCTACTTTAGACTTTTCACAACTGAACGCTTCTCTGCCGTAGTTATAGAGGCTAAGTCATCAGCTTGTAAAACTACTGGAGATTTGTTCTGGGGAAAGGCGCCCTGGCAACAGCCGTGGGCAGAGCCCTCATGGCGGACCCGTCATGGCGGCCACCCCCTCACAGCGCGCAACGCGCGCGGGGCGCGCCGGGGCTTGCAGTCCTCTCGTTGTCCCCTAGGGCACGCCGGGAGTTGTGGTTCCGCGCCGACGGCCGCAGGCGATTGGCTGTTGGATGGCGCGGCCCCGCCTCCGCACTGCCGGATCCGCCGTCCATTGGCTGCCGCGCGCCTCGGCCGCTCGGAGCGTGACGCGCGGCGGGCGCGCGGCTGCTGCGGAGCGCGGCGTGGCGGAGCGGCGGCGGCGAGCGGAGATGCCCGAGGCCACCCGGTGCAGCACCAGCAGCGGGGCCGAGTCGGGCTCCGACTGCTCGATGGACACCGAGGCGGTCCCGGAGACCGGCCGCCGGCGGCACAAGGTACCAGGGAAGGGCTCCGGGTACGGCCTGGCCGCGCCCGCACGCTGGGGCTGGTGCCCGGCGGGTCTGGCCTCGGATCGCGGCCACCCCGCACCGCCAGTGGCGCGGGCCGGGCGAGGTGTGCGCGGCGTGGCCGCGGGGCGGCCCGGACCGGGCGGCCACGTGCGCGGGCGAGCCGGGCCGCGGCCTCGCCGCGTGTCGGGGCGGCCCCACCAGACGTGCTGGGCTTGCCGGAGCCCGCCGGGAGCTCGGAAGGCGCTTTCCCCGGCACCCGGAGCGGGGGAGAGCCCCGAAAACGAAGGCCCGGTTGTCTCGTGGTCGGTAACGTGTCTCCTGAGCGGTGGCGGCCGGCAGGGATCTGCTGCCTTGTGCCAGCCACCGCCCCCGTCAGTAACTAGAACGTGCACTTCAAGCTTTAACTGTTCTGCACCCTCTTCTCTGTTCCGTGTCGCTTGGATCCACGAGCGTGTATTTTCATTTGCTCTGTGCCTTGCCAGAAGGAAAAAAAGGAGAAGAAATCTAAACACCGGGACAAGTTTCAGAGGGGAAGGACTCAGACAGATGAAAGCGAGGAATCGGATGAGGAGCGTTACACACCGAAACCCAAGAAATCAAAGAGTGTCAGTAAACAGAACGGTCATACGAAAGAGGAAAGCCTGGAGAAATCGAGATTGTCTTCCTTTAGCAGCAAATCCTCCCGCAGAAGCCGACAGAGTAGTTCTAGTGAAACGTCAAGTGAGAGCGAAAGTGAGAGCGAGCAGGATCAGGTAAAGCTAAGGACTGGTTTTAGTTATAGTGGTGTGTTATAATTTTTAACTCCTGCATTGTAACAAGGCCAAATTTAGAATGGGTTGTAGTCCCTTTCCCCCCTTCCTTATCAGTCGAAAGTGCTGTAAATTTTCAAGATTTAAAGTTCTTGAATTATTCAGTCTGCCAAGAATTTGGAAGAATTTTGAATTATGAAAGTCCTGAAGTGCTGGATCAGTGCATCATGGTTTCCTTGCTTCAGCAGTCTGGTGCTGTGGTAGCTGTTGCTGGACAGAAAAGTTGCACTGAGATGGAGCTTTAATATGATTCAGCATCATGAGGTGTATGTGATTTTTGGGGTTGTCCTGTTCAGAGGCAGGAGTTGGATTTGGTGATCCTTGTGGATCCCTTCCAACTCATGATATTCTACTATTCTAATGAAGAGTTTTCAGTTTTGGTTTGAGTGTTTTGGATTTACTATGCTGTTAGATACGAAACACTCTTAACCTACAGATGACTTCTGCTAACTTTGTCCAAGTTTCAAATATGATGGTAAAACAAAGAAGGCTCTTTAACTGCAGCTGTGACACTGTCACTGAAGAGTATGACACCAGTGGCTATGCTGAATTTACTTAAATTACTTCGAATTTACTGACAGTCATGTGATATTCACATGGAATCTTATCTGAGTTATTGTTTACCTAACAGGAGTTGACTGGAGAACAGAAAGAGGGTGCTTTCTCCAATTTTTCTATTTCCAAAGAAACTATCCAGCTTCTTCAAGGTAAGTTTCTTGGCAAGGTGTTGTTGTAGAATGTCAGTGATCTCTGTCATGTTTTTATGCTCAACACCCTCGATCAATAAGCTTTCGAGATGTGCTCTGCTTGTGCCTGTACAAGCACGGATGCTGTGCAGAAGACATTGATTGCCTGCTCTAAATACACCTTTGAGCGCAGACTTTCCTGTTTGCAGTGTTGTCCAGTTTAGCCTTTGCAGTAAAATTCTAAATGACACAAGCCAAGGGGGAAAAAAAAAGATGTGTGAGAATTTTTCAATTAAAGGGTTTTTTGGTGTGAATAAAGGAAAACCAGTTATATTTAGTATCTGTGATGTTAGTTTGCACATGATTTAGTATGAATAAAAAGAAGAGTAGAAGGGATTTTGAGATATGTTGGCACAGTACTGAAAGTCTTCCATAAAGGCTATTAACTTTCTCTGTCCTAGCTAGCACTGTCTCTGGGGGTGTGAAGTGAGAGAATAAAATGGATAGTCCTGGGGCACTCTTTGCAGATGACTCATCTGATCAAATAAATCAGTGGAGGTGATGATACAGTCTTACTTTAGAGTTGATGGAAATTCTTGGAATAATTTCCACTGAAGAGTATGAAAGAACACTTGTAAAATGATCATATTAAGGAAATCTCTTGAAATTGTCACAGCTCGAGGAGTGACATACCTGTTCCCCGTGCAAGTGAAGACCTTCAACCCAGTGTATTCTGGCAAAGATGTCATTGCTCAAGCACGAACTGGAACAGGGAAAACATTCTCTTTTGCTATTCCCTTAATTGAAAAGCTTCAGGGAGAGTCACAGGAAAGAAGAAGAGGCCGTCCACCAAAGGTAACTGTGCCTGGCTAAAATGGTGATTTTGCTTTGTCTTACATCTAAATGATTCAGGGTTTTCAGCTGCTAGAAAAATTCTTCAGGTCTGTGCAGGGGTAGGCTGACCCACATTAAAGTTGATTTGAAAGCTGTGTTTGCTGGGCTTTGCCTGCGTCCTGTGCTGCCTCCCAGCCTCTGATGAAGAGTGAAGAGCACAACAGATCTATGCACTTGTCAGTTCCTTTTTCTGCCACAGGGACACCAAAACTACAGGTGTTCAATGTGTTCCTATTTAATTTTGCTCAGTCACGTTCCCTGTTCAGGGCCAGTGGCTACTGGATGCTTGTTTTTCCTCCAAATTGCTAACAGATGAGTTACTAATTGTAACTTGACAGCTTGATAAAAGCTGTCTACTTAAACATGTTTCTTTCTAAAACATGTAAACAGTGGGAGGTTTTAAAAATAGACTTAGTTTTCACTAGGAGCACCACCAAATGTTGAAGCTTCTGCTCCAGAGAATGCAGATTCATTATAAGCTGTGTTCGTTCTGCTAAGGAATACCATGTGTGGTTTTTCACTGAATTCTTTACGATTGCTCCAAAAAAACTAGATAGGCCAAAGCTCAGCATGTCCTCATTAATAATTTTTGTCAGTTTGTTTAATCTTGCCAGCCATCTCATAGATTACCTGAAGTGCATTCCAAAACTAGTAGTAGCAGTTTTATATGCATCTGCCCATCACATTGCTTGGCTGACTGAGAACGCTGTCTCTAGATTTGGTACAGTCTTTTGGAGAAGGAAAAGCTTTCTTCAAGGGAGTTGTAAGCCTTATAAAAGATTCCAGGCCTCACTCTACCATAATACACTACTGTTTGCTTTTTGGTAATGGGTTTTAATGTTGAAAGAGGTAAATAGGATAAGAGGATAAGGATTTTAAGGTTCCTTTTGTGAAGCGACTGATGCCAGGTTGGAGAGCAGTGCTTCAATCACATTTTAAATGGAATTGGTTAACCTGCCTGCAGGGAAGCTGTGTGTTGGAAGAGAGGATGGTTCCTTGGTTGCCTCTGCAGGGATATAGATTAGCACAGCAGCACTGCAGACTGAACATATGTTTCCCTGAGCCACAGGGAAGCCGAGAGACAGCTGATAGCTCTTCCTTACACCTTCTCATAGGACTGTGAAGCGTTACTGAGCAGGTGCAAAAACCTTTTGTTACCCACATCCTTCAGTCTTGTATTCATTCAAACAGCATATGCACATGCAGAAGAAAACTTGTAGCTGATCTATTCAGGAGCTAAAATTAAATAAAATTTAAGTATCTCCTATCCTGTTTAAAAAGAAGTTAGCCTGTCCTAAGTGAGTATATGCTGAAGGAGTTTAATGATGTTACAAGAGACTTAAGCAGTGTGTTTCTCCAGCCTTTGCTTAGATAATTATTTAAAACAGCTGTGTTTTTTTTAATTTTACAAAGGGTCAGATCTAAATTAATTATCAGAAGTTTAGTGGCTTCTCAGAAGCCATGCTGAGAAGATACCTGTTTTGTCTTTTCTATGCAGGTTCTAGTTCTTTGTCCAACAAGAGAGCTGGCAAATCAGGTTGCGAAAGATTTCAAGGACATCACAAGGAAGCTGACAGTAGCTTGTTTTTATGGAGGAACTCCCTATAATGGACAAAGTAGGTGACTCTTCGGACTAATAATTGAAATATTGATTGACTCCCATATTTAAGAAATGCAGTTGGGTCTTTCCAAACACACACTTACAGCTCAAGAGCTGGATACTATTCATGGGAAATTCAGCAGCTCAAAATGTATCTTCTTATGGAGATAAATGGCTGTGGCTGTCAGTTGTATTCCTGGTGTTGCTTATCTGTTCATGTACCTTAAATTAAAGTGAAACAGAGTATACTGTTTGTATCACCTGTATTTGGGTTTAGGTTTTTGTAAACCCATTTTCTTTAAAAAAGTTTAATCTTAAAGCTGTGGGTGGGTATGTGTTTTTTCATGTGATAAGAGATACATAGAGGATCTGTAAAGTGGAGAAGAAATTGTTGTGACAGCGTAATTTACTGTCTGGGTAGTTGTAAACAAGGAATGAGAATGAGCTCTTTCATTATGATACATCTTGAGGCATTAGGGATGATTGTTTTTCCACTGCAGAACCTCAGGAAGGAGTTGATTTCTGCAATTTGAATAGTTAAATAGGTAAATTTTAAAAAATTTCCAGTTAAAGTAGATAATTTGGGAAGAGCTAACTATTTCTAAAGAATATTAAAAGAAGCTTACCCTTGCTACTTTAAATCATGGGGACAGGGAAGGGAAGTACACTTTTTTTTTTCTTCATGAAGAGAGGTAGATATTCTACCTTACTTTTTTTGTTCCAGATTTTTTCTTCCTGTTCATCATTTGTTCTCACTTTTGTAAGGAGTGTACTTATGAATGGTTTAAGAAGCTGTTTCATTACTACCATGTGTTATTGCTCCCTAGTTCACTGCTAACTTTACTCTTCCCTGTTCACCAGCTGATCTCATGAGAAGTGGCATTGACATTTTGGTTGGGACACCTGGTCGAATCAAAGACCACCTCCAGAATGGCAAGCTGGACCTTACCAAGGTGAAACACGTTGTACTTGATGAAGTTGACCAGATGCTGGACATGGGATTTGCTGAGCAAGTGGAAGACATTTTACGAGTTGCATACAAGAAGGGTAATCCCAATATTTAAACAAATAGTAGGAAATATTAGGGATAATTTAGTTAGCTAAAATTCAGGTATAAAGGGACTTTGTTTAGAAATGACTGAATATTCTATATTGTGATCTTGAGACTCATTCACAGAACCTTTGCAAACTGGAAATTCAGTACCTAGGGGTCTGTAAATAACTGTCTTTGACACCTATCTTCAAGTTGTGCTTGGGCTTCTTCAAATTAAAACGAATTAGCTTTTTACTTCTATCAGTGCTTGAAAACAGATTGGATTTTTTGGCCTTAGTAATTTTTTCATAATCTTGAAATTATTTAGACTTTCTAGAACATTTTTTACTCCAGGTGTCAGTAATGCATAAATTTAAAAACTTCAATTGCCTTCTTTATGTTATGTACTGATGTTTAACCTCATTTTTAATCACCCATGTAATGAACTTATGTACATCTGTTAGGTGAAATGTATGAAGTTTGTGAAGCATTGTTCTGGTTTTTTTTAAGATTCTGAAGACAATCCCCAGACACTGTTGTTTTCTGCAACTTGCCCACACTGGGTGTATGATGTGGCTAAGAAATACATGAAGTCCAGATATGAACAGATTGACCTTATTGGGAAAAGAACTCAGAAGGCTGCTACAACAGTAGAAGTGAGTAATCTCATGCGAAATGTTTTCAGGCTTTTTCCCTTTTCTTTTATGTTATGAGAGCTCATCTCTTCCTAAGGTGCATTACCACAGTGATGTTGGAAGTTGTTTTGAGAATTTTTTTCTAAGCATAAGGCACATTACAGCTAGTGAAGCTGTTTCTGGGTTTAGGATCTCTCTTCTCACATCACAGGTAGAGAGAGGCTTTTCTTGTCCATTTTGTGGGTTTTCAGAGAAAAGTAGTATCTAAATTTATCCAAGTTGGAAGCAAAAGGCACACATGAACATCAGCCTGCTGCTTTTAAATCGTCATGGACATCACAGTCAACTTCTGCTATTCTGTATACAAGATACTTTTTTTCAAACTTCCTGTAGTATCTCACCTCAGTAGGCCTTCGCTTGCTGTGCAGTAAATACCATAGCAAGGAATATAATACATGTATGCTAGACACCTGACTTTCTCTTACTGTAATTATTTTGCTGAACATAAGACTAATTGTGGTGAGCATAAGAGCTTTATGGATTTTTTATGTTCCAGGATCGTGAGTTAGCACATTTTCCCCATCAGGGAGCTGTCTTTACTATTTCTGTATTTAACAGTTCCAAAAGTATTTTAAAAGAATCTTAACTTTACACAAGCTAATCACTGGAATTCTTTTCCGCAGCATTTGGCAATAGAGTGTCACTGGTCTCAGAGAGCTGCAGTTATTGGAGATGTCATTCAGGTCTACAGTGGCAGCCACGGGAGGACCATTGTCTTCTGCGAGACCAAAAAGGAGGCAAATGAGCTGGCTCTGAATGCTTCAATCAAACAGGTATTTTATCATGTGTATTAAGTAACAAAACCTGTCAGAGATGTATCAACCCTATGTTGATACCAGACCTATGATGTGTAAGTTTTAAGGAGAGTTTCAAAATGCATAGGGCAGGCTTTTGTGTGTGGTCAGATAGGATTTTACTCTCTCTCATGCACATGAAACAAAAGTTGTAGATTTCTATTTTGAAACAGCCATAGATGGTGTGGATGGCAAATTAGGGCAAAGTTTTCATATGTCACAGTAATTAGATGTAGAGCTAAGACACACATTGCAGTTCTGTTTTCCTACTACTGTTAAAGGCCTTTTAGGTATATTAATAAGAATTACTGAGTACATATTGTAAGACACTTAAAATATAAATTTGAGTAATTCAGTTCATCTTCTGTATCTTGCCATACGGTACCTATCAAATACCAAGATGTTATACCCAAAGCTGACCATAAAATGGAGCACTGTATGGGATTTTGGTACAGTTCTAAAATAATACTGTTTTTCAGGATTGCCAGTCATTGCATGGTGACATTCCTCAGAAGCAAAGAGAGATCACACTGAAGGGTTTTAGAAATGGTTCATTTAAAGTTCTGGTTGCAACCAATGTGGCTGCCCGTGGTTTAGATATCCCAGAAGTTGACCTGGTTGTACAAAGCTCACCACCAAAGGTAGGAGACTGTTATGTTGGATGTCTTGTAATAATCTGTAGTCTTGTTCTCAAGTAGTGTACGCTATCAGGTGATGATATTGACCACAGAGAGTTCATCAGCATTGTGTTTAAGGGGAAGGAACGTCCAGATATGTAGAAGTAGTTTCTTAGGGGATTTTTTGAAAGTGTGTCAGCCCCTAGTATGTTTAAAGATGATTTCCTTAAAATGTCTTCTTATGAGGCTGTTCCAAGCCTCTCCCTTTGAAGCTAGGTGTGTGCAAGACTGGAAGCAGTGAGAAGAATAGTTCTCTTAAGTGGGGGTGAATGTGAGCTATGGACCAGAACAGTGAGAACAGTGGCTGAAATTAAGAGCGTTTAAAAGAAGCAATGTAATGTTTCAGTGAATACGCTATTAATACCACAGTAACCACACTCAAGTGGATGTGCAGGAGGGTGAGTGGGACTGTTGTAGAGAAATACGCACTCCAAATGTGTGGTGATGCATAAAGTTGATCTATGCTTATGGCTCTGGCTTTCAAACCATGATTTTTAGAGGATTATGGAAAAGCATATTTGCTTGATATTAGTGAAATAATGTTTTCTAATTTAATTCTCTTATGCAGTTACTGTGCACTGTTCAGGCTTAACGGTAATGGCTTCTACAAGTTACGTGGATGCAATGAATTGATCAAATTACAATGAATTAGGTAACTCATAAGGCTCTCTTTTTCTGAAGGATGTGGAGTCTTATATTCATCGTTCTGGACGCACAGGTCGAGCTGGGCGGACTGGGATCTGTATCTGTTTTTATCAGCGAAAGGAAGAATATCAGTTAAGACACGTGGAACAAAAAGCGGTAAAGTACCGTTTTCTTCTAATTGCAAGACTCTTAATTTGTTCAAGTACAGAATGTTGTTTATAAAGCACCTAGAGGAGGTTCGGGTGTCTTGAGGAGGGTGGTTGGTTACTGTCGGTTACTGTGGAGCAGCGAGAGCACTGAAGATTCTCATGCCCACACCTCTTCAGCAAATGCCAGTAAGGTTGTCCTTGTGGAAATGAGAAAAAAACTCGCAGTATTTCAGTGTAGTGTTCACCCTGGTTATCATCTGACCAGTGATGTGCATATGTGCAGCTTTACTGAGAACTGTTACTTGAATTTTTGCACTTTGTGCAGTGTTCCATATGGTAGTTTCCTTGACAATTAAGTATGTGATTGGGATGAGATGGTTTATTCCTGGCACATGAAACAGTTACATTTAGACTGAGACTCTGTAATTTGTACTTAGATTCAAATCTATCAGACTAAAAGTAGTAATTTAGAATTTGTAGGACTCTGTTTTCCCCAGGAATCTGCCAAAATGGTTTCTGTTTTCAGTTTGGGGTCACTGAACCGTTTAAACTGATCTGGTACATAAAAGCCTTTTAAGTGTTACCCATTTTCCTGTAAGGTTAACCTTGCAATTTTCTCTAGAAAAAATTGGAAATTAAAAGGTGAAAATAAGAAGAAAAATTACAGACTTTAATGCTTGTTCTGTTGGAATTCAATACTGCCTCTTTAGAACTGAATTATTTATGGTCTGCAATTTTTATTTGTCTTTTGCCTTTTAAATTTCAGGGCATTACATTCAAGCGTGTTGGTGTTCCTACTGCAACAGATATAATAAAGGCTTCCAGCAAAGATGCCATGAGGTGTGTTCGGGGACTCAAGCCCTGCTGTATCTTCCTCCCTTCCTCATTCAGAAGGACTGTTTGAATTATTCTTTGCTGTCTCTTTGAACTTTCTGAACACTGTTGAAATCTTGGATTACTGTGGTTTTTTCCTATTCCAGAGCCTAGTAAATACTGGTGTATAAATTGTTAAATTTTTTTGCTTTAATTGCTTAGGTGCCTGGATTCTGTTCCTCAGACTGCTATTGAGTATTTCAGAGAATCTGCTCAGTTGCTAATAAAAGAAAAGGGACCAGTTAATGCTCTGGCTGCAGCTCTGGCCCATATTTCGGGCGCTACTTCCATCGAACAGCGCTCACTGCTGAACTCAGATGTGGTAAGGAAGGGTGTATGGCTTAATGCTTGTCTTGAAACTGGAAAAAGAGCCACACCTCTGTGTTGTCTAAACAGAGAATTATTTGTCTCCTGACCATTTTGTTTGAGAACTATACTTAAGCCACTAGGAAGTACTGATTTTGTTAAAAGCAACAATAGAGTGGCTGTAAAGATACTCGATGCCCTGTAACAGTACCGACTCAAAGATTTAGTTAATAAACTGTAAATTGGCAGGTTTCTCCTGTCCAATATATGTGCTGAAGCTTATTCCTCTGACTGAGTGGAACGTGCCCCATTTCTTTTTAGGGATTTGTTACAATGATACTACGCTGCTCTGAAGAAATAAACAATATGAGCTATGCCTGGCGAAGACTGCGAGAAGTTTTGGGTGATGATGTTGATCGGAAGGTGAACAGAATGTGTTTCCTCAAGGGAAAAATGGTAAGTTTTTGTTTTGTGTCTTTGCTACTGGGCTCTTCTGATTGCAGCCTTTTCTTAGCAATTGTCAGGGGAGCTATTTGGTCTTTTTCTCTATTCCAGGCACTGTTGATGATGGGCCTCAATCTGTTATTTTAGTGCTTAGGGCTCTGCTGACATGCTCAGGAGGTAGGATAATGCATGGCTATGGGGATAGCAGAACAGGTAAAAGGTAGGAAGCATGTTAATTGTGCCTTAATGTCAAAACAGAAAAGCATTTTTTAGGACAGTCAGTCCTGATAGTACCTGTCTGTCAGGTGTAGATTTGTGGGCTCTGTTTTTAGTTGCAATCATTTAAAACGCTTGACTTGTATGCATTAAAATTATTCTTTCTTTTCAGGGTGTGTGCTTTGATGTTCCTGCGGCAGACCAAAAAGAAATAGAGGTATGTTCATTGCAAATACTGGGTACAGCATACTGGAGATGAAACTGGCCGGACTGGGTTAGACTGAAAAGATGATGTAGCCTTTATCCTGCCTTTCCTAGTGGCAAAAGGGATGGCTTGGAAGGAAGTGAAGAGCAGAATAAGCACAGTGTTTCTTTTCTAAGCCATTCCCCTGTGACCAAAAGTCTATAACTTGAAACTTTTGCACTGAGAAAAGTGGTGCTGGATTCATCTTTGTAGGCAGCAAGCTTTATTCCTCTTTTCTCTATTCTGTTTTCACCCAGAATTCTCTCCACAGAAAAGTGAATTCAGGCTTTTGCTTGGTAGCATTAGTATTACTGTGCCAAAATTATTGATCCCTCCAGTTAGAAGCTTGAATCCCATATATCAGCTCACGATTTTACCTTTCAGTTGAGCAAATTTAATAATTATTACATACCCTATATTTGTATTCCTAGAATTTAACTTGCTATGTCTGACTTCATTCTGGTAGGCAAGATGGGAAGATTCAAAACACTGGCGTTTGTGTGTGGCGACTGAATTACCAGAGTTGGTAGAATCCATACGAGGAGGAGGCGGAGGTGGTGGAGGAAATGGCCGAAGCTTCTCAAGCTCCAGGAATGGTCGGCGTGGTGGCTCTGGTAGAAACAGATTCAGGAGCAGGGGCCAGAAACGAAGCTTCAGCAGAGCGTTTGAACATTAACTTCAACAATCCAGAAGTGAGAAAAAAATGGGACTGAAGTGTTTTATATTACATTACACTAGGCTGTTTCTGTGTGTTTGTACCATTGGGGAAAATACTTCATTAAGGTTTTTTTTTTGGTCAGTACTACTTTGCTCATAAACAAGGTTCTGTTCATTTTAAAAAAAAGTGCAAAGGAAGAAAAACCCCAAAAAATCCACAGGGAAAAATGAATTGTTTATTTTGTTTCTCATATTGCTCTTTGAATCTTTCCATAATATGTCTGTTGCGTTCAAGTGTAGCCTGGTTCACTGTATAATATATAGAGATCTGAATTGCTGCTCAAACCTGTACATTTTCTGATAAAATTAAATATTATTTTACAACTTCATATTTTGTTGTCACATATTTGAAGCAGTATTTTGGTGGCGATGTTGGGAGGTGCTGGATTGGGGAGCGTGGCAGCAGGAGCCAGTGAAGGAAAAATAAATCCTATTGGTTTTTTTATTTTGTGGAATTGGAATTAAACTCTTCTTTCCCTAAAACTTACTGGTTTTTAGTTTCTGTCCCAAATTGTGACTCCTTATACAACAGGCGTAGGAAAGACAGTTTCCAAAGCTTGAGGGGAAGCTCCTGAAGAGGAACCCTGATGAGGGACAACTGTGAAGGAGATTCATAACCCCATTAGGGTGTTGCAAAAGGTGGAATATGGCAAGATTATTATAGGTAAGGATGTTCTTCACTGTAACATCTTTGTATATTTTCAAGCCTAATCAATGCAACAGATAACAGTAGCCCTTAATCAAGGACGTCCTGGAACTAAGAAGCTTTAAGGATGAAGTAAATCAGTATGTTGATGTATGTGTATGTATACATTGCTGAGTTGGCAAAATGCTCATGGACCATGTATCCTATGGGTGAATTATGTTTTAGTATTGTAACTAAAAATCACGGCTACAGGTCAGAAAGACGCCTACCTAAGGGGGTCAATACCCTTTTCCTGAGCATGTGGAGAAGTTAGCTGGGATTACCGAATTTGTGTGGAAAATACTAACCAATCCCTGTAGAGTGCTGGGCCCTTTCTAACTCGGGATTTCTGTGTTTGAATAAGCCCGATAGTGGTGCTATACTTGTGCCACCGAACACCCGAGCTTGTGCAGCTCTGAAATCAATAAGGTCTCTCGAACGTTGGCTTGTTGCACACCGCGGAACAAGCCCGGATTTGTGGGCAACAAGGGGAGCCCCATGAGGGGAAGTCCGCGAAAGGAGGTCTGCTAAGCGGACCACGAGGCCAGGGCCGTGAGGGAGCTCACGGTGGCGGAGGAGCTGGCGGAAGGGGCCGGCGGGCGTTGCGGCGGAAGGGGCGGGCCGAGGGCGCAGCGGCTGCATGGGGACCGTGTGGGGCCGGGCAGCGCGGCTGGGGCTCCCTGCGGTGCGGGCGGCGGTGGCCCCGGCGAGCGGCGGCGGGCGGCGGCTGGGCTGGCTGTGCGGCGCCGGGGCGGGCCCGTCGGTGCTGCTGTCGGCAGCGCTGCCCTGCGGACCGGCCCTCCCGCCTCACTTCCTGCGCGCCGGGGCGGGGCGCGCGTCCTGGGGCCGCCGCGCCGAGACCGGCCCCGACACTGGCAGCAGCGCCGCGGCCGCGTACCTTCCCGGGGAGCATCCGGCAGCCATGCCCGCCGCCGAGCCCGAGCACAGCCCCGCCGAGCCCCAGGCGCCGGCCGCCGCAGAGTCGGTGCGCCGCGGACGCCGCAGAAAGGCCAAGGTGGGCGCGCCACGTGCGGCCGCGGGTGCGGCCATTTTGTACGGGCTTGGGGGGCTTAAAGTCGACTGGGGGCGGGCAGGGGGGAAGAAGGGGCTTCTTCGGTGTGACGGCGGCTTTCCCGCAGCAGGAGGAGACGCCGGAGAAGAAGGTGAAGCGGCAGGTGAAAGCGAAGCGGCGCGGTAAGGCCGAGGCCGAGCAGGCGCAGCCCGAGGAGAGCGGGTTGGGGGACGGCGATTTCGAGCCCCCCGTGCCCAAGAAGACGAAAAAGATCAAGGAGAAGAGCAACGGTTTGGTAGGAAAGAGCGACGCGTCCCAGCACGCGGTGGAATCTTCCTCCGTTGTGAGCGACAGCGTGACATCCCCAGCTGCCGGAGAGCAGGACAGCGGCGCCGAGGTAGGGGTCCTCTGCCAGCACAGCCCATGTCTTGATTAATTAACGTTCTGCTTGTAATTAGTGGGTTTAATAACACGTAGTGCGCGCTGTGTGGAGACTTGAGCTGCGAGACAGTGGGAGCACGAGGCATCTGTCGTAGGCACATTTTGCAGCTGTCCGCCTTGGATGTGCGGCACTTGCTCCTGGGCATCGGGAGTGCCCGGGCATCCCGCCTCTCATCCTGCCCGGCGTCCTGCTCGTTCCCGCCCGGGCTGCGGGCAGTGAGTGAGGCTCGGCACCACGTGCACCAACGCGTGGGAGCTGCTCTCCGTGGGAGCTGCTCTCCACGTGCTTTCCCCCTCCCGCTAAATGCCGACCGTTCGGAGCGGCGTGTCCTGTCGGGATGGCGGCTGGTTAGGGGAGCAGTTTCCGTGTGCTACTCGTCTTCGTGTCACAGGTTGTTTGTGTCCCATAGCACAAAGGTTTTTCCCTGCTGCATAGGCAGCCACCATTCCAGAAACATGACTTAACTTTGTGCTGTGATGGTACTCTCTCTGATGGCAGGACCTTTGAAGAAGTATTGGTAAAGTGTTCTGTAATAGAAAGCCACAGTTGTCCTCATTAATTCCCACTTCTGGAGTTCTCCCGCTTCTCTCACAAATGTCCAACGGGGCCCTGTGTAGGGCCTCCTGTGAGTAGTTTTGTGTCTAGGGTGGGAACATGTGTCAAGAGAGTGTTTTTTGTATGTAGGGTGTAATGATGCAACCTCTTGGATCTTTGAAGTAAAATCTAAATTTTGTGTTTTAAGTATTAACTCACGTGTAAAGTTCAAAGCTCTTTGCATGGTGTACTACGTAGGTGTCTTCTAGAGGGAAATTCATGCTTCACACAGTGAGTGAATTGTTACAGCAAGTATGTTTTGTTGTGAAAAAGGGTTTTCTCATGGTTTCAGTGGACTCTAGTTAAAATTTTTAACAAATAGTTTCCATTTCCTGATTTGCCAAGCATGCCTGTATCCAAAGGGTTTTCTTTTTCCTTTGAGCAGAAAGGAAGTATCTGGTTAAACTGTGGTAGTACAGCAAATGCACAGGTTTTCTTGGGTGCCTGTGTAGAGTATGTTTTATGCTCATCTTGCAGGACTACTAAGTCTTTTTTCTTTTTTATATCCTGTTAGGAGTTGACGGAAGAAGCAAAAGAAGGCGCCTTCTCTAATTTTCTGCTCTCACAAAACACTATCAACCTTCTCACAGGTTAGTTTGTGTGATAAAAGACATTTCTGTAAATGTTTGTTCAGAATTGCACTCTGTTACCTGCATAAGCCAAAGTTAAATAGTCCTAAACTGTGTTACATTTATTGTATGCTAAGAATGATATGAGCAGTCGTTGTGGATTTAGAGAATCTGCTGTTAGTAGAAAAAAGTGTTCTGGTTTGTTCAATTTCAGGTGCCTTAAGATGAAATTATTCTTCCATGGGGTGGTTATTCCTAGATACACATTCTAGAGACACATTCCTTGTCAGCATCATTCTCTATATCTTTATTTCTGTTCCTATGTCTGCTCTCTACAATGTTGCTTCTTAGACAACCTTAATGGAGTTTTGTATATGAAGACTATTTGCCTTGTGTGAACAGATTGTCTAGGGTTATTCTCATAGTTTTGGGCATTTTCATGTCTTTGTGATTAGTTTTGTTGAGGAAGTAATCGCTGTAGGGTTCTTGTCCTCTGTGTTGGGAAGATGTGCAAGTCTTGTTCCTTGGAAAAAATTCTCCTTGTTGCTTTATGTTGTCCTAGCTCTGAAGTTTCTGTTGGATGGGTTGTTTCACTTCTACTGTGCAAAATCTCTTTGATGTTTTAGAATGTTTTGAAACAAACACCATCATCTTCTCACCTTCAAAACCAAGCTACCACAAAATCTTAAACTGTATCAGAAAAAACATGCTGGGGTTCTTCCTCCTTCTCCTGTTCTCTTAAACTATCCGTCACAAAGAAGACTGTATTTCATCATGGATACTCAACTCTCACCATGGGGGTGGAATATCTTTTGATCTAGAGTATGAGTAAAACGTAAAGATATATGGTTTTCTTCTAAGCTGCAATTTCTGTGTACAGGATTTGAGGTGGTGTGCCCTACGTATTTGGGCTATTTATGTATGAGGGCTTCTAATTGTTAGTTCACCTTTTAGTGAAACGTCTTTCAATTATCTTACAGCTCGAGGTGTAAAATACCTGTTCCCTGTGCAAGTGAAGACTTTCCAACCCATATATGACGGCAAAGATGTAATTGCTCAAGCTCGAACAGGAACTGGGAAAACCCTTTCTTTTGCTCTTCCACTGATTGAAAAACTTCAGAGTGTCTCGCAGGATGGGAGAAGAGGCCGTGCACCAAAAGTAACTTGCACTTAAGGGTTTACACCAAAACCTTAGAGCATGGCAGGTTTTGAAAGTGATTTTACTGTTGCTTTCAGGTTTTTTGTTTGGGACTTCTTTGTCCTATACTGCTTTTTGTAATACTGAGTGCTTTGCTCAGATCAGGGGATAGAGTGTAACAGAGTTTTGCAGCATCACAGCAATGACAAATTTGGTGTTTGAGGTCCCTTGTGACTGTGTTTGGGAGAACAGTCAGGGCACTGCAGCAGTGTCTAGGGAGCTTCCAGGCTGCTGTCGTCGGGCACTTAGTGTGCAGCTTTGGGGCTCAGTCCCCTGCCTCTTCTTAAGTGATGTTTGAGTCACCTGGACTTGGCTCTGTTTGCTGAGGTTGTTTTTCACTATAAATTCCATGGCGATAAGTGAAGGATTTTGTTGGTGTTTTTTTTGTTTTGTTTCCTTCATGTCTGGACACTCAAGAGATGCAAGTGGTGTTTACTAGAGATGGAATTGGTAACCAGATGCCAGTGATCAGATACCTATTCCTATACATTGGAGTGTATATATTTATCGTTAGACTGCAGAACTATATATAGTCTGCAGATTTGTTGCCTGCTTTATCCTTCTGTTTTATTAACAATGTAAATTTTAAATTTAAATTTAAATTAAATTTAAATAAACAATGTAAATTTTAAAATCCTATTGTCTGAAAGCTTTAAGAGATGAATTCAGCTCTTTGTTTTATTGGTTCACTCTTAAATAAAATGTTGGTGGGAAGGGTAGATATTAGAGGAAGGCAGGTTGGTGGAGAAAAGGAAGGATGTATGGCTAGAGTGCATCATCTTTTAAAATCTTACTACACCAGATTTAGTGACTGTTCCTACCCTTTAATGCTGAGCTGCACCTTCCTTGCCCTTGGTAATGTTACTGAAGTGTCTTTTATCTGGCTTTAATATTAATATTGCTGGGATGGTGGGAAGCTGTGGGCTCTACAACAAATGTAGAATAAAGATGGGAGTGCAAGGTGTTTGATGGGTAGTAAACTCTTATCTCCTACACCTTCTCCCAAGCACAGCTACATTTTTGCCTGTTTATCTGTCCCTCCAGGTGCTGGTTCTTGTTCCAACCAGGGAACTGGCCACTCAGGTAGCCAAAGACTTCAAGAATCTCACAAGGAAACTGTCAATTGCTTGTTTTTATGGAGGAGCTCCATATAAAGAACAGCGTAAGTAACTGCTAAGGAATTACTAATGGATTGAAGCTGACTTTTCCCAAATGCATTCCATAAGTAAAAATGGGCTTTTTGCCCCCTCAGACCTCGAGTTCAGTCAGGAACTCAAATGACCTGGCTTTCAAAGGAAGCACACGGCCTGGGTTGAATTATTTTAGTTCCAATAAATCTTTATGGAAAAGAATGGTTGTAGATCTGTGACATGTCTAGTCCTTTTAGTTTGTTCTTTATTGTGTTTTTGTGTGGACATAGACTGGGACTAGGTGACAGTCCACAGAAAGACGAGAACTATGTATGTGCCTGTGGCTCTGTGTGTCTCCAGAGGTAGCTGTGACAAAGAGTTTAGCTGGAAAATGAAAGTGTTTCCATGTAGTAATGGAAATTTAGGGTTAGGGTCACTGATCACTCTGGGATTGAATTGATGGAACTGGACACAGAGAGTGATCTTGTAGAAGATATCCAGGTCTTTGTCTGGGTCCTGAGTGGAGCTCAGGACCAAGCCATAGTGCTCTGAAGGTTTCTAATGTCAGCTGATTGTTGCTTGGAAATTGGTGTATTTCCCTGTAACTTTGCCTGAGGTTTGACTGGAACTCCTGACAGAGCAGCTAGGACTGCAGGTAGCTGTTACCTTTGGATGTAGTGCTTTATTCTGAGGTTAAAGGGCAGCAGCTTTTTGCTTCTAAAATGAGAGGTGTTGCTGTGTGCTGCTAACTTTTTATCATGTTGTCTCTTAGCAGTCTGACACTGTCCTTGTTTCTCTGTCTTCCAGTTGATCTCCTTAAAAGTGGCATCGATATTCTAGTGGGAACTCCTGGACGGATCAAAGACCACATTCAGAATAGCAAGCTGGAACTTTCCAGTGTGAAGCATGTTGTTTTGGATGAAGTGGATCACATGTTAGACATGGGCTTTGCAGAACAAGTGGAAGAAATCTTGGGATCATCCTATAAGAAAGGTGAACTCAGACATCAGGACACGAACAGGGGACAATGCAGAAAACACAGTTATACTACTTTAAAAACTTCTGGTGCACCCCTAACTTAAATTCTTTGTGTGATGCTAGAAAAGGGCAAGGTAGAATTGGAAAAAGTTCGAAGAGAGGTGACAGATGGCTGAAGGGCTGGAGTGGCATCTCTGGATGGACTGGAGTAAAAAAAAAAGCTAGGGAAAAAAGCAGCGAACCCAACTGCTTAAGCCCTAGTGTTCCTCATCCTGAGACGT
Organism: Corvus kubaryi; assembly: GCF_017639235.1. Classification (NCBI taxonomy): domain Eukaryota; kingdom Metazoa; phylum Chordata; class Aves; order Passeriformes; family Corvidae; genus Corvus; species Corvus kubaryi. Next base: position 16,010,293 of record NW_024581117.1, read on the forward strand.
GACTTGAGCGAAGGGTTTAGGGTTATGATCTGTCTGTACACTTGTCGTCACACAAAGCTGACAGCTAGGGAATATTTGCTCTTTTCTGATGTAGTGGGTGTTCAGTAGAGCTGTCAGGTACCAGGTACAGAGCAGAAGGAGGTAATATTAATGTGTGAAACTCCTTGCCACATTTCACTAATGCCAGAAGTTTTGAAAAGGCTTGAATTACTGGAAATAGAAATCTCAACAATTACTAAAAACAATGTTTACCACTTTGGCTCTAAAAGCCACAAAAAGCTGATTGCTGGCAGTGTTTCTTCACATCTTGTAGTGACTTAGTGCATGTAGAGACTTGTCAATTTGAGAGCAACTCTTGCTTTTTTATCAGTTCTCAAGTGTCATGGTTTGTTGTGATGTCTGAAGTCGATGGTCCTTCCTTCCAGGCTCCGAGAACAACCCGCAGACACTGCTGTTTTCTGCAACTTGTCCACGATGGGTTTATGATGTAGCAAAAAAATACATGAGAGATGAGTACGAACAGATCGACCTGATTGGAAGGAAGACTCAAAGGACAGCCACAACTGTGGAAGTGAGTGATTCTGCTGCAGAGCAGTGCAGGTCCTGAAAGCAAGTGGCCTTGATAAAATGGGTTGTGCATTAACTTTACAAATGGGGGTATGGAATGACTTTTCACATGGTTGACAACACAGATTTTGTTTGCAAGCTTAAAAGAAATTAAAATGTCTTTTTTGTTCATTTTATCCTGTGCGTGGCTTAGGTTTAACACAGTTTCTTGTTTCTTTCCCAAACAGCACTTGGCTATACAGTGTCGCTCATCTCAGAGAGCAGGAGTTCTTGGGGACATCATTCAGGTCTACAGTGGCAGCCGTGGGCGAACCATTGTCTTTTGTGAGACCAAAAGGGAAGCAAATGAGTTGGCAATGAATGCTTCACTCAAACAGGTACTGGGGGCTGAGCACAGAGCAGCGGTTCTGATAGTCGGGGTTGAATGCCCTGAAATAAATAGGAGATTGCAACTGTCTGAAGAAAATTGTTTCTCTAGGTGGTTTTAAGACTTGTGAAAGCTGTTTCAAAAAATGGAAATTTGAAGTTAAAATATCCTCTTGACTGAGATTATGAATTTATTCCTTTGGCTTTAAAACTGTGCAGGACCCAGATCAATAGGAAATACACAGCTTATGCTGAATAACCAGGAGATAGTAATAACTGTAACAAACAGGAGCTAGTGTAGTGGACTTACATCCCATCTTACATTAATATGCTTTTTGGATTCCCATCTCTTAATGGCATTTGATCTTTGAACAGTCATTCAGGAAAATCCAAATATGGTAGAACGAAATGTCTTGTTGCCCTTGGAAGGTTTGCCAAGACTGTTTGGAACTCAGGTGATCTATTGAGCAGGTCTTCTGTGCTTGCTTGAATTACTGCCCTTTTTCTGAGTGTGAGGAAAAGTGCTGCGTATTTTTTTGAGAAAATCCTGTTTGATACTAAGTGCTGATTTATGGGCAAAGAGCAGTGGTGGGAATACATGGTTTGCCTAGTGTTAGAGAAATCTCATATACCATCCACGTAAAAAACTTGCAGCAATTTCTGCCAGTTGGCCATGCTGCTTTCACAGTAAATCCCAGAAAAGGATCAAACAAAGCAGGATGCTTTATATTCCTTTGGTATCAGCTATGTAATTATTTTCTGTTGCTCTGAACAGTATTTTGAGGTTTGCAGGTAAATATCTTTAGATGCTGCAGCCTAGACTCCCATTAACTGTCGTGTTGATGGTTTGTTGCACTGACAGGATGCCCAGTCCTTGCATGGTGACATTCCACAGAAACAGAGGGAAATTACATTAAAAGGCTTCAGAAATGGTGTGTTTGAGGTTCTGATTGCAACAAATGTAGCTGCCCGTGGTTTGGATATTCCCGAGGTTGACCTTGTTATACAGTGCTCACCACCAAAAGTAAGTCATTAGGGGAAACTAAAATTCTATTTACCTTTTTTTTTTTTTGGTGCCAGAGTGGTGGGTTATTTCTCTTTCATCAGAAGTATGTTCTGTTCCAATTCACAAATTAGGTGAATTTTTTTTAAATGCCAGATCTAAAATTTTGTGGTTGAAAGTTTTACAGTTTGAGCTTTGATTAAAGTCTTGGGTTTTGTTTACTCTGGAAACTCCTAGGTTTTGATATTGTGCATCTTTTCTGAATTCCTTCTGAATGTTGCTGAGTTTCATAAAAACTCTAAAATATTTTTGCTGCCCTTTTCATCGCTCCACTCTAGTGGAGCTTTTTATATAAAAAAATTAAAATGCCTGTCAGCAGTGTTTGTTAAAGCTGAGTAGCATACTTTTGGGTGGGGGAGCACAGGCAAACCTAAGTGGTTTATGTGTAGTTATAAGTTTGGGTATAAACACATAATGTATCACTCCTTAGGCTGCTAAATTTGAATTTAGCTTGTGTTTAATCTGAAATGTCAACAGTTTAAATAACATAAGGTTTTCTCATGTTGACCTCAATTTGTGAAGGATGTTGATTCCTACATCCACCGTTCTGGACGCACGGGCCGAGCTGGCCGAACTGGTATCTGCATTTGTTTGTTTCAGAGAAGAGAAGAAGATCTTCTGAAACAAGTCGAGCACAAAGCGGTGAGTTGTACCTCAGGTCTCTGCTTAAGGAAATTATTCAGCTCTAAAAGCACCCTGCTACTCTTAGACTTTGTAATCATGGGCTGCTTGTAAGTCCAGAATGGGACTCTCCTGTCCCATAGACTAGTAGGCCTGAAGTGCTGATATTTGGTGTTTGTAGATGCTTTTGTATTGGCTTGTTCTTGTATTGCCTTAGTTTTCCCATGCTGGCAGTCCTCTGTGGATGTCAGCAGGCAGGCTGGGACAGGAATGCATGAGGCAGACCATGCCTTGCATCACAGTCTGCATGTACATTGGAGTAAAGTAGGTCCAAATTAACAAAGCTGGGAACTTAAAGGCTTTATTTTAGCTTTAGAAATAACTTAGTAAAGAGTATGTTGGTCTTGTAAACAGTAAGTAGAGGTCTCAGTAATGTGATGTAGGTACCATTGAATTGTATAGTGCCGAAAATACCTTTAATGTGTTTTCTTGATTTCAGGGTATTACCTTTAAGCGTGTAGGCGTTCCTTCTGCTACAGATGTAATTAAAGCTTCAAGTAGTGATGCCAAAAAGTAAGTTTATTTGCCTATTTGCCTGTTCTTAAAAAAGGTTTAGAGATGATGTTGTTCTAGATGCTTAGAGCTTAATGCAAAGCTTTAAGGGATCACACCTGTATGTGAGCATGGCTTTGCCTATGTGGTATAAGTCACTGCTTTCTGTATGGACAACATAAGGTGGTATCAGTAAATCTCTGTGGGCTGAACATAGACCTTTTGAAAGAATATAATGTTCTCTAATCTTTTGCAAAAATTACCCTTTGTTTATAAAATCAGAAATCAGTGACAGATGAGGGAATTACTGTTGTGAGGGGAAACTGATTTTGTCTGTTCAGATGACATGGTGGAAGCAGTGTGCAAAAAGCAATACTTGGTATAATGAGGAGTTACTCTGCAGTAGTGAGGGTGTTTTAGCCCTGGCTTGTGTTTCTTTGTATTATTTCCAAGGGTTATGGCTTTTATTCCATGCAGCTCTGTTTACATTTGCTTCCCCAGTGGCGGAAATTGTCTTGAAGCAGATTATTATAATTAGCAAGGATTTGACCAGTGTAAAACAGATGATGGGCATGGTTTTGGGTTCACTGTATACTAAAAAATGATGGGGGGAGCTGTTGTACCAGAAATAGCATTACAGAAGTAGCTGTTCTTAGTTTCCTATCTCTTTTTTTTCCCCCTGCCTTTTTCAGAAATAACCAATTTGGGCTATGTCTTAAACATGGCTGCGCTTCACAGTGGCCTTTTCTTACCTGTTTAAACCTGTGTTGTAACTGTGTAGGTTGCTGGAGGCTGTTCCTCCCTCTGCGGTAGACTACTTCAGAAAATCAGCTGAAGAGCTGATAGATGAAAAGGGGGCGGTGGCTGCCCTGGCTGCAGCCCTGGCGCACATTTCTGGGGCAGCTCATATCCAGCAGCGCTCCCTGCTCAACTCAACAGCTGTAAGTAATGATGCACCTGTGATAACAAGGATGGATGCATGAATTGCTTGTGTCCAGGCCACACGTGGCATCTCCTTCCCAGCCTTTTTCAGCTGGGTTTCTGAATAGCTGTTAGCCCCAGGCTCCTGCTGTGTTGCTTGTTCCTTAGCTGAAATCAGCTCTTCCTGGGTGACACTTGAAATCAGTAAATTTTCTTGTGATGAGAGTTAAAAGAATTTCTCCAGAGACTGACGTAACAGAAGACTTTGATGCTCTAAGAGAGTTTAGTGACATTTTACAAGCAAATAGATTGATTCATGCTATTGTAGTTTCCCCCTTATCAGAAATCTTTTACGTTTCTGTCATATTGCAAGTACAGCATGGGATTACCTGATCTCAAAGAGATCCTAACTGAAGAAAAGTACAGCACTTCCTTTTTCTGATGGATTTAGGGAGAACGTGGCCCAGCTCATTGTGTGGTAACACAATTTTGGACATACTGTGTGATTGGACTGTGGTTCTTGTATCAGTTTGGGGGTTTTTTTATCTTTTCTAGCAGTAGGTTTGACCAAGTTTAGCCTTGTTATACATTTTTCTCTGTTTCCTGCAGGGTTTTGTGACCATGGTGTTGAAGTGTTCGATAGAGATGCATACCATGGGCTATGCCTGGCGGGGGCTGAAGGAACAGCTTGGGGAGGAAGTCGACAACAAGGTGTCTGCAATGCGTTTCCTCAAGGGGAAGATGGTAAGATGGCCAGCCTTGGGAATGAAGGGATTTGGGGCTTTGTGTGTGTTCACATATAACCAGTTTGTGCAGTGATTGAGGCTGGAGTTCTGAAGTATTGGTACAAAATGTTGGTACCGCACTATCCCTACTCAATCTCTTTTCTCAGGAAATGGTAACCTATCACGAGTGTGCTGTTCATGCATACGCTAATGAAAAAAAAAAAGCATTGATGTTACTTGAGTGCTTTAAAACTTTGAGAATTATTAGAGACATTACTCCTAAATGATAATGCAGGAATTGCCTCCTAAAAAAAAAAGCATCAGAAATACATATGTAGTGGGATTGGTTGTCGAGGCCTTTATTCTTTCGTTGTAAATTTGTGCCTCTTTTGTTTTGTTTCGTAGGGTGTGTGCTTTGATATCCCTGTTGATGAACTGAGTAACATACAGGTATGTTTGTGTAGCCAGAGCTGGCTTTAAAACCTGGTGATTTGAAAATTGGCAGCTGCCATAAAGGATTGAGTATAGGGTGGTTTTGGAGGTTAAGGTTTGTGGTTTTAATAAGGATGTTGTGTTGGCAACAGAGTGACTAGAAGGAACACAGGAGAGTCATTAGAAAATACCCTGCCATGTCTCTTCTCATTTCTGTTCCCATATTACCCTATTTCATTAAAGAAAATTCTGTGGTCTTTGGCTAGTCTGTTTTGGCCTCTCCAGTGTATTTGAGAGTTCACCAGTTTTCTGTCAACTTCGTTCCCTTTGTCCCTTGTGATTGTTTATCCTTTGTCACAGGACTGTGTTTCCCATGGGGGGATCTAATGGCCTATTTTGGCAGGGGTGGGATTTGTCTGGAAATGCCTTCGCATTCAGTGTTGCTTCTGATGCTACCTTGGACACCCCTGCAGGGACATAAAGTCTGGTTACATTGGTGTTGTTTCAGGAGCAGTGGAAGGACACACGGCGCTGGCAGCTGTCGGTGGCAAGTGAGTTGCCTGAGCTGGAAGAATATCCCCAGGAGGCGGGACGAGGGTTCTCCAAGTTCGGAAACAGCAGGCAAGGAGACTTCAAGAGAAAAAGCTGGTTCAAGAGTGGAAATCGGGGACTTTAACAGGACACTCAATTAACCTCTGCTACAGATACGGGACTGAGCTGAATTTTATCAGACAGTAAAAGCCTGTTAGATACTCCTCTTTGTCTTTATTCCTTGATAAACCAACCTGTCTTGGAGGATGGCTAAAAATCATGTTTGCTGAAATGACCAGGTGTTTTGGGAGATATTTCTTTCTGCTCAGCAAAGTAGCTGCTGCCTGTTAGGGCATCTGTGACCCTGTGAGTGTGCTGCAAACTCAGCACTGTGAGGGAACAAAATTCATCCAAACACGGACAGTAACCATGCCTCGCCTCTTCAGCAGCGTTAAAAAATCGGGTTCTAAAATAAATTTTTTACAGAAAAACTGGACATTAAGTCCTCAGCACCCTTCCTCGAACGCTGCCCGCGGGTGCCAGCGCTGTGGTGTCCTTTGGGGCGCTCCCGTTTGCCGGCTCCCTCAGGGTACCGCCTGAGGGGGCGGGGCGGGGGCGGGGCCGGGCGTGGGCGCGTCAGGCGGCGCGGGGCGGGGCGGGCGCGCGGGAAGATGGCGGCGGCGGCGGGCGGAGGGTGGCCCGCGGTGTGCGGGAAGTTCCGCGCCGCCCGCACGCTCTCAGCCGTGGAGTCCCTCAAGGACCCCGAGACGGAGCCGTACCGCTCCAAGTACAGCGCCCGGGCGCTGCTGCAGGAGGTGAAGCAGCTGCTGAGCGCCGCCGAGGAGGGCGGCGAGGCGGTGCTGGCCGTGCGGCGGGCCGTGCTGGAGTACGAGCTGGGCGTCAACCACACCGACACCGAGGAGCTGTCGGCCGGCGAGGAGCACCTGCAGCGCTGCACGCAGCTCCTGGAGCCGCACCGCCTCTCCCCGGACTGCGTGTCCCTCTACATACAGGCCCAGGTGGGCAGGGGAGGCCGCAAGGGGTGTCCGTGGAGCGGGAGGCTCAGGCGGAGCAGGGCCTTGTGTCTGCGGGCTGTGCCGGGTGGTCTCTGCAGTGGGCTGCGAAGAGATCCAGGGCAGTCCCGTGTCCTGACAGGTGCTGCTCGTTTAACCATAATCAACACAGCAGCCCTGGCGTTCAGTTCTTGTTGGAAGGAATCATTCACAGGTGGTGGCTGTTGGAGGGGTGTTCTTCTCTTTTAAGCCTCTTGCTGATGCCTCTGGGCGTGCAGAGCATCTAAAATGTGTTCTCCTAATTGAAACTGGGTGTTGATGGAACAGCGTGCTCTTCTGGACACACTGAGACAGAACTTGTAAGAGCCGTGAAAGAATAAATTAGTGAAAGACCTCACTACATCCAGAATTTATTTGTGATTCCTTAACTCAGTGGTTGTTAAAGTGAAGTTGGGAGGTGCTTTTATTGATGTGTTATCCTGAAATGATAATTCGTTTGCTTTTCAGCATTGTCTGTTATATTTTAAACTATTATATTTTGTCCCAGATGGGTAAATACAATTTTGTTGGTGCTTGAAGTAATACTATTTTCTCTTTATTCAGAAGAATAGAATACTGTTATCAGTATTAGTTTTTGCTACACGAAGATTCACACAAGGGCCTTTACTTGATCACTCTGTCATGGTAGCTGGTGTATAGTTAGGTATCTTAGGTATCTGACGCTAGACTGTAAATGAAATTGAGCAGTTATTTAGATGTCTCTGTCAAAAATGGTTGCTCTAATTAGAAAAGGTTCCATAGTGCTTTCTCATCAAACTGTCAAGGAATTGTGGGCTGGTGTGGAAAGGTGCAAGTGAAAGGATGACTTGTCTTGCACTGGTTAAATTAGCTGAGTTGTCTGGAACAGTGAGGTTACATCTGCTCCTTGTCCTTCAGTGTGAGGGTATGGGTACACTGCTACAAATCTGTTACCCTTTGTAAGATAAGGAGGCTGCTCCAGCCGAAATAAGATAACATCTTTCCACATGTTCCTGGGGAGATGTGGCTCTTGTGGCTCAGCACCAGAGATTGCACTGCACTTCTGAATTGGTGTGCTGCAAAGCAGCTCTTCTCTCTATTAGACCAAAGTTTGCATGGACTTCACTGTTTCAGGGCCTTCAGGAAGCAGCAGGATAAAGTTTGTTATGCATATGAAGTGCTGTGGCCCAACACTGATGGGCCTGCTGTTGCCTGGCACTGTCCTAAGGTGTGCACAGTGCTGGGAAACGAGCCCTCAGCTCCCGGTCCCAAGGGCTGTAACAGGCTTCAGTACTTAATTTAAACAATTCCTGATTTTAAAGCAATGATTATCATCAGTGGCCATACTTCTCCACCTTCTGGGATGCCTGGGGTGTGTTGCCATGGCACTAACTGCTATTTTGAAGGAAGAGGCATTCCTTTTTCCTGCTGGGCCTCTTTCTTTAGCCCCACTTCTGATTTCTGAGCTTTTGCATAAGATTGTGTATCCCAGTCTGTCTGATGGAATCTGGTCTGTTCCACTGCTTGGCCTTGGGCAAAGTGTTTCAGTTCATAAACAACATGTGATGTGCTTTCTTAGAAAAACAGTAGAATGGAATTGAAAGGGACACAGGGCTGGCATACAGCTACACATTCTAATTATTTTGAAGGTTTTGGGGGGTTTTTTTTAGCCCTCTTGAATTTTGTAACAGCACTGCCTAGGATTTAAATTAGCACATCAGACATAGGTTATTATTAACACCTTCATCTTATTAATAAAATTAGTGTCATTTTTGTAAGAGTTGGGTTCGCAGATGCAGTGAGTTACTATGTACATTGCTTTAACTTAAATTTGAAGGCAATAATCTATAACTTTTGCATCTCAGAGGTGCTTCTCATCTCTTTCCATTGCTGAAAATATGCAAGCATTCATTCCTAGCATATTTTTTTCCTGTTAATTTTTTCTGTGGAGTCATGTTAACAAATTTCTGATTTCTTGTCTCTTTTTATGATATTTGTATGTGATGTAAAAGCTGCATGAATTGGATGCAGAACATACTCTGTGGAAAAAGCTCATTATTTCAGCACACCGGTCCTTATCTAGCAGAGTAAACAGAGAAAGTTAGACTGTGAGGTGAATTTTTAATGTGAAATTTGCTGTGTGAGAACCCCCTCCTTTTGAGCAACCCACAATGAACTTTGTGGGCACAATTTCTGGTTTTTGAAATACTTTGTATTAGAAGACACACACATATATATATATATATGAATGAAGACTGATCAATTGTTTGGAAAAAAATGTGTGATGTGAATGGAACATGACTATTTTTTTTACCTTTTACCTTTAGAACAATCTAGGTATCCTGTGGTCTCAAAGGGATGAAATCGAAACTGCACAAACTTACTTGGAATCTGCAGAAGCCTTGTATAATCAATACATGAAAGAGGTACTGTGTTAATATCATGGCAGGTTTTACTTTCACATGCCACTTGCAGGTTAAGTAATCTTTGAAATAAACATGCAATGGAATTTGAGCTTCTGTGCTTTATACTGGCTGCTGTGATACTTTTGGCAAGTGATACGAGTTGCACTGCAGTATAGGACAAGGCAAACTAGAGTATTACTTGAGAATTTCAAAATAGAAAATGATTTTGCTCAAAAATAATGGTCCCTTTTGAAAGGTCTTTAATAATCCAGAGTTGATGCCAGGTAGAATTTGGGTTTTAATGATGACAGTTATTAAATCTTATCTTGGAAATGCAGTAAAAATGTCCTTTGCTTGCAGTAGGAAAAGGAAACAAAACTAATATTTGTTTGGTTTTCTCTGACTGTGCAGTGTTTTGCAGGGGCAAGTAGTTTAGTTCCACATCCAAGAGGACAGTCTCACAGACAGCTAACCCTTTCATGCATATTAAACAACCGTTTGAGCTGTGGATTCTGCTGTGTATCCTACAAAGACTCCCTTGTGCTATTTTTAAGCTCTTTGCAAAGCTATTTCTACACTGACTTGCCTCAGGGACTGTTCTGGAGTGAGCTAAAAACATTTGTGGTCTTCAAGAAGCAGTAGCTGTGTCTCAGGACAGCTGAATAGGTTGGACAGACCTTAGTTTCATGAAATTACAGGTTCAGTTCAGGTTTTACATGAAATTGGTTTAGAGTACCAATTATTCTTGCAGAGATTTTTAGAATGGGCAAGTATTTATTGGTTGGTTACTGCCGTCGTTCCACCCTTGCAGCCATGCTGGCCTACAGTGATAGAAGAGGTAATGGATCCAGAAGAAAGCCCCACTTGTGCTGAAGAGCTTGTCAGCATATTTCCTGCTCTCTGGATCAGTTGGACTAACTAGAGATACTACACCTCTCTACAGATTCTCTCTCTAATTCCTGATGTTCAGCTTTGATATTTATACCCAGCCCCACCTATCACGTGACCTCCAAAAGCTTCTGGCACTTGCTCCAGTGATTATGAAATTAAACTGGTACTATGGTATAGTGGATTAAAGTGCTGCCAAGTACTTCACATTTTCACTGTAGACTTTTCTGAAGCTGTTAATTTTTGTTAGTAGTGGTTACTGAATATTTCTTCTGGGGCTTTGCTGCCTGACTGGGGTTATACATACATGACGAGCCCATGTGAGATTGCTTACCACACCTTTTCCCCTAACAATATTTGCCACTTACAGTTCAAGGCATTATGCAGTCAAACATAACAATGCTTTAAGTCTTTTTTTTAGAAGAAACTACAGATTTATACAGCATTTGTCTTTCAGAAATTATAAATATGTGAATATGCTTTTCTTAAAATTCCCCATTTTTAGGGTATCAGGAAGCCTTCTTATTAGGGAGTCTTTGGTAAACTGCTGATGATGGAGACATTTTGCTGAGCAGGTGGATTTAGTTGTTTACTCACTGGGCCTAATTAACTTACAAATTGGATAGGGTGGTTTCCCTCGCCTAAAGCCAAAACCAATGCAAGGAGCTTGGGCTAATGAAGTCTGCTTAGAAAGGAGAGTTGGAGAGCTCTTTCTGAGGATAAGTAAAGACATAAGGATTGATATCAGAGAGAGATCTGTAGATACAGGAAGGAGGCGAGAGTTTTGCGTACTATGTCATTTCAGTTGCTTTCTTTGCAGGAATAGCTCTAGTCTTGCCAGAATATGCTCCAAATCTTGTTAGAAGGTTTATATCTAAATAAAACAAGAGGAAGGGTTATAAATTCACATCTAAAAATGAATGAGGTGTAAACAAAACCGTACAGATTAAAAGATCATGTACAAAAATCTACATGCCTCTGGTAGGTTAAACACGCTTTAATTTATTTGTCACTATCTGTTTCAGGTACATTTGTTCATTTTTTAAGATGAGTAAAACACTTCTATTAAAAGCAAGTAAACAAGTCCATTCAGGGATTTTTAATGAGAAGCAGTACAAACATAGTGTGTTTTCTTCCCTGTAAAGTGAGTGTATTCTCTGCCCTTGTTCCTGTTCCTGCCTAAGTCTGTATTAACTTATGAAAAGTATTTATTGAAACTGATTTTTATTTGTTGCCTTACCTTCTCTTGGGCTAAGAAATAAATGGGGTTAGGAAAGGGCTAGACAAGCTGCCTACTAACCTGGGCTTTGTTGCTGGCAGACACATTGGACGCCCTCCATGATGCACTGTGTAGTGGGAGAAAAGTTGTCTTAAAAAGATGGTTTCATATGAAGTGTTTTAGAATTGACATCTGAAGTTATTCACAATTGCAAAGGAAATGGGATAAGCACATAATAAAGCTCTGTCATGAGCGATGTTCATCTGTTGGGATTGCTTGTGAGCTGTCTGATAACGTTATTGACAGTTGTCTTAAGGCAGACTTGGATACAGCAATGCCAAAAGGTGTATAGTTGTCCATGTAAGGATTCTGACAGAACTCATGGTTTAAAGAACAAAAAAGTGCTTCTAATGATGTGAGCTACCACATTTAATAACTTGCATGTAGACTATGCCTGATAGGAAGATTTAGCAGCTTCATCCTCCAAAGACATTGCATGTTGTCTCATTTGTCTGTCTGAGTAAAAGATCTCGCCAGCTCGCAGATACTTGGGAGTCCCTTCACAGCAGTTAGTCTTCACAGCAGGTCTGCTGAGCACTCTGCACTTCATGTTCTCTGCAGTACTTCCTGCAGGATGTTTTCTTGCTACTGATCGGTGCAGCTGGGCAAACGAATATTTCACACTTGAAGGCGTGCTTGGTATTAAATTGATGCCTCAAAACCCAGTATGTTATTGTACAAAATAAAGGTGCCCAGTAGAGTCCTATGGAATCCAGGCTGAGTATCTCTGGTGCAGGCAGCATGCATTGCTTTAAAGTACATAAGCAGAAGTCTCCTGCAAGCTGTGAACCTTGTCATTCCTTGTGGAATTGTGACTTTCATTCTCTAAATCTCCTGAATGTTGTGGAATTACTCTGGAGATGTGTCACTGGGATGGGTTACGCAGAGCTTTGTTAAATTTGGGGTTGGCAAATGGTAAATGATGTGCAGCCAGAAGAGGGAGCACTGTGCCACAGAGTAAGAAATGTACTTCGCTGAATGTATCATGTACCCTGGCAGGATGGAAATCCTCCCCTGGATCCCAGTGAACATTTCATGGCAGAAGAAGAAAAACTCACAGACCAAGAAAGATCCAAAAGGTGGGTGCTAAGCAGCATAGTTAAATTATTATTACTTTTTTTTTTTCCAAATTATGAGGGTGTATTTAGGGAGGAAAAAAAGAAAAAAATCTTAAGAGACTGTTGGGTTTTTTTTTTCCAGATTTGAAAAAGCCTACACTCATACTCTGTATTACCTGGCACAAGTCTACCAGCACCTGGACATGATTGAGAAGGCTGCTCAGTATTGCCATACTACTCTGAAACGACAGCTTGAGTACTGTGGCTACTACCCAGTAGAATGGGCACGCAATGCTGCCACTTTGTCACAGTACTATCTCTCCAAGGTAATATACCCAATGTTTTTCTGCTGTAGTGATACCATTAATGTTACTGTCAACTAAAACAGTTGTCTTTGAGACAGGGCTCCAAGCTGAATTTAAAATGGGCACCTGTAAAACCACAAGTTGTCTTCTGACATGAAACATCTGTCAGTTTTTTCTGAAGAGGACATGGTGGCTTTCCTGTGGTGTTGCGATGGCAATGGGGAAGATGAACAGGGGTGTAAACAAGAGAAAAGCTCTATAGCTAATGAAATATTAGCAATAATGTGATGTCATGTTCATAAGTAAACTTTAACATTATAATAATTTAATTTAAAATTCTTTCTTATATTGTTCTCTTACAATAAAGTTTGAAAACAAAAAGCATCTGAGAGCAAGGTATGGCTTACTGTTTTCTCTAAATTATTGTCCTTTGTACCTTAGCATATGCTCAAGAGTTGTTTGAACCTACATGAACATTAAATTGGATATGTGAGTTGGTAGCTGTTTGCTGTGTGTTGACTCTAAACAATCTACTGTTAGGACGTGCTTCAGCTTTATTTAGGAATTTCTATATTCCAGGCTATTTAGATTATTTTTTCTGATGTTTAAAAAGATTCCTGCCCTACCTAAGCCAGTTAATGCTAATTTCAGTAGTAACTCCTAATTTCCCTATCTTTTTGATGCATTGGTAGCACTAATTATTTAACAGTGCACTGCCAAATATAGGTAAAGGAATCTAGATCTGACTCACAATGTTGACTTGTATGTCCGGCTCGTTCCCACTAACACCCTGTGATAGTGTTTGCCACAAGGCATCACTTCCTTCACCTCAAGGCAGCTAGAGTAGCAGAGAGCAGAACATTCAGAATGTTCAGTGTGCATAGTTAATATTAAAGTCAAGGCTTAGTGTTGTGGCTGTGGTACAGAAAAAACAATTGGTTAGAAAATACTGTATTCAGTAATAGTTGTGGAAAAATTGTATATTTTCTTCCAGTGCCCAGGGAATATGCTCCAGAGTCTCTCAGTTTTGTCATTTCCCTTGTGGTCATGCATGTTCACTCTCTGAGGTGAAGGGTTTGGCCAAGTGAGAGCAGTGCTTGGGCTGCCCACACCAGTGCTAAATGCTGCTCTGTTCCTGTTTCTCTTAGGAATGCTTTATGGAGGCTCGACACTGCCTAGCAGCAGCCAGTGTCATCTTTAGCCAAGCTGGACAGGTGCCATCTGCTGAAGATGGTAAGTTTATAAAAAAGTTTTGAATAAAATTTTTGTGAATTAAGCATCATTATGTGTTAATGTTTAAAACTGAAGTTTAAACATTAATAAATGTACAAAACTTACCCAGTGTTAATTTTCTAGAATATTTTTCAATAAAGTGAAAGGTTTCTGAAAAGTGACTGCTACTACAGCTCAAGATTGGCTACGGGTAGACCCTGTGAGAAAAACTCAAGTGCTTGTTGCTGGTGTTTCAGAAAGCATACCAGAGTAAAAGGGAAATTTAAAACAATATCCACTTCAACAGTGGCAATGTCTCTGTTCATCCATTTGGCTTTTTACATGTGCTAAAAATGCTGTTTGCCTCAGTGATCAGAGGGCAGTGATTCAGGAACCAAACCAGATGCTTCCTGGGAATAGCTTTAAAAGAGGGAGCAAAATTGCAGCTTTTAAAACCCCAGATCCAGAAGGTACTTGTATTATCTTTTGTTGCTAGATGCTGCAGCCTCATCAATGGCTGGTTTTGGAGTTGTAGCTGCCCTCCTTGTTGTTTGGGCATTGATGCAAAGGAACAACTTGGCAGTCCAGTGTGACTACCAGTAGAAGAAACTTTCAGAGTCTGAGTCTGAAGTTGGCTTTTTATTTCATGAACAGGAGTGCTGCTGTCCTGTAGGAATGTCCTCTCATTGTTCAGCCAACTCACTGTGTTCTGCATAGAGACTGGGAAGTGAGTTTTCACTGAAATGTGTTTGGTTTATGAAAATGTTATCTTGAGACATCAGCAGTGCTGCTATTTATGATAGTGGAGAGACTTTGGGGAGAAAAACACAGAAGTTGTAGAGCTAATAAATCTTATGTTTGTACCAGGTAGCTTAACTAAAGGCAGTTTCCCCTATTTTGTTCCCTTTTTTGGTAGCAAGCCTGGGGCCATTTGCAATACCAATGCCCTTACCTTCAGAAACAATTACGGGCAGGCAGCTGAATCTCAGAAAATGAATTATCCTGATTTCTTTCTCTTACTACAAAGAGACCTGGAAACCTTTTCCAGTAAAACACCTTGAAGATGAAAGGTCTTTTAAAAGATACATTATGATCTATTTATTTTCAGAATTCATAGATGATAAATCCACGTTAGTCTATACGGGTTTCTACCAGAAATGACAGTTTACAGAACTGTTACATAAACTAACATGGAGAACATGTTTCTGTCTAACCATGAGGAAAAATTAAATACAAGTATGATATTCTTTGCATGTAACGTTTGAGGGTCTTGCTGGACTTCTCTTAAAGTTTTTATGTGTTTATGTCCATTCAGTAGATGAAACAGAGCCAGACCAACAGGACCTTCCAGAGAGGAAAGCTGAAATTGCAAGGTGTTGGATAAAGTATTGCCTGAATCTTCTGCAAAGCGCTCGAAAATTGCTTGAGGTAACAGAAAATCG
Organism: Corvus kubaryi; assembly: GCF_017639235.1. Taxonomy (NCBI): domain Eukaryota; kingdom Metazoa; phylum Chordata; class Aves; order Passeriformes; family Corvidae; genus Corvus; species Corvus kubaryi. The sequence continues at coordinate 16,025,691 of NW_024581117.1, forward strand.
GCTCTGTAGCTGTCATTGTCTAACAGCAAACTAAGTCTGCTTTGATGTTTGCAAGAGGAATCAATTTGCAGTGGGTAACAAGAAGTAAGCAATTGCCCAGTGAACAAAACAACAAATACTTGCAGTGTAGCAAGTATTTCATGGTATGCTTTGACTTAAATGCAGCACTTAAGAGTAAGCACAGATAGGAGATCAGCTCTGTAGAGTGATCAGTGCATTGCTTTTACAGCAACCTCACAAATTTTTCTCCTCTCTGCTGCATTTTCTTGCAGCTTGATTTGACAGATACCTTCTTATTTAACTGCTAGTAAGAACACTGTCTTAATATGCAACAGTTTTGTGTGCTGATGTTCTCATTCATTCAAGCATTTGATTAATTCAGATTTGATTCAGTTCATTGAATTCACTTAAGTATTTCTACAGATGTTTAAAACAGCATTTGCTGAAACGCTTTGTGGAGCAGAGGCTTTGGGCTTAATGTTTATTCCTTTGGCTGTTTTGTCACATAGGGTAGGGAGACTGAACCACCTTAATTTTGTCTTGTCAGAATTGACACTGTAATTTACATTATTCTTTTGTTAATATAAGGCCTAATATATCAATTATTTCTCTTTTGTCTTGTTGCTTACTAGTTCATATTTCAAAGGTGACTCAAAATGATTCAGTGTAAGTATCGCTTTATAAGCCAGATTTGTTTTTAATTAGCATGCTTTCTCATTTCAGGATAACATAGGAGAGCTGGATCCAGACAGGCAATTGGAACTTAAAGCCCAAAGGAAAAAAGAAGAGGATGAAAAAGAGAAGGGCAGGAAAAAAGCTGTTCTTTTTGGGACAAGTGATATATGTGACTCTGTCTTAGCCATGGAGGAGAAAGTAAGCAGTGTATATCCTTTAGATTTTCAAGAAGCCAGAGAAATCTTCCTGGTTGGCCAGAACTATGTTCAGGAAGCAAAAGAGTTCTTTCAGGTTGATGGTTATGTTACTGACCATATTGAAATTGTTCAGGATCACAGTGCTTTGTTTAAGGTACTTGCTTTCTTTGAAGAAGACTATGAGAGGCGCTGCAAAATGCACAAGCGTAGAATAGACATGCTGGAGCCAATCTATGCAGACCTGAACCCCCAGTACTACCTGTTGATTTGTAGGCAGCTTCAGTGTGAACTAGCTGACACCTATTATGAGATGATGGATTTAAAGGTAGCTATTGGTAACAGGTTAGAGAAATTAGACTCCCACACAGTTAAAAAAATTAATTCTCTGGCTCAGTTCGCAATCAAATATTATGAACTCTTTTTGGATTCTTTGAGGAACCCTGATAAGGTGTTTCCTGAAAAGCTCGAGGAAGATGTTCTTCGCCCTGCAATGGTGGCTAAATTTCATATTGCACGACTGTATGGTAAGCTTATTACTTCAGATAGCAAAAAGCAACTGGAAAATATGCAGACATCATTGGAATATTACACATTTCTGGTAGACTATTGTGAGAAGTATCCAGATGCTGTCCCTGCCATTGAAACTGAACTAGAACTCAGTAAGGAGATGGTGAATCTTCTTCCAGCAAGCATGGAGAGGCTAAGAGCAAAGCTGTCTTCATTTGTATAAATACTTGCCTTGGAGGCAAATGGGCACTATCAGAACAGTTACCTGTCCGAGCCAGTGCTGTTGCACAGCTTCTGTACTGATTGATAGAACTAAGGTGTCTGCAGGGACATCCACCTAGAGCCTGCACTAGTGTAACCTTGTGAAAAACTCAGAGCTCTCCTGGTCCATAGCTCACCCACGCTAATGGTATAAACTCTAAATGTAAAGTATAAGTCCAGCTAATGCTTTGTACTGTGTGTCCTATATGTAAATATAAACCTTTTCTCCCTCACAGCTTTTTTTGGCGTATGATTCAGTTTTTAAGTGTAGTGCTGTATGAAAATAGTTTCTTTTAAGAGAATCTTCTTCTCTAAGAACTTTTTTTCTAATAAACCTGAGGCACATTCTTCCAACTAGAATACATTTTCTCTCTTCTAATGTTTGTCCCCAGAAAACTTTATGAATGTGAAGGCAATTTGTTTTTAGTATTTATTTTGTAAGTTGCTTGTTGTTCTTTTCCCTTGTTAATCAAAACCTGCTTGATAGAGACTCAATAAATTGACTAGCTTGGCTAAATGTTTCTTCAGAGTCCTTGGAATTCTGTTTCCTGTGAACTAAGATACAATGTATATTTCAACTTAGGCCAAAGTAGAGAGTTGAGAAAGTGTTTCCATATGAGTGTCTTCAGTAAAAACACATGAGCAATTGTAGTGCCAGTAGCCAGAGCAAGAAAACAGCAAACCTCCTTTGTGGTGGGAGGAGTTACCCTGCTCTTAATACGTGATAGAGAATTCACAGGTTACAGGTCCCATGCTCTAGTCCTCCAAACATTTGCCTAATACAGCTTAAAGCCCTGGGATGCCATGGATGGCTTCTTACTTTGTGTTGCTCAGGGAGCCCAGGTGCTGTTTTAGCAGGAGCTGTAATTGGGACCTGTCTGAAGTGGTTTTAGATGAAATAAAGGCAGAGCACATTGTCCAACTTTATAGTAAGAGATGATGGCCAGAGATGCCAGGGGACATGGGGCAAGTGAAGGGACAATGTGACTTTGTGCAGTAGTGCACCAGCAGTCTTATCACTGACATGGTGATAGGGTGGGAGGATGTTTACAACACTAGAGGGCATTGAAAGGGAACAGTCAAAACAACTGGATTCTTCTGGAAAATGGAGGGGGAGAAACATTACGTTTGCTTAAAGGGTGTGAGGGGAAAGCATGTGCAAAGCAAGAAAGCATGTACATCTGAAATGTGTAGCAAAAATCTCTTCTGCAGAGAATTCTGCAAGCTAGACTGCTAACCACAAACAAATAGGCCAACAAATGGGTGCTGGAAATGAGCGGCAGCAAAACTCAAAACTAGGCCAGCTACTTGTGTGCCTGTAGGAACAGAGAGAGAGTGAGTGCACGTGCCTGTGTTCTTTCTGTTTTACTAAATAATTGTCTAGTCAGCCTCTAGGAGTTTCATTTCTGCAGTCAGATCTTTAATTCAGATTTTCCTGTGGCCTGAAGGTAGGACAGCCCTAGTTTCTCACTGAAACATTTCTCAGCAGGCTGTATTGCACATTATTTTTGTCTGATTTCAGTTAAAGCTAGTGTGCACTTTTGCCACAAACTCAAAAGTTAGAATTTTCTACTAACTTTCAGTTTCACATTCAAGTGGAAGGTGGCAATACATGTTTTGGGTAGTTCTTTGGGGTTTTTTTCCTTCCATACTTTTGCCTTTGATCAAATTTTGTAGACCATGGATTGCCTGCCTCATCAAATTAGTTTTCTTGTAATTTGGAGGCGGATAGTTTGTGGGCTATCCTAGCATAAAAAAATCATCTTTTTTTTCCCCTTCAAATACTGGTCTGAAGTAAGAATGAAAAGTTACCTGCAGGTAACTGCAAAAGTGAATGAAGTTCAGGGTCACGTATGCCTTTTAACTATCAGGTGTATCCCTTTTAATAATTAGATGTATCCCTTTTAACCAATTTAACCATCATGAGGTGTGCAGACAGACACCCTGAATCCACTGGAACCACAGTGAGAGCTCAGCAGACAGGTAAGAGTAGGTCCATAGTTAAGAAGGCCTGATATAAGAGGGATCAGAGCTTTTTCAGCACAATCAGTGTGATTGGCACTGTGGTTTGGAGAGCTCTCTTTTCTGAAGATACCCAGAACACTTCAGCTTTCCAGCTTTTCTTAAAATACATTTCATATGAATGTATATGGACTTACAGAAACCAATTATGCCAGTTCATCTCCTAGAGTAAATGTCCAAGGCTCCTGCCAGCTAATCATATTTTACTAGTGGAGACTACGTTGTGCCAGATGCTCAGCACAATGCACTGTGCTGTGTTTCTTTTAAGGCATGTCTTTTTAAGCAAACCCTTTGAATAATTCCTGTTTGTTCAATGATTTGAGAGAATGAACTTATGTAAGATTGTGTATTTAGTTAAAAAAAAAAGTAGGCGGGGAGCTTGTTGGATTAGGCAGCAAAGCTCCCTTCAGGAATGTAGAGTTTTAACTGTAAAGTATGTGTGAGGTCAGGCATTTATTTCAAAGATTAATTGAAGATTAGGTTCCTGTGAACTCTGTTTAACCTGCATTTCTATTCCTTTCTGTACAGCAAAAAAGTCTTACAACTGAAACCTCATTTTTGATGTTCTACTAGTTCTTTCTCCTTAGCCAGCATAAAGCAGCAAGATTTACGAGAAGTCCATGTTTGTGCAGAATTCCTTTCAAGTGTGGCATCTGACCTCAGAGCTATAACCTCAGAGTACTTCTTCAAATAGCGTGCAGCACTCATGAGAAGTGAGTTGGTTTGACTAAAACCAGTTTTGGTTTAATTGAAGCGCTCTTAATTCTCATGCTGGCTAGAGATATGGTAGGTGTTCTAAAATGGAGTGATGGGGATGGTTGTGCTGTGCTTCAGTATTTTGTGAAAGAAAGAAACCAGTGCCTTGTTCTGCCTCCCTACAAGGTTGTCAGAGCAGGCTCTTTTTTTTTTCTCGAGGGGCCTGGACTGGAGAAGCATGGCGGGAGGTGACTGCTGTGTCCTCTGTTGCTCTTAAGACAGCTGAAGCACCAGGGGCAGTGGGCAGAAGTGAGCCCTCACTTCCCCTTTGCAGCAGGAAAGCAGGTCCCCTGTGTTGCAAGGGGAGATGCTGGTGCTGGTTGCTGCCTCTGTGTGGCAAAAGCTCCCTGGGCTGGTTCTCTTCATTTGTGCTCCTGAAAGCTCCTAGGTGGGGTGTTTTGGTCCTGCCCTGGCACAGGCTCGGTGTGGATGGTTTCCTTCTCTGTGTGCACATGGAGACATGTCAGTGTAATGGTGCAGTGCTTGCACTGGGTGCGATTACTGCTGCGCTTCCACGTCCAGAATTACTGTGGGAGCCTGATTAGCCTTGACACCAGACAATGAGAAACACAACTGATCTTGTTAATGTGGTTTCACCTATCTCACTTTTGCTTGGTGTTCTCTTTTTACTCAGCACTGAGAGAGCAAAGATGACCTTTACTTGTGTGTTTCTATTAAAAGACTGAGATAGTTGGTGTTACCTAGATGTTTTCTGTGGAACTTTTTGTTATAAGATGCCCAGATGTAGTCCTGCGAAGGAGGACATAGCTGGTCTGGCAGCTCACGAGGCAGACCCTTCTGTAGTCTTGAAATTACAGAACTAAAGATTGTTACGTTAAAGCTAAGCGCATAAAGTTGTGGTGAGAAGCATTTGTCAACTTTCTTTCCTCTTTTCATAGATGTTTTGCAACATCTATGGCTATTTTAGAGCTTGCTACAAATGATTAATTTTTGGTTTGAAAAGTGCTTTTACGTACTTCTCAGGAACTCTGTCCAAAGTGCCTCCTAATGCTTTTGCAGTTTGGTGGTTTCTAGCTCTTCCTTGTCATGGGTAGGCGTAAAAACAGCCATTTCCCAATGAGAACTATTTGCCTGGCTGCCTTTTTTCCAAAACCATCATTTGCTGTGTCTTTACAGCTGAAGAGCCAGGCAGACTGTTGGGATACTAAACACAGTACCTTTGGAAAATGTGTTGCTTCCATTCAGAACAGAAAATGTCTGTGATACTGACTACTTGTCTAGGGAGAGGTGAAGTATAATGTGGTGCCTTTAACACCAAAGGTTTTAATAATTTGGGTGTTTATAGCAATGTTTTAAATATCTAGTGCTTGAATTTTTGGCATCGGGTGTGCACAAAATACAGCAAAATCTTTTTACATGCTCATTGCTGTGAAAGCGACTTACTAGTTGGCATTGGACCAAGATGCAAGGATTTCTTTGTGTGAGCTTTTTAATGCAATTTTCTGCAGAAACAAAGAGGAATTGGATGAGTGATCAGTGAAAGACTGGAATAGGCATGTGATGAGTGAGCTGGTGTTAGTCACTGAATACTGTAAGAGGAGTACAAAGTGCTTGTATCAGAGAGTTACCCTGACATCCGTGGGTGAAATGCATGGGGCAAACAAAAAAAAGGAATGAACAAGATGATTTTCTGCATACTTAAGTGTCTTGGAGTGGAGCAAGAGCAAGAAATTCCCAGGCAGGGTCTCAAACCACTCTGAGTGTTGGCTGTGACGTTCCTGTTGGTTTCCTGGAGGCCATCTCTGGATAGGCAGTGGGTTCAGCTAACACCAGAGAAGTTTTCACAGCCCATGAGAGAATGCAGTCAGAGCCTCCTTCCACCAGAATGCCAGGGCCCAGAGCCTCCTTCCACCAGAATGCCAGGACCTTTTAAATAACAGTGATGCCCTAGAAGTGATTTCTAGTGCAGACAAGGAGACAGAAATGGTGATACTGCATCTGATTGCCAGCAGGTGGTCGGCAGACAAGGAGGGGACCATAAAGAACAGCCATAAAGAACAACATAATCCCCTGCTAGCAAAGTTTATTTTGAATTCAAATATTTGCCAATGGCCTGTGCATGACACCTGATAAGTGTCAGACACTGCTATCCACCTTGCCTGTCCACATCTGGAACTTTTGGCAAATAGGTGTCAAATACTTTTTAATGTCTCCATGTGCTTTGCCTTAATGTTCTCTTATGGTGATGAGCTGCCATGTTACATAGGGTTCATGGAAAGACGTATTTTGCTTCTCACTGCAAAGGCACAAGGTACTGCAAGTGCAAGGGTCTTGTGACTCTCACCTCCCTGGCCTCTCTGCTGCCCTCTTTGCAGAAATGTTGGATGAGGTGAATCTTGCCCCAGGCTTTGGCTTACCCTGCTGACTGACCCGAGTCCTTGAAGTAAGAAAAGACAAAAAATCTTTTTTCCTAGTTAATACAAATTATGTTTTCAAAAGGGATGTGCTCGTCTTGAAGGGGGGCAGAGCAGCTTTGTCAGCACTACAGTTTCTGAGCCTGAGGGACAGCAGTTTGGAGCCTGTTGCTTCATGCTGCAGCAGCACCCAGCCAGAGAGCACAGAGCAGATCCTTCAGAAGGGCTTGGAGGCCTGGGAACTGCCGGTCCTGCTTGGGAGAGGCTCCTGTGGCAGATCTGATTTTCATACTTTTCCTCGTTTTTCTCTTCTGTCACATTTCAAAACAAAAGGATGATTCTACTAAATCAAATGTGCTTAAAGCTAGCTAAGAAATGCCCAGCTCCTTTGCTTGATAGGAAACAAAAAAACCCCCCACCCTGTTCTCTTTTAATGTAAACATAAATTCACCTCTTTCCCCAACAGCTTGGTGAAGATCACAAAATTACAACTCCAGGCTGTTTAACTGGGGCCTGAACACCAGCTCTGCTCCACTTTACACACAGGATGAGAGAAGTAGGCCTGGTTCATGGGGACACCTCTGCAGGAGCATCCCTGCTTACTGTTCCTCTTCATCTTCCCAAATTTACTGATGTCCTTTCTCCCCACACATGGTGTGAAGTTTGTCTGTGTCACCAATGGTGCTCGTACACAAAAATAAGTTTGCATTCGTGCAGGCAATGGAGGCAAGGTGAGCTGCTTGGTGTGGATCTATGGGCAAGAGCCCAAGGCTGACAAAAAGCATCTAAAAGATCTGAGTAGCTCACTCATGTGAGGTTGTCCTGTGCTGGAGAAACCATCTGATGGAAAACTAGCTGTGTCTAATTCCTGGGTAGTTGAGCTTGAACCAGTAACATATGCAGCAATGCCAACTGGTTTGCAGTGAAAACACATTCCCCAAGAAGCAGTGGAGGAACAGGGCACCAGGCTTTGCTTTGAAAACATCTTTGCCCCACCATCCTTCTCTCCCTTGTTAATTCCTTATGGGTTTAGGGGCATTTTCCCAATAAGTGCTGCATGACCCCTTGCTCCACCGTGCAGGTCCTGCTTGCATTGCGGGGCTGGTACTGCTCTGGGATGGAGTTTTAAAGGACAGTCAGCTGCTGAAATTGCCTCCCTAATCAGTAACCAGAGCTTGGCTGCTGTGTCATGTCTTAACAAGTTGTTGCTTTTAAACTGTTGTCCTGAATTTGCCAGCCAAAACCTCCTGCTGCACTGTGCTTCAGCAGGTACAAGCAGAAAGCATCAGCACTCCCAGCAGCAAGGAAATTGCTTTTTCCACCTGAAGGATAGGCCTGTTGCTTGGTTAACGTTTCTGGGAGAGAGGGGAGATTGCTGATGGGGAAAGGTCGTTGGCAGCTTCCTGTCTGCCAGCAGCTGTGCTTGATCTTGATGCAGCTGTGGCTTTGCAGCAACGATTTCCCCCTGCACTTGTTGACCTTCACCATGGGAAGAAAGAAGGAGTTGCTCTTCTGTGAGATCTATATGGTAACAAGTGTCTGATTTCTACATGATAAATGTCAGTGCTTTCTTACAAGATCTGAATCTTATCTGCATGGACCAGGCCCTGATGCTGCCCTCAGAGGAGAGAGGTGGTGGCACAAGAGGCCGAGGGATGCCATGGGCTGCCTGGGCCATGATGCTCTGGGTGCAGGGGTGAACACGGGTCAAATGCTGAGCTCAGATGTGACCCAGGTTAAGAATTACTCTTTACTCAGGGCTGGATTTAGAAATCCCCCCATCTGGACCCAAACCTCTCTCTCTGGCTTGCCAGCTCTTTGCTATTTTGAAGCAGGAGAGGTTTTTGCTTTCAGTCACCAAAGGTTGGTTGACTGGTTGGTTGGTTGGTTGGTTGAACAGGAACTGTTGGCAAAAGGCATCCTTAAATTTAGCTGGAATGCCTGCCTGGAGGGGAGTTCGCTTCTGAGGGCATCAGGGTGATTTTGGGCATTTAAGAGTGCAGCTCATGAGTACCCCCTGAGATGCACCAGTGTGCTCAGGACCCATTGGATGTCCAGGTCTCATGAATCTCATCCCAATTCAGCAGTGAGTGTCTGGGAAGAAAACTGTTCTGCCTTCCCAAAAGGCAAGATGGGCAAAACAAATGCTCCTTGTGTTGAACCCAGCTGCCATTCAGACACTCTCCCCTGTGCTCTGTCTGTCCTCTATTTTTTTTCTGTTGCCATCATTCTCTCTTCACTCTTGTTTCCAGCTCTGCTTGTAATAGATGTAACCTTTTCTGTACCGGCTGCTCCCCGGTGTACAAAATATGTATTCCTACTTTCTCAGCAAAGTAAATAAAGAGCTGAGAATCACAGGCAGGGCCCAGTGCTTCAGGATCCCCAGCTGCTCCAGCTGTCTGCTGGCTTTGCTGCTCCATGGGGATGAGTGTTTGAGGTGTGCAGGGGTCGGCCTGGATTCCCATGTGTCCTGGGTTGCAGTATATTCTATTACCATCCTCAGGAGCCGTTGAAATCAGGTGGGGCAGTGTTTCCTTGCCTCCTCCCCCCAGACTATCTTGCTGTTAATTGCCCATCATTGTCCTGCCGCCTGACTCAGAGATAACTCCCTCCGGACTATCTTCTGTTAATGAGCCTAATCAACACTTTGCCTCATGACTCATTACCCCATTGTGAGATGCTCCACCCAGAGGGAGGAACCAAGCATCCCATCGTGGATATAATCTGGGACTCTGACCACCAGAGAAAACCCTTCCCACTGGATTTCCAGAGGACAGGAGCTATACAGCCACCATTGGACTTTCTGAGGAAGAGCAGACCCCTTTACTACAGGATCACTGCTTCAGAGGACTGCAGCCACCATTCTACCAGACTGCTACCACCACCCTGCCTAACAGGGTGTCAGGTTGTACCTTGACTCTGTCAGTTTGAACCAGTGTTTTCTTTAATTTCCATTAAATTGTTATTCTGACTTGGTGCCTCCCACTAGTTTGTTTTCAAACTAGTACACTATGGAAGCCAGAGTTGAGCTCCCATCAGCTCGGGCAAGGGAAAACTTGACCCTGAGAGCAGAGTGACCCCACAGCAGTTAAGGTTTATCTGATTTCTGAGCAGTTGTCAATGAGAAAACTCTTTATCAGGACCCTGCCTGGACAGATAGTGCCTTGCCTGCGAGCCTTGCTGATAAGCACCAGGACTGTGGGTGCCCCTGCACCCATGGGAGTCCATCTGTCCATCTGGCTGCTTGTCAGGAATACAGACTGCAAAGTAAACCTGTGCTGCCTGCTGAGGAAAAGCAACAGAGAGATTGGCCTGGCACTGCTATGCCAGACCACTCCTCTGGACCAATCTGCACCATCAGCATTTACCTGGGCTAGAGCAGAGAAGGGGTTGATGTCCAAAGAATTGGCTGAAACACCCCCGTGATGCCCCTGTGGGTTACTGCTGGGATTTTCTTTTGCCCGATATTCTGCCCTCATCAGCAGAGTGGATGTCCTTATGCCAGGCACTCCTGCAGTGTGGTCCACATTTAGTGATGTTACTAAATTAGTCATTACTCCTGAGGCCAGTAGGGAGATACAACAGCTCTGAAAGTTAAGACTAAGGAGCAGTTAAACACTTTAGATTTTGAAGTGTTTATTGTAGTTTAAGACTACTTCCAGATTGTTCAGGCACATAATGGAAAGTCCTGGGTGTCTGCTCAGGGGTCTGGGTGCATAGTGCCGAGGCAGCCTTCTCCCTCCACCTGTTCCCTTCTCCCCAAATTAATGCCTTACAAAAATGCAAAGCAAGAGCTTTGCAGATTAAGAAACCTGCTTTGCATGTGATTTGAAAATAATGGCAGCACTTCAGTGCAGTAGCTGTAAGCAAGGCTCCAGGAGCAAGCTGTGTTCTCAAATACCTGTTCCTCATTTATTTGCTTCTTTTTGTAGGCCTATTATGTTGGGCTATTTAATCTTTCAGTTTACATACACAGGAAGAATATTATCCTACAAATCTTCCTCACAGTTTATGGAAGGTAAATTTGAGGTAGCTGACATTGGTATGGTGACTGTGCTCTCCTCTGCAGATTTAAAATATTTAACTTAAAATCCTGTTTCTCTTAAAGTCTGATAGTCATACCACGGTATGTTAGTGTTCCAATATAGGTTAGCTCTTTAAAAAAAGAAAAAATTTGTTAACTTTCAGCAGTTGTGGCCTCTAGCCCAAGATGAGATTTTTTTTTTTTAATTAGAGCTGATTATTTTCACTGTATGTCTTGAGTGGTTTACAGATGGTGTTCCTTGGGCATCCCGTGAAACTCCATAAAGGGCATGCTTTACTTTTAAGACCTGCATGTCCCAGTCTGCTTAAGATCCAGGTCTCCAGTGACTTCCATGTTTGTAGGAAGGTGGAAAACTCTTTACTTGCGAAGTGCAGTGGGGTGTGGGCACTGGCAGAGCACAGCAGGGCAGGAGATGGGCACAGGCTAACCCTACCTGCAGGCTTCAGGGCCCTGTTACACAGATGTATGTGAGATAGGGGTGAAACATTTGCTTTGGACTTCCCACAGCTACCGATTGTAAAGTGATCTCATTTCCTGAGGCATGCTGTGGACGCAAAAAAAAAAAAACCAAAACTGTGTAGCAAAACTGCCAGTGCTACAAGTTCCCCCATCAGCTGATGGTACAAGACAGATAACTTGGCTCTGCGAGATCCCCCTCCAGATACAGGGAATTTGCAGCTCCCCCAGCTCCTGCAGAATCCCCAGTTCCCCATGACCGTGCCCACTGGTGGGTATTGCTCTGGCTGCATCTCACGGGGCTTCCAATGCCATAGTGGAAAATGCCCTGGGCTAGTGGGCAAAACTAGCCAGTGGAGTTTTTGCTTTCTCACATGGAGATTGTTTGTGCACAGTGGAGGGGTGAGGAACGGATCAGTGTGTACCCATGATCAGTGGAAAGTGAGAGGTGTTATTGCAGGGATGGTTTCCGCAGCCTTCAGCAAGCGGAGGCTGATCATCTCCCTCACGTGTTTGCCCAGCTTCCTATTGATGCTGAACACTGCCTTAAACAAAAAGAAAAAAAGAGTTGATGCTAAAAATACAATGTACAAATGAGGGTGGTAAGAATAACCACTGCACGAGTCCTTCCACACCTGCTCCTATTTTTCCTGTGCCAGAGAAAAACCCCATGTGCAGAGGCTCATAATAAACCACATCAAGGCTGAACATGCAACTTGATCCCTCAATCTGGTGGTAAATCCCAGCATGGAGAGGGGAGGGAGCTGCTGGAATCTCTTCTGCTGCTTCATGGGGTTTTGGTGGAACACCGTGCCCTGGGGAAAGTCACCACTCAGCCCAGATCCCCACTGGGGGCCTCTGTGGACTTTCCACCACATAAAAATAGATTTACCACAGACAACTTGCACTGTCAGCCCCAGTACCGACAAGGTGTTGCAGCATGTCAGGCCCACATGTCGGTGCCCCAGTTAATCCAGCAGCTCTCAGTACGACTGAGAAAAACCTTCACTCCTTTGGTAACCTTGTTGTTTGTAATTTATTCTTAAGTGAACTCAAGCCTGAGTTTAATCACAGCCAAAAGGCAAGTAAAAGGTACGAGCCAGCTGAAAGGCAGCTTCTATTTATCTGTCTCTATAAGAGCTTTCATGGCCTCTCAGATGTGTTCCTTGTGGAGCCACATGTGATCCAAAGGGGCATTTGTACCACACAATGATGATCTGGCCAAGCAAATTGACTTTGCCCTTCCAGAAAGGAGCTGATGTGTTTCTACCAGAATATATTCTTTAACTTAATACATTTTTTTTCACTTCTACTGTGAATATCTATGATTCTGCTTTCAAAAAAACCCAAAAACCCCCAAGCCTGGCATGAAATTACAGAGATAATTTACTTCTGTGGAAAAAGATGATTTCCCAGATGGTGAAACATGTACCTACTGCGAGTAGCTGGCTTCTAACCATCTTGGCGGACTGGTGTGGGCTTGAGGCAGGGAAAGGCAGTGCCAATGCACAAATGCAGTTGACCGAAAATTAGGGAACATGAAGCACTGCTTTTTCACTCTGGAGGCCTCTCAGCATTGGGCAGACGCTGGGTGGGATGTGTGCCTTGACCACAAGCTGCTGGCAGCACCACCTTCAGTCCAGCTGGTGGGTCCTAGGTTTGCTTTTCTCCTTGGGCAAAACAGGAGATGAAGGCAGAGGAACTTTCAATTTGGATTGATGAAGGCAGGAAGGCCACAGTGCTGAGCTTTTCTGTTCATGTCTCACTCCTGTCAGTCAGGAAGTGGTGACGCAGGTTATGGGTTGGGTTTGAGGTTTTGGAACCTTTTCTAAAAGTTGATCTCCTCGCTCCGTCTTATTTCTGAAGCGTGAAGCTGTGGTAAAGGCTGGTTGCGAGCAGAGGGATGCCAGCCAAAATGCAGCTCCTTATCAGATGTAACGGGAGGATTTTCCTGGCTATTTGTTTAATCCTCTTTGTGGGATACACAGCACAAGGTAAAACGGGTTGTTGTTCTCTCGGTAATCCTCTTTCTGAGCTATGCAGTGTAGGCAGCCTCTGAATTTCACAAACTGGCCTTCTTCTGGGGGTAATGAGATCTATTCAGAAAGTCTGTTTTGCTAAAGTTTCCTTTTCTGGAGAGGGAACAGCAAGAAAATGTGCTTTTTGCAATTGGAGCATTTCAATTTTTGAAAAAAGCTTAATGAAAAGTTTGTTGTATGTGTGTATGTTTTCAGTCTACGTATTTCAATATATATTTTTCTAAATGTCCCTTTCATAGTGGTCTGGTTACTGCTGTTACTCACTTAGGGAGTTACAGACATAATATGTAACAGTTCCCATGTCATAACTCCTACGGTCTGCTTTCTGGGGTGAGCAGGAAAGGAAACTAGCTGTAAGTATGAGGAAACTAAACGGTTTATTTGGTAAAATATTGCAACATACAGCACTAAAACAACGAAAAGGAAATATTGATTCATGATGCCATGCCCCATGGATTTGTTTCTTGTGAGAGAAAAACTCCTCTTCAAGCATGTAGAGCGTAATTTGTCCACAAACCAAAGCTGTGATAGTGAAAGGCTCTCGTTATGCATTACCACTCTGAGGCTGATCTTTGAGGGACGATGGCCTGCTTGCTCTATGTTGCTTATTTGCAAATTTTTCAGCTACAGCTGTTTATTTTGTTGTGACTGTTATTATTAAAAACCTTTTTAATAATAGGCGAGGAGAAGAAAATAAGTATGATAAAGGAATATACTGTAGAAGCAGCAGGAAATTACACCCATGAGATCTTTTTTCTTTTACAGAAGAGTGTAGGAGGTACCTGAAAGTCATCCAGTACATTATGGAAATATATAGGGCAATAGAGAAGTGTAATTACAGAGAGATATTCCCAAGAAACTGAGAAAAAAAATAGATAAAGTGCCAACAGGTTGAGAATGCACCAGGAGGTTTCTGAACAAATTAATTATATGAGACCAAGAGGAAGGATGAAATGCCACTGCTTTTATCTTCATTATGTGATCCTTATTTTGTCATTTTGGTATTTTTTGAAGACCCACATTTTCAGTGACAGCCCCAATCAGGCACCTGGGGAGCACCAGAACTGAAAACATGGGTTTACAAAACCTTGTTGTGTCTAGGAGACACCTGAACTGCCTCTCCTCTGGCGAGTGCTCTGAGAGCCTACATAAACCCCAAACCTGCTCCCATGGCATACCCTGAGTTTCTCACCTCCCCATCAAAACTCATCCCATTGAACTCGAAGGGGCAGAGCTGGAGCCAAGAGAGGAAGGAGAGCACAGGAGCCAGCTGTCAGCTGGATTCCTTGTCCCCAGAGATTTTCACATTATTTTCACATACCTCCACCTTCTCTCAAGGAGAGCTGCAGGGCACCCTCAGGTCCCCCACAGTTGCGCCATACTGTGAGCTGGGGATGAGCCTTGCTGTGACAGCAGTGGTTTCCCATGGACTTCCCAGTGCCGTGTGTGAAGGGGATTCCCAGGGATTTTTCATGGACTTCCTGGTGCCGTGTGGGAGATATGTCTGATGTCTCTGATGGCAAAGGAGTCACTTAGGATGTCAGTAGCCATTTTAAAAAAAGTTGTCAGGGTTACTTTAGTTTTCCAGAGGTTGAGCAATCAGGGCCGCACAAATTACTTCCATCCGCTCCTTTAAGCCTTATTGGGTGCTCATAAAGTTAATAGGACCTGGTGAGTAATGTCCTGGTCCTCATGGATAATGTGTGGCTGATTCCATCAGGTGCTCCGATGCAGAGGGCAAGGTACAAGAGAGTGAGGTGCCGGCCTGACGCCTGGTCTGCTAACTGCATTGAAGAGAAGGGGCCCTGGTTTTACATGCCCAGTGGTGGAGCCAACAGGATCCTTCCTCCCATGGCAGACCCGTCCTTGTAAGTTCATTTGCCACATGGTTGTCATTAATGCTAGCACCCCAGAATGTCTATTATTCCTGCCTTGACGGTCCTGTCACAGTGTGGCTCGCCCACGCTTAGATCTGTTCATCTAAGAGAGAAAAATGCCATTCTGCATTTCAGGATGAAGAGATACCAGGAGTTGGGTGATATATTCCCTCTCTCGGATGAGGATTCCGCCTCTGGGTCCAATACCATGGTGGAAGCAGAGCCAGCCTCTGGGTCGGGGCTTGGTGACAGTGACAGCTTTTCTGAGGCGAAGCTGCCTGTCTTCCTGGAGAGCCTGCGAGGCACTGAGCTGAAGGAAAAGCTGTCGGAGGAGGATTTGCTCCTGTAGGGCTGGAGACGTTGTCCTCATGCGTCGCTCCCTCGCCTCTTCCCCAGAGCCTGACCCAACAGCCATGAAGCGGTTTTAAACCAGCATCAATAAAAATTTTGCCTTAAGATCCTTACTGCTTTCACTTACTAAAAAGGTTATTGTTCAGTCTGAACTGCCTTATGTGTGTATGTGCGGCAGCCATCCCAATGGGGGGAACAACAGTGATGGGTGGGCAGCCAGCTCTGTGGGGAAGTCATAGTACTCTGAGGGGATAAATTCCAACCCTTTGTGCGCTGGGAGCCGCCTGCACTTTTACAGCAGTCAGCCAACCGCGTATCCCGAAAACCAGCCCGAAATCCTGCGAAAAGGAAAGGTTTACTACCGCGGTTATTTCCTGAGGAGACCTCCCAAGCGCTGCCGCCTCCCGGCCGCCAGGCGGCGCCCTCCCGGGGTGGGCACGGGGCTGGAGGGGGCGGTCACGTGCAGCGGGGCGTGGTCCGCGCGCGGGGGTGGGCGTGGCCTGGGGCCCCGTAAGGTCACATGACCAGGGGCGCGTGGCCGGGGGCGGCTGGTGCTGGTGCGCGCGGGGCTGGCGTCGGGCCGCGGAGGGGGCGCGTACCATGGTGAGTGCGGCGGGGGGGGGGGGGGGGGGGGGGGGGTATGGGGGGTGTGCAGGAGGGGCGCGTACCATGGCGAGTGCGGGGCGGAGAGGGGGCAGCGCCGATCCGCCATCGCCTGAGGCGGCGGCCTGGGCAGGGCGGTGCCGCCTCTTCCCCTCCTTCCTTCGAAAAACAAGGGTTTGGGGGGGGTATTAATTTTATTTTCGGATTAAAAGTGCCTTCATGACCTCGGTAGGGCGGGGTTTGGTCGTGAAACGCGGGTTCCGTGTGCCCCGCACAGCTGCCGTCGGGGAAAGCTCGTGGACGGACCTGGGGTTATCGGTAGATCTTCCGGCAGTGCCGTGAGGCAGCGCTGGCAGCTGTGGGCTGTGTTCCTTAAGGATCACACCCTTCAGGAAACGGCGGCCGCTTTGTGCCTGGCAGGCTCGGCGAAGTGCTCGGTGTGCCCTGATGAAGAGGTTAAAAAAATACGTGTCGTAAAGAGTCATCTGGATCGATGGCTTTGTGGTTCTGGGGTGTTCGGGGTCCGTAACACGTGTCTCTCTGTTGCGCGTGCAGAAGCTGCTCAGGGCTCCGTGTGAAGCTGAAGCTGGGCTTTCTGCACCCTCTGTCAGCCGCTGGCAGTCCCACAAGTCCTTCAGTGCAGCTGTTACACTTCAGGGCTGAACGCAGGTTGATTTGGGTCCTGATGTAGCAGAATCTCCAACGTTTGTCTTTTGCACAAAACCAAGAGCGTAGCCTGGCATTTGGCCAGTTTCTGGAAACCCCAGTTCTCTGTCTGCATTCTTTTAAACTGTAACATGATAAGCTCTATTATAGCTTCTTAAAATAATTCTTGTTTTGCATAGTTTCCCCGCAGTAGTATCTTCGATAGCAACTGGAGGAGATACCAGCTGTTGACTTCTTTATTTCATATGTTCTCGTTCTCTCTGGAGGACATCACAGCTAATCTCGAAGGGGTGCAGTTGAAATATTTACATGCAGTCTCCTGAGAAGTGATGTGTTACCAGTGTTTGGTCTGGTTGACCATTTAAATGGTCAGCTTCATAATTCAGAAGGTACTTTGAGAGCATCCGGTATAATTTGCCTAAAGGTAATGTGCTTCCTTGTTTAGTTAGAGGGGAGTATAAGACTAATCTGGAAAACAAGTACAGTTTCAAGGGAAAAAATGTGCCCATGCTCAAAAGTATCTTGTATTTAAAATAGCCTACAATTTGAAATTCTTGTTGAAACTTTCTTCTTCTTCTGTTGCCCTTCCCCAGAAGCCAAGAATCAGTAATGGTTCTAGTGTGCACTGTTTAAAAAAAATGATATTTTTTCAGCAGTCAGTACAAATCTGTGTTTGGCAGAGATGTGGAAGACATTTTGGTCTTTTGTTTGATGGCCTTGTTGGTCATCTGCTGCTGCTTTCCCCTCAGAATGTGTAGTAGATATAACAGGGTTTCAGTTAGAGTCATATATATCTTTGTGGATTGAACTAGGGCCAATTGCTGAATGTATACAAAGTCAGTTTAGTCGTGTGTGAATCACTGTCCTATAGCTCCAGCCTGGTCTATATCCCCTCTTCACTAGGAGGGGTGAGCACGAAGTCACTCAGTGTTCCTACTGCTAAGCAGTAGCATTCAGATCAAATCTTCCCCTAGGCTCTTTGTTTTTTATGCTGCATTTCAAACTTCAGGTCCTCAGAATGTCTTGGAAAGTGTTCTTACTCCTTTTTTTTACGTTAAACTGATGAAGTGAGAATGATTGTGTCGTTTAACCCCAGCTGGCAACAAAGCACCACCACAGACAGCTGTGCAGTCACCTCCCCACCCTGGTGGGCTGGAGAAGAGAAGCAAAAGTAAAACTTGCAGGTTGAGATAACAGTTTAATAATGAAAGCAAAGTAAAATATATTAATAATGGTAAATAATAACAATAATAATAAAAAGAAAAATAAACAGGTAATGCACAATTTCTGACTAATGTCAGAACCCTGTCAGCCCCTTCTAGGTTACTCCCCCAGTTTATACACTGGGCAGGACATTCTAAGGTGTGGAATATCCCTTTGGCTGGTTTGGGTCACCCGTCCAGGCCATGCTCCCAGCTCTTTCGTATACCTCTTCACTGGTAGAGCATGCAGCACAAGAAAGTCCTTGACTTAGGATGAACCCAACATAGCGACAACTAAAACATCAGTGTATTATCAATGTTATTCTCAGACTGAATCAAAAAACCAGCACTGTGTCAGCTACTGAGAAGAAATCAACTCTAGGAGAAATTATTTCTGAAAGAAGTTAACTCCATCTGAAACCAGGACAGACTGTTTAATGTGTACCAAATTCATCTGGTTGAAGCAGATGTTCTCATGAAGAACATAAAAAACCCCACAAAAATCACACTGAATTAGTGAAGTGTCATCTGCTTTAGTACATCAAAGCAGATTAGTGCCTAAATCTTTGGAGGAAAATGTTGGCTTTTGTACTAATCTTGTTGAGTTTCCCATACAACTAACATGTTTTGCAGCTTCTTGTAAGAAGTGTTTGTGTAAGATCAAAGGATGATCTCTCAGGTTCTCGTGTTTGGTGCTAGTCAAAATTTCGAGCACAGAGAATGCTGAGGAAAGGTGAGGACCGACATTGTGCCCAAAGCAGTGTTACAGGTAAACTTGTAACACCCACTCTCTCTGATGGCAGCGTTGTGCAGCTGAGGTGGGCTGTGTGAAGAACCGCTGCCTCTCAAAGCTGCTAGTGCTGTTTGCTAAGACAACTGTGGTGAGGAGGCAGAGGCAGCAAATAAGTAAAATCCCTATTCCCCTTGCCCAGCCGGGGGGATGCTTTGGGCTTTGCATTATATCCCCTGTTGTTTCTTTCCATTCTACTTTGCTCTAGTGGGTTTTTTTGGGTTGTGGGGTTTTTTTTTTTGTTTGTTTGTTTGTTT
Organism: Corvus kubaryi; assembly: GCF_017639235.1. NCBI lineage: Eukaryota > Metazoa > Chordata > Aves > Passeriformes > Corvidae > Corvus > Corvus kubaryi. Next base: position 16,044,770 of record NW_024581117.1, read on the forward strand.
TTGTTTTTTTTTTTTTTTTAGTAGTAGTAATGGTAATTACACGGTATACTTTTTATAAGTGTTATATTTTTGTAAGAGCTTGTTACTGATCTGATTTCAGTTATTTCCTAGAGGAACAGTTGTCCTTTGTCATCACTGTTTCTTGGGTCTCTCATACATAATGGCTTTGTAACTTCGTGGAAGCACAAATGTTTTTTTCTCCAGTATATAGTGTACAGCTGCAAGTAAACACCACATTTAAAATGGAGTGTCCACTTACCCAATTCTTGTTATTCCAGAGTTTTCTTGGAAACCTTTTTGTTCCTGTTTGTGAGATTGATGTTGTACTTAATGACGCTGAAACACGAAAACCAGCAGAAATCAAAACAGAAGATGGTAAAGTAGAAAAGCATTTTCTCTTCTACGATGGAGAATCTGTTTCAGGAAAGGTAATTTTTTATTTAAAAGTGGCTATTAATTACTCATTCTGGCATGCAAATGCATATAGGTAGGTAAATGACAAACTATTCTAAGAGCTGCATTTTCAGCTTGTGTTGTTATTCAGAGAGGAAACTGCTTTGCTATGTATGGTCTTTTTAACCATTAAGTCATTCAGGCAGCTGATAAAACTCAACATTTTTGAATAGTAGCTGTTTATTTATTTCCAGTCATCTCATATTTGTGAATAAGGTTTTTGTGCAATGATGTGCAATCCTACCATTACTTCTGATGAGAAAACTGTTCCGAACTGCATCCTCCTGCTTCCCCTTCCCTTTGAGCTCCAAAATCCACAATCCAACACACGTAACAGTAGTTTTTGGCTGGTGCAGTCAAAAATTTGCAAACCCTGAAGATAAGCCTTGCGTTCCATGCCCTGAAGTGGTTTCTGGATTGCATCAGAGAAGCAACATACCAAGTTCAGCTGACTGCTGAGTCCACAATAGTTTCTCTTACTGGAAAAAAGACAGTGAAGTTCAGATAGCCAGAGGGATTTCTCTACATTCAGTATTGCACCTAGGAACTCCTTGCTATCGCTCTGTTTTACTGGAGCCATTCTCTGAATGTTTCTATTATGATTCACTTTTCCATCAAAAGACTTGAGTTATGAGATTGACTTCTAAATGCCTACTTTGATCTTGACTGATCTATTCCACTGGGCATCTTCCTGCTCTAGTGATACCTTTCTGTACAAAGGTCCTGCTTCTCCAGAAGGATCCTTCCAGGGATGTGAAGGGCCACAAGATGGGCCTCAAGTTCAGGAAGCTGAGGGAGAAGCTTATGATCACAGGCTGGAGCACTGCTCTCTTGTATCGGCTACGTCTGAGAGGTGCCTCATGAGTTCTGGCTAACACAAACGCAGTGGCATGAGGAGGTCTGGGAGACCAGTAATTTTTGGACAGCTTCCCTCTACCCTGTCCTTCTTTTCACCACAAAGATGGATTGTTTGAGTGGTTTACTTCCTACTCGGATATTGACAGTGTACTGGATTTTAAAGTACGAGAATTTCTCTGGTCATCACTGCTTTATGAGCAAACATTCTATATGCTTAATATTTACATATTTCAATACAAAGTAACTTTGTGGAATCCTTTCTTGTCTGTTTTTGAGAATCAGAGTCACAAATGAAACTCTTCATAGCAGGTTTCATTATCTGTTATTTTTCATTGACTTTGCCAATACCAATATTTAGCTATCTGCTAGGGAAGGGACTGAAGCTCACTTGACTTGAAAGGAATCAATCTCATGGCAGTTCATTTTTGAACTTCCAAATGTGACTGTCAGAAGATGCTTTGAAGCATCACGACTGGCTCTGCTTGAGCTCTGGCTTGGATACTTAATTTTGGGACTTGAAAGTTTCAATTTTAGTTATAAAATTCAGTGTCGTGGATGATTAGATTTTTCTTGAATGTTTTAGTGGTGCCTTGGAAATGCTTAATTTCATAATCAGCTGTTTGATTTGGCTGCCTTCAAGCTCAGGTAGGGCTGTTGAGAAGAGATGTTGGTTTTCATAGGCATGTACTAATATGTTTTCCTTTTGAGATTGTGTTAGAATGAAAATGGTGAAAAATTTAACTTGTGTTTGTTTGTTTTTATTTTATCTTGGTAGGTGAATGTCTCCCTTAAGCACGGGAAGAGACTAGAGCACCAAGGAATTAGAATTGAATTTGTAGGACAAATTGGTGAGTTTAAGTTATAAAGGGGCTTTTAGGTGCTTGTGGTTTATGGAACTTGGCACTTGTGACTGTCAGCAGTTCAGCTCAAACAATGCAACCTGTTCTGATCAGTAGATGATAAGTGCCAGGGGAAAGTTTTATCTTCCTTACTTAAAGCAAGTGATGTACTAATTTGTGCTATTCAGAAAGTCATTGGGAAAAAGATATGTACATGTGAGGGAGAACCAGGTTGGTGAGTATTCAGTCTAAGACTAGCTAAAAGTTTGGTTAATAACCATTAGAGATTTAGGAAAAATAAACTTGTGGCCTTCTCTGAAAGAGAAGAGGCATAGAAAAGAGATTAAGAGGTAGCCTATAGCAAAATACGTTCTATGGCAGTTGGTTTTATAAAACCTATTAGAAATGTCAATTTCTTATAACTACCCTAGTCGTCTTAGAGTTGAACTATGAGGAATCTTTATTATATCTAACTTCTTACCAGTCCAGGTAATCTCTCTGCGCCCTTAGGCTTATGCTAGAATTCCTTCCTTCTCAGAGAGCTGTTTGCATTATTGTCCCTCTTGAAAGTAATTACTCAAGTTTCAGCCTCATACAATTGACTTTATATGGAATTACACAAATTCCCTATTTCTGATCAGTCAGTCGGCTCCAGTAGTCTGTGTCTGAACTGTTGTCTAGCAGATATGGCTGAGACCCGGCACTTGCTGATTTATGCTTTGAAGTTTTGATCAGTAAGGCTGTAAAATTAAACTTTCAGAATAAAGCAGCACTGGGGTGGGAATGAGGCATATAGGCAACAGGGAAAAAAAGAGCTCATGTATGTCAGTTTCATTTAGTCTGTTGTCTTCTAATAGCTGTACAGTTTGTTTTTCATTTACTCTTGAATTACAAATTTTATTATTCAGATGAATTTAATTTGATGTAGTGTTTCTTGAAATTCATGCATTTCTGGGACTTTCTGTTACGCTACATTTAGAAGTCCACAGAGTTATGCAGAAATGGTTTAAACTACTGCTCTTTGCACTTGGCAGTATTTTCTTGCATCCTTCCAAGTTTTAGTGTAGAAATGCTGAAAGTATTCCAGTAGTGTGATCTCCCTGCACTATTTGGAGACTAACTCCTTATCAAAGCTGTATTTTAAACCAACTCTTCAGAGTACAGCTTTTTTGACTGACTGGCACAAAAAGTATTTGATATGCAGCAGTAAATAAACTATGTATTAGATAAATGGTAGTCACAGCAAACTAAGTACATTTTTAGATAATTTGTGGTCATATCAGAAAATAGGAGTTACTAGTTAAGTGTCAGTTTCTACCAAACTGGCAGTGATGAACTGTGAAGTTGGTGTGTTTAGTTCATTTATTCTTTTCTGAAAAACTTCAGTCTGTGTAAAACCAACTACCAACGCTGATGTTCAGTTTTGAATGGTGGCAAAGCTTATTTTTAGATACTGAAGTGTTCGGGTTTTGATGTTTAAGGTAATTTTAGGTGAGAATTGCAGGACACAGATCTAGGCATGAATAACTGACGCTTCTCTGGGGACAGGAGATGCCGTTGCTGTGAAACTGCTTTTGTTTCCAAATGACTGACTTAAACCAGGGTTATAATAAGCCATTTGATTGTAGACTAGTAGTAATAATAAATTATTTGATAGATATTATTAATTTGCAGGAGACCATTTAGGATCACTGGCCTGTCCTAAATAAGCCCATCTTGACATTGCTTAGGTTTTGTCCCTGCAGCAATAAATGCTGGAAGCCAAAACCAGGCAATGCTAATTACCGAGCATGCAAAGCAAGAAGTACTTATTAAAGCTAGCTAAACTGTCATTAAAAAACAATGCCCTGCTAGTGAAGCTTTAAACGTGTTCTCTTCATTCCAGTTAGTTCTTTAGGGATGCTAACTGTAGGCTGCTAGAACTGAAGGTAATTAAAAAGCCTGAGTAAAACATTTGGTCAAATACGTGTATTTTAAGTTAATTGCTTCTGTTGTACTCTCCCACCTGCTCCTGCCAAATTAGAGACAATTTTGTTAAATTTTGCTAAAAACAAGCACTGAAACATGTTTTCCTTTAACTTCCTAACTTTAGAACTCTTCAATGACAAAAGTAATACCCATGAATTTGTAAACTTAGTGAAAGAACTGGCCTTACCTGGAGAACTGACCCAAAGCAGAAACTATGATTTTGAATTCATGCAGGTTGAAAAGCCATATGAATCCTACATTGGTGCCAACGTCAGACTGAGGTTGGTAACTGCTAAATCTTTTATTTTACCTCTCCTCCCCTGCAGAAAATTCATAATTTAACAATTATGCTGCCCCCTCTTCCTCCTTTTGGTTATTATATAGAACATGTAATAGCCAGTAGCTAGTGTGCCTTGATTGGAGTTGTTGAGGCTGTAACACGTCTTTTCTACTTAATGTGGAATCGCTCAATGCTGTTTGTATAAATAAAATTCTTCAGTTCAATGAAGTGAAGACAGTCCATGTCTCTCCTTTAAAAAAATCAACATATCCACAACTGAAGAAAACACTCCCACATGTGAGTGTTTTGTCTTGTGCTTTGGTGTCTTACTCTTTTCTACTGAGTCTTACAAGATTGTATACTGGTCTTTCAAAGAATATCTGTACTTCAGAACACAAGGGCTCTTAGTAAATTTGAATAATTCTGGCTAACTCAGTGTCTTTCTTCCTAGGTATTTTCTAAAAGTGACTATCGTGAGACGACTGTCAGACTTGGTGAAAGAATATGATCTGATTGTTCACCAGCTCGCTACATACCCAGATGTAAACAACTCCATCAAAATGGAAGTAGGCATTGAAGACTGTCTCCATATAGAGTTTGAATACAATAAGTCAAAGTAAGTGTCAGAGCAAAATGCATTCAAGTAAATAACTTGGTATAAAAGGGTACGGTATGTAATACATTATGACCAACTGCGGGCTTAAAATGTAAAGTACTAATTACACAATGGTGTTTTCGAGAAATAGTTGGCTGTTCTGTCTTCAGTACTAACAGGAAGGTCACTAGCAAATATTTAAGGCTTAGTTTTTGCTTTTATGCCTTTTCAGTATGACTAACAGCACTTCTTTTACTGGTACTGATGGAATGATGAAATACTGTAGTTGCTCCGGTCTGGCTGAGGTGCTTAGTTCAGTGGGGAAGTAAGCTCTAAGTAGTTACCAGGCAGATAAGATAACTGCTTGTGTGACTTGTATTCAAGAAGGTGTAAAACTTGTGTTTATTCTTTAACGAAACCCCCCATTTTGTTCTTTTAAAGGTATCACTTAAAGGATGTGATTGTTGGAAAAATTTATTTCCTCTTAGTGAGAATAAAAATTCAGCACATGGAGTTGCAGCTGATCAAAAAGGAGATTACTGGAATTGGTAAGAGAAACAAAGTCCAAAGGAAAGGGCAACTTGTGTGCCAGTTGAGCCTTATGCAGACCTGGAGAGTGAAGTCAGTAGTTTCAGCTCTCACTAAACTAGTGCTCCACCAGCTTCTTTCTCACTGGTGTTTGACTACCATTGGCATTTTTTGCCTTGGCAATAGTACTTTGTAGTCAACGTTGTCAGTCTGTTTAATTGTTCTGGCGTTGTGACTATTGTGACTCTTCACAAATGTGAACCCTTGTAAATGGAACTTGGGCATAAATATACAGTAGCTTAATCAACCTTAATAAGTAATGAACAAGGGAAGAGGTGTAAAATGCATCCTGAAGACCCCCTTGCCTCTACACGGATTAACTGGTTAAAGAGGCTTGGTAAACATAAGCATGAATCAGTAATGCTCTAGAAATGTGTCATTTTCTGTCATCCTAAAAAAATTGATGCGATGGAAATATCAAGCAGCTTCAAAGCAGAAACAGCTTGTTACTGCAGATCAGGCTTGTACACGCCCGAGCAAGGAAGGCTGTAAGAGGCTGTGGCTCTTGACTTCATTCCCCAGTGGCTGGGGTTCTTTGGAGCTTCTTGTATGAAGAATGAGAAAGCTTCTAGTAGAGTAAGGGCAGAAAGCACTACTTTATTTCACTACTTTATTATCAGCCGGCTCTTGAGCTGGCTGATAACCCTTCAGGTTTCTAGTCTGAGCGTGGCCTAGCAGTATCAGTTGCTAGCACTGCTCACCAAACAGAGCAATTTCAAGATTCCAGACCCTCTTGCTTGTCCCTTATTTAAAGCTTGCATATCCAGGGTTCCTTTGAAGCTCTGGCTACTGTCTCTTCAGTGTCAGCATGGCGGGGGGAAGAGTAAGAAAGAGATGTCCTGCCTGGGAGAGGGTTTTGCTTGCTTTAGCCATGTCTGACTTACATGCAAGATGAAGGCCAAAATGCAGTGCTGTGTTAATTTAAGTGCTGCAGAATGGGAATTGTTGTGATAAAGCTTTGTAAATGTTTAAAACTGAAGCGTGTGTTCTCACAGTGAAAACTTGTTTCACCAGGACCCAGTACCACAACAGAGACTGAAACCATTGCAAAGTACGAAATAATGGATGGTGCACCAGTTAAAGGTAAATAACTGTGATTGTTTTAAAGGGTGAGCATTTAGTGTTAAAATGCTATTTAAAAGATCTGGGGCAGAAGAGATGACTTAGACAATTTTTTTTTACCAGAGAAACCATACTTCTCCTTAGGTTGCTGAAATGATGGTGCATTTTCTATTCAGAGAAGACATTTTTATGGACTTAGGGCATTTCACTTGGGATCCTAGTAACTTTTACCTTTCTTTACCGTCGGAAATTCTATGACTGATTCTTTCATCAAACTGACTCCATGGTGTAGACCAGCTCTAGAAAGTTAAAAATACAGATCCTTTTGGCTTTCCTGGCTACCATGATTGCACTGAGAAAGGGTTCTCACTGTTCATTTCATACTTGCCTCTGTGCTCAGTGTTATGGTTCTGATTTTTTGGGTGGATTTTTTTTTGTCTCATGTATGTTTTTTTTTAACCAAGGAACAGGCACAGAGAGTGCTTGGGAAACTGCTTTCATTTTACATGTCTTCTGAAACTGTATTAATTATTCCAGTTTTAAGGAACTAATTTAAGCTTTCTTTTCTTTTTAAGGTGAATCAATTCCTATAAGACTGTTCTTAGCAGGCTACGACCCAACTCCGACAATGAGGGATGTAAACAAAAAATTCTCAGTGAGGTACTTCCTAAATCTGGTGCTTGTGGATGAAGAAGACAGACGATACTTCAAGCAGCAGGTATGGTCTATAGCAGTCCTGTTGCAGAATTATCTGGGCTTCTGTATGTGCTGCTTTGAACCTTCAGCAAGTTAGAAGCCACCTGTGCTTCAAGCGTGGCATAAGCATTTCTGTTGGCAAGTGTGTTGACAGGTTTGTGGATAATGTTAGCTTGCACAAAAGGAGCCAAGGGGGATGTTGGATGCTATTCCAACAAGGACAGGATGCTCAGTACCATAGAACTTGCATTGGGAATACCCAGACAAAACACTGGGTGGGTAAAATGAGCTACTGATGCATTTGTTTGCTTTCTTACACTCCTGCAGAGAAATCTCCCCTCCTGCATTAGCCCGGGTTCAAAACGGCAAAGTCTTAATAAAGACTAAGACATTTGACTGAAAATGTTAGAAAAGATGAGGTGATGCTGAGGAAAGGTATAGCCAAAAGGGTCACTGGAAGAAGCCATGTGGATTAGATCAGAATCTTCCTACTACAAAAGTAGACAAGACAGTATAATTAAACATGGAAAACAAGAGGTAGCTGGAGCATACAGTGGCTATGGTAGGCTTTGGATTTGGAGAAAAGGAGGAAGAAAAATTTCTTGAGCTCTTCAATACTATTAAAATTGAGGATAGGATAGTTGAGGAAGAGGTGACTGCTCAAGATTGCAAGTATTCAAGCAGTAACTGAATATGTAAACTTAATGGTGCTGTCTTTGTTACTTTCATATGAACTGCACTTGTAGGCAGGGGGGGATACATTTTTTTGTGGGCTCTTGTGTTTGTTTATCTTTTTTATTTTCCCAAAAGTCTTTGTTTATCAGGAACTTAAGATACTTGATGCTGTTGCCTTAATGGTAAATATTGTTTTCAAGAGTGTTTTCTTCCTCAAACAGGAAATAATTTTATGGAGAAAAGCTCCTGAGAAGCTGAGGAAACAACGGACAAACTTCCACCAGCGATTTGAATCTCCAGAGTCACAAGCATCTGCTGAGCAACCCGAAATGTGAACTGGTCTAAGGTGAAAAACTTTGCAATGCTTCAGCAGGTTAAAGATGGCAGCAGCCTGTGGGAAAAGAAGGCCAGAATTCCCATTACAACTGTCTTCCTTCATCTTGCAGTGCTGCGTTTACCATACTACTAAAGCGTTCTTCAGTTAAACATTCAAGTATGTATATACATTTAAAATAAAGTGCTTTCTCAAACACTAGAACTTTCTTAAGCTACTATTTTATACTGCACATTTACTTTTATTTGATAATGTTACATGCACTTGAGTATGCAAAAGCTTAAATCTAGTTATTTCCATGCATGGTAGGCTGGTATATTTGATTTTTGCTGCTCACCTCTACAGTGTAGACTAAAGCATTTCCCTTCTCTCATGTTGTTTATTGCATGTTTGTTTCCAGTGTCGCGTATTTGCTTTGTTTTGTTTTGAAACTGCGTTAAGACACAATTGACTAAATCACACTAAAAATCAAGGTTTATGGTGCATCTGTCCTAAATCTCCTAATTACTACATTAGACAGGGTTTAACTGAAGCTGCATGTACGTGCACTATGACTGGTACCTGTGGAGCCTTCAGACACCTCACCAGCTGTTCTGGGAGGCTTTGCATCTGGCAGTAACAAAGAATATTGGGAAGCATCTTTGCCCTCTCTCCCCCAGTTCTCTGTCAAACTTCTCTAAGCCTTTCACATGAGTCGCTTCTAATTTTTGGGAGCTTGTTACCCAGTAATTAGTGACTGTAGAGATGTTGTCATGAGTCCACCTTCAGGTGGTGAGTGGGTAAAGTATTCGAACGTAGTTATCTTATTGATGAAGTAAATGCTGGTAACATTGATTATTTTGCAAATACGTGAAAACTGTGTTTCCTCCTGGCTTCATGATTCCACTGTCTTCACAGTTAGTCTCTGTAACTGTCCTGACAGGAGAGGTAAAATGTCCTCAAAGGACATCCTTCTGGGCCTGTTAGAGGGCAAACAAGATTTTTGTGGTCTTCTGCAAAGGTATTTGAAGCCAGGCAAGCCTTAAAACTTAGAAGCTTGTCTGGCATAGCAGACTGTTTGTCTTTATCATCATCTCATAGGCATTTAGTGTCTGAAGAAGTAGCTTAAAGGAGTTAGTGTTCATCTGTTCACCACAGAGCATGGAGTCTGTTATCAGACCTGTGGCTTGGGCACAAATTGAAGCCTGCTGTGAGGAAGGCAACTTGCACTTGTAGTTAACTTGGCCTTTAAACCAAGGCTTCTCAACTCTGGTGCAAGTGTCATTGGTAACCTTACTTTATGAGTAAGTAAATAATCAAATTACATTTCTGTAAGAACTGTTTTATTACTGTGGCACTTTGATAAAGCAAAGACTCTGTGTACTTTATGCTAGGATACTCCTAATTTGGATATCTTCGGCTGAGAGCAAATCCAACTCCCTCATGTAAGTGCCTGTTCAGAAACTTAAAAGAATAAAGTTAAAAAAAAAAAAAAAGCCAAATATTTTCATGGTCACTTGCATGTCGTAAACCTGGGAAGGATGATTTTGAAAAACTTGATTGTACTTAACCAGCCTGATATTGTGCAACCATGTATAACGAGCGGGGGGGAAACATCCTGAGCTGCTATTTGAATTATTAAACCAGCTGTATTCTCACTAAACCCGGGTTGTCTGTCTTTCATGGGCGCTGCCGTCCCTGAGGGCGCCCGGGGGGGGCAGGGGTGACGGGGGGCGGTGCCGCGCGCGCGCAGGTGCGCGGGTCGGGCGCGGGACGATGACGCGTCCGCCGCGCGCCGCCGCCCTTGTCCGCGGATGAGTCGCTGCGCGTGGCCGCTGCTGCGGCGGCTCTCGGCGCGCGCGGGGCTCGCGCTCCGACATGGCGGCGGCGCTCCCCGCGCGCGCCTCGCCGCCTCCTCAGCATCGTCCTCATCATCGGCCTCCTCCGGCGACGGCGGCGCCTCCCGCGCCCCCGACACCTCGCTCTTCGTGCCTGTGCCGCTGAAGCCCGGCCTCGGCGGCCCGGCCGAAGAAGATGTGGGCGCCGAGCTCACGCGACCCCTCGACAAGGGTGAGGGCGGGCTGGACCGTGAGGGGTCGGGTGGAGGGGTCCTCGGGCACCGGCCCTGAGGCCTCGCGCGCCAGCACCGGAGGCGGCTGCTGAGGCCGCGCCTCGAGCACTGTGTCCAGCTCTGGGCCGCTCTATTCAGGAAGGACGTTGAAGAGCTCGAGCGAGTCCAGAGAAGGGCGATGGAGCTGGGGAAGGAGCTGGAGCAAAAATCTGATGAGGAGCAGCTGGGGGGGCTCGGCCACACGGGACGCACGGGACACCTTCTCGCTCTCTCCAACTCCCTGACAGGCTGCAGCCAGATTGGGATCGGGCTCTGCTCCTAGGGAACAACAACGGGACAAGAGGAAACGGCCTCAGGCTGTGCCAGGGGAGGTTAAGGCTGGACATTGGGAGGAATTTCTTCACAGGACGAGTGATTAAACGTTGGAAGGGGCTGCCCAGCGAGGTGGTGGAGTTACCATCTCTTGAGGTGTTTTAAGGACAGACTGCATGTAACACTCAGTGCTCTGCTGTGGTGTACAGGGTGGTGTTCGGTCATAGGTTGGACTCGATGATCTTAGAGGTCTTTTCCAACTTAATTGGTTCTGTGACCCTCCTGAGGGCTGAGGGAACTGGCCCCTGCTGCTCTTGGGTCCTTTCCTGGAGTCAGAAAGACCACCCCCCCTTAAGAGCAGGGAGTCCTTCCCTGCAGGTTCTCTGACCGGTGTAGCTGCTGGTGCCCGTGAAGGTGAAGTGGAATAAAGGCTGTTGGGTGAGATGACACTGGCATGTAGTAGCACTCGTGGGGCTGTGCTGTGCCGGGCCAGGAGTTGGACTTTGATGATCCGGGTGGGTGCCTTCCAGCTCAGAATATTCTGTGATTGACATGGGCCAGTAGGTGTGCCCTGTGTGGAGGAAACACTCTGCTGGCCGGGTTCCTCCATTCTCTGTTTTGGCGTGGTCAGGGTAAAGGTGCTTGGGTTGAGGCAGGTCCCACAGCCAAACTGCGATCTTGTGCATTCCAGAACCTTAACTGTATCTGATCTTAAAAGGCATAGTTTCCTCGAATATTGGTGTTACAGACAGAAGAGATTGTGTGCCTAGACCAAAAGTGGGCAAAGTGATAGGACAAGGGGGAATGGCTTCAAATGGACAGAGGGTAGGTTTAGATTGGGTATTAGGAAGAAATTCTTCCCTGTGAGGGTGGTGAGGCAATGGCATGGGTTGCCCAGAGAAGCTGTGGCTGCACCACCCCTGGAAGTGTTCAAGGCCAGGTTGGATGGGGTTTGGAGCAGCCTGGTCCAGGAAAAGGTGTCCCTGCCCATGGCAGGAGATTGGAGCGAAATGGTCTTTAAGGTCCCTTCCAACCCAAATAGTTCTGTGATCTTGTGACTCCATGGTCTTTAAAGATTTGGTAAATAAGAGAAGTTCTTGATTCTTTCTATGTTTGCTGATCCAAAAGTATTAAGCGTGCAAATGGAAATATTTTTCATATCTTCTCCTAATTAAGTGTTTTGATGGCATATTATTTATATTAACTCTGGAGAATAGGAAGCATGGGAAAATGATCTTAATTGTTCAGAACTGTGGAGAAAAGAATATTTGGTCTTGAAAGCTAAAAAAAACCTAGTTAGGGAGAAGAATCTTGAATAGCTGTAATGCAAAAATCTGTGTTGTCAGACTTGTCTTTTATATGACTAGTGCATTCCTCAGGTGCCAGTAAAGATGAATGATGGCTTATTTATACATTACCTGTTGTCTCATTTCTTAGAGGAGCAGTTATGTTGGATTTCTTCAAAGGTACAGCTAAAATGCTCTGGGAAAATAAATATAGATTCTCTTTGCTAAGTTGTTGAGAGAGAACAGATTGGCTAAGATTAGGTGTGCTCCCACAGGTGAAAATTAACTACCTCCAACAGCCTGAAGTTCTTCCATGTGAGACTGGCAAGGAATAGCAGCCAGGTGACCTGTGTGGTGCTCCCCTGGCTTGTTGGCCTTTAGTGCTCTCTTCGTTGCTGTCAGCAATATTTTGAAAAAACAAGAATGTATTTTAAAAGTACTGGTATTTTGAAACCAAGTAATGTTACAGAAAACTGGACAAGACCTCCCTTAACATGTAGCCATTTTTAAAAAGTGAAATAAATAGTCTTCCTCTGCTTCCCCCCTTCAGGTTCTGACCACACACAGTATTATGCGTCTGGTTTTTTTTATATTTTAAACGAAGATGCTTTTTCAGAGTCTGCTGCCAAGTACTGAACTAGATTCAAAAAAGAAAGATGCGTATTTATGAGCTTTCCGGTTACAGCTTGTAAAGAAACTTTGTTAGTGAGTGTAATTCCAGTGTGAATCATCTTGTTAGCTTGTTACTTGCTCAAGTGAGAGTGATGATAGTTTTCATACTAGGCAAACACTGTTAGGAAATCTAAAGGTATTTTTAGAAGCTTACTTTTGTAAAGCCAGTTTTGTAAAAACTTCATAAGAAACCTGGACTGAATTCACTGCTCTGTTTTCCACGACTTCATAGGAAGTATATCCCTGTGAGTGCTGATGAATACTTTAAATTTTGGTGTATGTATGTTCTGTATCAGTTGTAATTGAACGTCAGTTCTGTGGCTTCAATTGTCAGACCATGGGGCTGTGCTTACCTGTGGGAAGTGCAAGTCAGGAAGGACCAGTATTGGCAGCAATTCATGTAGCAGAAACAGGAGATGCCTCAGCAGGGTCAGTTAGATGCCCAAGGTTGCTTGGACGGGACAATGGTAGTCTTAATAGCTGGGGAGGAATTCTCAAATAAAGCAGTTCAGCTGCCCCAGTGATAGTATACAGCCTGACTGCAGTGGATTACTGTTATCAGAGATACAGGGAAATGACTCAACAGCCTTCCTGCAAACAGGGTGAAACATCTAAATGAATCTGATACATTGGAGACTAACTGCATAATTCCTGAACTTCACTGCATTTGGGCTGTCTTTTGACAGCGAACCTTAAAAATGCTGCTGAGAAGTAAAAGTAATTGAGGAGTAAGAGCTAAAACACATCTCTAGAATGAGGAAATGGTAAACAAAAGGAAATCTCAAAACGAAAGTGAGTGGTAAAAAAGGTGGTGACTGAGACAGGACACAGATGTCCTCCTGAGTGTGTACCCCGATTGCTACCTGTATGTGTTGGATTAAGCTCACGTGGGCTGCAATGCCAGCTTCATTTTGTTTTGATTTACCTTACTGTTAAGGCAAGTGTTTATGCTTAGGAAGGATTGTGACCTTGGTTGTGGGGCTGCATGGTCCCAATGTCATGTTGCCTTGGATAGTAACATGTTTTGGCATTAACCTTTTATAGTAAGGCCAATGGGCTGTGAATTTAGCTGCGTGCTGATGATGTGTTAATTGCTAGAGCTTCTTAGGGAAGCTCTGAAGAGTATTCAGCTCTGTGCTTTCTTATACTGCACTGTTTTCCAGTCTGTCTTTGATTTCGGGGCCCTTAATGATGGCTGTAGATGCCTTCCTAGGAAATGTAATCCTGCTGGCGGCCTTGCTTTGTTGCCTTTGGGAACATTTCAGATTGTGCGTTAATCCATTAAGAGACTCCTGTAGCTGTTCCTGGGGCTTGGGATGTGTATTTAAATTTGGCATATTCTTGTCAGCTGGTGATTTTCATTGTGCCAAGTGGACTGTCTCTTATAGCTTTTTAGAGAGGCACTCTTTCAATAATGTAAGATTGATCTCATGGGGAGGTTTCCATGTCATCTCAGACAGTTAGGGAGTTAGTTGCAGAGAGCAGAGCTTGACAGTGTTGTGTCCAGTGACTTGTGCTGGCACCAGGGGTGTGCTACATTTATCACTCCTAGCATTTTACAATGCAGAGTTCATAGACTTTTCATAGAGTTTTAAGAATAATGTAAGCTCATGAATAGGTGTTCATGAAATTTGCTGGATTTTTTGTGAGTTTCTGATCTGTAGATGGAAAGGGGACACATCTTTTTGCACTGTCATTTAACGAGCTAAAAATCAGCGTGTACTTGAGTAAATACAGTTTTGTTGCAACACTGAACTTGCCTTTTATGGGAGGGAAAGCGTTTATTAATAAGTTTATAAGAGATTTTATTCAAACAAAGCTGAGTAACTTGTGATATATATGAAGAAACTCTGTTTTTTTCCTTCCCTCTTTTTATTTAACCTGAGAAAAGAAGGAATACTGTGTCTGGTTTACCTGATCTTTCCGAAGAGTCTGTCGTGGAAGCAGGATGGATGGAAGAACATACCTCAGGATGTTTATTAAAAGCTGTCACCACATAGTTCAAGCAGATTTGCTTTTCATATTAAAACCTCCTGATAGGTGCTGATAAAAAGCAAACAAAAACCCACCCCAAACCATTAATTAGTTTGTTCCATGACTTGTTAGCTGCATGTTCCAAACTTTATGCTTTCCTATCAAGAACTGGGGGAGATGGTTGGCAACCTCTCCATGGCAGTTCTTACTCTGCTGCAGTTGAGGGTTGTCCTTCTTTGCAATAGTCCAAATCTCACTCATTGATTGTATTTGATGTAGGGAGAGTTCATTTGAGTCTGTTCAGCATGGAAAGATGCCCTCTCTCCAGAGTAAGGAGACTGTAACCAGGATCTTTGGGCCAGGAGAATGTGATTTAATTTTGAGGAAGCTAAAAAAAAGGTTATTCTTTTTCTACAGGTGAAGTTCTAAAGAACTTAAACAAGTTCTACAAAAGAAAAGAAATTCAAAGACTAGGAGCAGAAAATGGACTAGATGGTAAGAAAATGTTTTAAGTATATATTATTTTAGAGTGAAATCTGTTTTAATTTAGATATGGTATTAGATCTTTTTGTATGGATCTTGTCATCACAACACTGCTTTTTTTACGTTGTCTCTGCTACTTGGTTCAAATAACC
The DNA here is from genome assembly GCF_017639235.1 of Corvus kubaryi. NCBI lineage: Eukaryota > Metazoa > Chordata > Aves > Passeriformes > Corvidae > Corvus > Corvus kubaryi. The sequence goes on from NW_024581117.1 coordinate 16,060,047, forward strand.
TTTATATTTACTTCTAATAGCCTTTATTAAGGTATAGGTTTTTAATGAACTGCATCAGTGTTTTATTGAGTGTTTACAAGTAGAGTTTTATGATCCTGGCCACATTAATTTTGTTCCTTTTTTTTTTTTTTTTTTTTTTCTTTACTGCAGCTCGCCTCTTTCACCAAGCATTTATAAGCTTTAGGAAGTATATAATGGAATCCAGTTCTGTGAGTGCTGATTTGCATATTATTCTCAATGATATATGCTGTGATGCAGGCAAGTATCTGGAGTGCTTGTAAAATAAAATGTGCATTTTTATTTGTCTTTGCCCTGTATACTTACCTACATACATGTGGACCCCCTACTATGCTGTCAGAAAGATTAAAAAATCCCTCCTTCCGTATCAGAAACATTTGTGCCCATTCTAGGAGGGAATGTTCTGTTCTTAAATCTTCTGAAGTGGAAATGAAAGATGTGGAGGTGTTAGCAAGAAGCAGCTTGTTGTTGTACAACATCTGTTCAGGGCTGAAATGAAAACAGTGCTGTTCTGTTTATTCCTCTCTTAAAAATCCAGTAGTCACTAGGGGGCACTTGGAGAGCTTTCTCCCGGCCAGGTGGCTTTAGGGACAGGTTTGTGACACTGCTCTGTTTCCCTGTGGCGCTCACAGAGGTGTGTTTGCTTGCTTAGTGCATCCTGTGTTGTAATTAACAGCACTTAACTGAGAGGTGATGCCAGCTGGGAACAGCAGAATCAGCTTTCTTCCAGGGTTTGAGCTGCATAGTGTGTGTGTTTTAATGATGGGAATTTAAGGGTTACAGTGGCCATTAGTTTTGTCTTAAAATGTAAATGTGTAGATGTTGGCAATCTTAGGAAATTGTCTCATTATTTACATGTGCATAAAATGTTCCACAGGATTTTATTTCCACTCCTTTAGTTGTACGTGAGCATTATGCCTTAAAACTCATATACAGAAATACTGAAATTTTTTAATATGAGTTTTGCTTGTCTGAAGATGGTAATTAAATATATTACATTTAAAAAAAAATTTCCACAATAATTTTTATTCATTGAATAATAATTCTCAATTTAAGCTCCCCCCTGAAATAGAACATTCCCCCCAAAATAAAAAAACTCCAACAAACCCCAAACTACTGCTTTTTCTTTTTGTGTGTGTATGTTTGATAATAGCTTTTTACATCAAGATAGTTCTTTGAAATTCTATGAGAGCTGAACAGTCAGAGTGTGACCTGAAATGAGACCTTTAAGGCCCACATGTCTACTCTGCGAACATTTAGAAGAATGAACCTGAATTTCTCTTCTGAGTTGATTTTAGTATTTTTATTTTCTCTCCTAGGGATTGGAAACTTAGAATTTGGAATCAGCATCCTAAGTCTCAGTATCTTAGAGAATCTGCAAATCTGTTTTTCTCTGTTTAGTCATAAAAGCTCTTTAAAAGCTTTATTTCAAGGCAATACATGAATTTAGAAAGAAAGGGCTAAAATCTTCTTAGGACAGAAAAGCTGGTTCTCATCCAGCTTTTCCACAGTTTCTCATTTTACTTAGAGGTTCTCTAGGCAAGTAGGCTGACAGAGTGAATATGCTGAAATGAGATGCATTTTTTCATATTATTGTGTTTGTATTCCACTGCTAAATGTGTCCATGCACTTGTGTTAGTTTCCTTTTCTGCCACTGAGATAAGTTATTGAACTTACTGAACTTCGAGTTCAATAATTCAAAGTTATTGAACTTTGTAGAGAGCCAGAAGTTGAAAGGATTACACAAGTGTGGGGTGGAAGTAGTAGAGAATTTTTTTTCAAAGTTTATTATGAAAGTATACACTCAAGCACACAAACTTTCTGAAAAGGATTTGTTCTGCTAGGTCACGTGGATGATCTGTTTCCATTTTTCCTGAGGCATGCAAAGCAGATCTTTCCAATGCTGGACTGCATGGATGATCTGCGCAAGATCAGCGATTTGAGGCTGCCGCCCAACTGGTCAGTGTGATGAAGTGGTTGCATTGTTTTCTTTTCTTAGTGTCATAGAACTTCATAGACTGTGGACTCAAGTGTAATTATGCTACATTTGCAGATCCATTTCTCTGTTTTTACAGTAATATGTGTCAGGAACTCCTACATTTTTTACAAGATACATCACAGTGAATTAAGAAGAAAATAAGATTATATCAAGTATGAAAGTCACTGAGTTGGTGTGGCTTTTCCAGGAGGATGTTTTCTGACAATATGTTTGGGAAGTAGCACATCAAAATGTTGAAATATTGATAAGCTCAAGGAGAGAGAATTGGACGAGTAGTGAGAATTATTTTGAACGCAATGTGTGAATTTCACTTGGAATCTTTGAAAGCATTGTATGACTTAGAAGATCAGTGTGTAAGACATAGTAACCTCTTTATACTGTCTCTAAGAACTTGGTATTTCTGCTTTCAACACACATTAAAATCTATTAATAAATAAATGCTTAAGCCAGTTTCTAGTTTCTCCTGAATCAGTATCCAGATAGATGTTCAACAGATCTGCTTTTTTTTTTGCCTTTGCTTTAGGTATCCAGATGCCAGGGCTATTCAGAGAAAGATAATATTCCATGCTGGTCCTACAAACAGTGGAAAAACTTACCATGCTATCCAGAGATTTTTGTCAGCCAAATCTGGAATATACTGTGGTCCACTAAAACTTCTGGCTCATGAGATCTTCCAAAAGAGTAATGATGCTGTCAGTATGTCATATTACTTATCAACATCCTTAGTACTGGAACAGTCTCATGAATGCGTGTCTGTGAAGCCCCAGGTGGTCCCTGGAGCCCTGTGGTTGAGCAGGTGCCTTTGCTTTGCAGTGGTGTCAGCTCACATGAAAACAGTTATGCATTTCTGCATTAGGAGCAGAATGGAACTTTGTTTCCCCCAGTGGAACAGTGCTGTCCCCAAAGCATGTGCTGTGCAATCATCCCTGTAACCTGCCTCTGTTCTGTAATTTGTTGTTCCCTGGGTTAGGTAGGTTCTGCTATTAGGGTTTTCAGCATAGGGACCGTGACTTCTTTTGCCTATTACCTTTACTATAGCTTACGCACAAAAAATTACCCTTACTTAATTCCCCTTAGCCTTCTGCTTCAATGTTTAAATATATTTCACTTCACCACCCTTGAAAAATTCTGCAGATTGAGATGTGTTGAGTTGAATAACAGTGCTGTATATCAGGTCCTTAGAGGAAATTTTCATTAGTGTTTTATATTGCTTCTGGCATATTTTTTGGAGGCTCCTCACCAGTGTGTTTCCAGCTGCAGGGAACCAGACCAGTTCTGGAGCATTATAACCACGTATCATATGTTAATACAGCACAGTTTAATACTGTGTGTGTGTACAGTAGTGATGTTGTGATTTCTCTTTTGTTGATGTAGAATGAGTAACTCCTATTATCAGTCTGTCTGAGCAACACATAAGAAAGACTGGCTTGGCCTAGGAGATACCTGTGATGTACGACGTGTGTTCACATCGTGACAGTGGGTACAATGCAGTGGTGTTCCTTGGTAGTGGTTACTGAACTTTTCTCCCACGTGTTTACTGTGTGTGAGAACTTTTCAGTTGGTGTCTCCTGGATCATGTTTAGGCCTTGGGGCTTAAACAGGGCTTCCATGAGGGCTCTGCAGGTGGCTGTAAGTTTGGATGGAGCAGCCACCAGCATGAAGGAGTGTAGGGCTGGCAGGGTGGTGGCCTCAGCTGTCTCTCACAGCTGATCCTCATGAGCTCTTGCTCTGTGAGTATAAGGCAGCAGATGAGGCTGGCAGCAGGTCAATTGTCAAAGGAGCTGGAGCTTGCAAGGCTCCTTCACTGCTGGGCCTTGCTTTATGAGCCCCTTGTACTTTTCTAACAGTTCTTTTGTGGCAGGGGTGACAGCTCTGAAATGCTCAGGGGAATATGTAACCTCCTGCAGGAGTAGGGGAAGGCATCTAATTACAGACACCACCTCTTCATTAAACCTCCACTCTGATAGGACTTAAATACAAGGCACAAGTCTCTCAAGGCTGAGTAGTTACTTCCTGAATAGCTTCTCTTATACTGTCCTAGAAACTACTGAAAGAACTGATTTTGTCCCCTTTGGAATGGGATTCTTTTATATTAAAGAAACTTAACCTGAGATTTCTGAATGCCTTTAGAATGTGCCATGTGACCTGGTGACAGGAGAAGAGCGTGTGTATGCCAATGAAGATGCCAGACAGGCTCCTCATGTTGCTTGTACCATTGAAATGTGCAGCACTAATACACCTTGTAAGTACACATAATTGTTTCAGTCCCATCTGGGGGATCGTTATGTGTGTTATTGCTTGGAGTCAAAAGTCTTTTTTTTCACTCTTACTTGAACAATTTCTGAACTATGATAGAGCAGTTGAAGAAACCTGGATCATCTCAGAATAGCTCTTTGGTGATAGAGGATTAGCTTTGTCTGAGCAAGCTTTTTTAGGAAACCCGTGAGTTCCTTCATGTCTTGTGCTGCTGTTCTAGATGCTCTTCCTTGGTGCATCATATATTTCTTTTTTGTTTTAAGATGAAGTTGCTGTGATTGATGAAATTCAGATGATCAGAGATCCTGCCAGAGGCTGGGCTTGGACGAGAGCCCTTCTAGGTAAGCTTGTTTGTGTTGGCAATGAATTAGCTTAATGGCACATGAAATTCAAGCTTAGCAGTCAGTATAGTCATCAGTGGTTATAATATGTGATGCAAAATAAAAGGGTTTTTTTTTTTAATGTCTTCTTGCACCAAGTTAGAGAGATACCTGCCTCAAAGGATTTGTCTGCATGACAGGCTACCTGTTGTGTTTTACTTAACAAATGGGGTTTTAAAATTTTATTCAGGCGCCTTTTATTTTTCCTTCCTTGGATGATACGGAGTCTTTACTAAGTTGTGCTGTCCTTTTACGTTGACTATTTCCAAGAAGTATGCTTTTCTGTTAAATGAAAACAACACAAGTTTTCAAGAGACTGCCTTATGTAGAGATACTGCTTAAAAATGGCAATTTAAAATATTTTATAGTGTTAATTGCAAATGGCTCATTTATAGAGCTGCATGAATCTGTTAACATTCGTAGAAGAATGCTTATTTTGATAATTTTAGAATTTTTTAAGAGGAATTTTGGAAGCATTTTTCCTCATATTTGGAACAGAAGTTTGGAATCTGATTCCTCCTCGCCCTTCCTTTCGTTGCTTTTGATTCTAAGTTCAGCAGATTTGTCATACTTCCTTTACTTCCTATTTTTCCCTTTTCTGTTCTGACTGAATTAGAGGCAAATTCATGCAGAAAACAAAACTCCTCAGTTCTGCTATAGTTTGGGAGTTAGTAAAACATGAGTAGTAAATGAAACATACTCAAAGCTTTGCTCCATTTGTTCAGTGGCTAAGGGCACCTCTTGTTTTGGCTGAGAGGGTGCAATGAGGTATTGGCTGCTCTGATTGTCACACTAATGAATTATCATCTGCTGGTAAGAGAACAAGAGCAGCTCTGAGGAAATACTGTATTCTGGGAGAGGCTTTAGGTGCTGGTTTGGGTCGTTGAAGGAGGTGAAATACTGTCCTCATTGTGTTTAGCAACCAAAATACAATTTTCGGATACTTCAAGAGCTAGCTAAAGCTACTGTTGTATATAAACAAGTAACATTTTGCTTTTTATTTCACTGGACCTTGTTCAGGCCTCTGTGCAGAAGAAATCCATGTTTGTGGAGAACCTGCTGCTATTGACTTAGTGACAGAGCTCATGTACACTACAGGGGAGGAAGTTGAAGTAAGTAATTCTGGGAAACTATGAACAGAGCATCAGGTTCTGCTGTAAAACAGGGAAAAAATGTAGGGTCTTTTGAGTGTATCACTGCTCAAAGTTATCCTGCAGGAGGTCTTGTTACAATGTTTCTTAATTTCTGTAAAGCAAAGATGTTGCAAAGTTCTTTCTTTCTCAAATAGTGGTACTGTTTTACAGAAAGAAAATAAGTGGTTTGATGAGTTCCCTTCAGGGGATGCTGCAGCTGCTACAGCTGTTTATGGACTTTCTTTACAATTCTGATCTTCCAGGAGGGCACGGTTCTCTCAAGTTTGCTGACTTTACAGGATGTATTGATAGTTATTCTCTATATGATGGAATTTGAGTTTAGAAAAATACAGTCTTTGACAACTTTGATTCTAGGTCCGAAACTACAAGAGACTAACTCCTCTGACTGTGCTGGATTATGCCTTAGAGTCCTTGGATAACCTCCGTCCTGGGGACTGCATTGTCTGTTTCAGTAAGAATGACATTTACTCCATCAGCCGACAGATTGAAGCCAGAGGATTAGAATGTGCCGTCATATATGGCAGTCTGCCACCAGGTAAAGCATTCCTGCTTTTATAGTTAAGAGTGTGTTCTGTTTCTTGCTGCTTTTCTTAGGAAAAAACCCCTTGTATTGCTTGCTTTATTTTAAAATAAAGCAGTGCAAGTTTCCTAGTTTTGCTTCTCTGTATAGCTAGAGAAAGTAATCAGCTTTCATTGCTTGGTGTTTTAATCTTGGGATTAGACCTTTATTATGTACTTAATTTTGATCTTCAGATAGATATAATTAAATGAGATCTATCCACAGCTCTGGGAATGATTTAAATCCCTCCTGCCCTCTCCCCCCAACAGCACCCAAATACCAATAAAATACCAATTTATTTGGTTTTTCCTCAGCCTATTATAATGACATTGGACTTAGTGGCACGTTGTCTTTATTTTGTATGAAGTTTGCTATGCAAAGTGTTCTGTCGTTCTGTTTTAGGAACAAAGCTTGAACAGGCAAAGAAATTCAATGATCCTGATGATCCATGCAAAATTTTAGTTGCTACAGATGCAATTGGAATGGGTCTCAATTTGTAAGTACTTGCAGCAGGTTATGGTACTTTTATTTTCCTTTGGATGTGATGGCCACCTTAATTTCCTTGCTTTTTATCTCCCCAGTCTGATTAACTCATATAAATATCTGCTGTGTCTTGATAACTCAGTACATACATTTCAATTTTGAAGTAGCGATCAATTTGGTTAGGCAGAACCAAGCTTTAATTTTAAAACTGATTCCAAGAACTAAATGACTCCCTTGGACTAATTCAGTGTGATAATTGGCAGTGGATGACAGGGCCTACTGGATCAACTGGAGTCAAATGTGCTAGGTTGTCAGAGTTATCACTCTCTAGTATTTCTGAAATACAGAGCAAGTTCAGCCCAGTTTCAGATGTATTTCATTGGTGACGGACATGCAATCACATTGCTACAAACTACTGAGGCGGATGTTGGTGAATGGATTGGGACCCTAATAGGACATGATTGATGTGTGCAGGAGTGATGATTCTCCTAGGCTGCATCTACCCAGCAGCCTTATCCTGTCCTTTAGAATATGCTGTGTCCATAAGCAGTATCTATGATACTCTAATTTATAGAGGAGAAGAAAGCCTATAAAAAAGCAAAAGCTTTAATTCTTTGTATTGGAAGTAATTTGCAAAAAAACGATTCCTTTTTGTTTTTGTTGAAATATTTCAGGTGTATAAGAAGAATAATTTTTAACTCCATAGTAAAGCCGACTGTCAACGAGAAGGGAGAGAAGGAAATAGACTCCATTACCACCTCCCAGGCTCTCCAGATCGCAGGCAGGGCTGGGCGTTTTGGCTCCTCCTTCAAGCAGGGAGAAGTCACCACAATGCATCGTGATGACCTCGTGCAGCTGAAGGAAATTCTGAGTGAGGCTGTGCCCCCTGTGAAGGTGAGAGCTGCAGTATCCAGTTTGTACAGACGTGCTCTGGGGCTGGCTTATGGTATTCTGATCCCAAATTATCTTTCCTTTTGTCTGTTTCCAATTTAGTGATAAAAGTGGGTTGTGTTGTGCCAGAGTGACTTTGGGTGTATGTCCCACTTGGAGACTTCAGTGTTGCTTTTATATTGAATCTGCTCTTTTAAGAATTAAAAGCTCAAGCACAAAAGTTCTTAAGTTTCAGCTAAGTGTGCTAAATAAACTGGACTCTGCAGGGTGCTTTGGTTTCTTGCATTTTGTCTTCCAATATGTTGTTTCTGGTGCATTAACTTTAAAGCAATATTGAGAATTAATGGAAGTTTTTTTCTTTATTTTCCATTTAGACAGCTGGCCTACATCCTACTCCTGAGCAGATAGAAATGTTTGCTTATCATCTTCCTGATGCCACTTTATCCAACTTAATTGTAAGAATGATCAAAATATTAGCTTCTGCTTTAAAAATGGAGCATTACTAACAGTTGCTGCTTTTGTACAAACTTGCCCTTGGGAGACCTGACAGACAGCCGTGCGTGTATTTTTTTATCAGTTGGATTCTTCTCTCTACTGCACAGTGACTGCAGATAGGTTTAGAATGTTTAACTTTTCTGTGTTGCAATAAACTTGAAAGCTGTTGAAACGTGTCAGTCATTTTTACACTTGTTTAAGACTGCAGCAGCTTTTTCATTCCAGCTTTTCTGAATTTTAGATGTAGACATTTTGGTCTGAGGCTGAAGATATTAGAGATCAAAATTTAGATAAATTATTTGAAAATCCCTGGGAAACTAGGCTGGTCGTGCCAGATTTCCACATATCTGAGAGCGACCTGATATTTTTTTTTTCCTGCTTCTGTGGATTTTGTGGTAAAACAGTATGTTTGTAACTTTCAGAAAACAGGTTTTGTGGGATCAGTTTGATCTCCTCTTTAGATAGATACTAGTTCTTTTGGATGTACCTGAACATTTTAAATAGAAATTAAGGGTTCTAATACTGTATTTAAAGAATAGTATCACAGCTTTTAGTACATGGAGAAATTCTTGGCAGCTTTCATCGTTTTAAATGTGCATTTTTGTCCTCTGCTGATGTGCTGTTACCTAGCAAAATGTATATTTCTAACCTTGAACTAAAAGATTGTACCTGGAGATCTCCTGGAAGACTTAGGCTGGTAGGGTAACAGCACATGATTAAAATTTTAAAATTAGCAGTTTTTGGGCTAGCATAGAAATATTAAGATACAAACCTTGTGTTGTTTTTGATCTTTTGAATACTAATTTTTAAAAATTAAATAGCTCAGCATTTCTTTAAAGATGTTTTTAAAAAATCCTTCAAAGATGTACACTAGAGAAATAATTTCGGGGGCCCATAAAATTCCCCCTGCAGGGTGCACTGCATCTTCTGTTTCTTCAAACCTTGAGTATGTCTCATATTTTCTCTGAACTCCTCTGTTGGAATACTGTATTTAGCTTGTGTTTTCTTTCTTCCTAAAATAGATCTGATCCTGACATTGAGCTAAAAATAGCTCAATTATTGAATTTTATGCTGTAAGGTTAGCTTTTTGGGTCATGCTAAGTGACAAAACTGGAGAAATTTCTAAACATAGTGGTAACTGGTTCCTGTGATGGTGTTCTTTGTAACTAAAATGTACCCTTCCAGAACTTGTTATTTAGGAGACTAACTGAAAGTGTTTAAATAAAGTGTAGAGTGTTACATCTTCTCCTCTGATCCTGTGTTGGAGAATTTAATGCAAATTCTGCTAAAAGAGCAGGGGGAACTCCCCTGGACACTTTTTTATTACTGTGGTCAAATTTGATGGTTTTTAACTGTTCTTTCAGTATAACTAGCCTTTTAAACTCTAAATAATTTTTTGGTTTGGTAATAAAAAGTTTAGCAACCCTCTCCTATAATAACATTCTTACATTTGGTATTATTTTCACAGGATATTTTTGTGAGCCTCTCACAAGTCGATGGGATGTACTTTGTCTGCAATATTGACGACTTTAAATTTCTAGCAGATATGATTCAGCACATTCCACTAAATCTGCGATCACGATATGTCTTCTGCACTGCACCCTTGAACAGAAAAGAGCCTTTTGTGTGTACCACTTTGTTGAAGGTCAGCTATTTTTTTTCCCCTCAAAAAGCCATGGTGTTTATTTTGGACCAAGCAGGTCTTGGTGCACTGAGACTGTATCTAGTTGCTATATTTGTTGTGGGTTTTGCCATCAGATCATTTGAGAGCATTCTTAAAGTGCTCACAGGTAGTGTAAGATATATAAAATAGCTGGACATGTATTTTTTTCCTAATTGAATTCTTCACTATTTTTATTGACCAAAGCTTTTAACTTCTGAGAACTGGTTCTAATGATGTAAATTAAAGTTTGGATAGCTCCTCTGCTGTTTGCCTCAGGAAATCCTCCTGCTTGTCCTTGTATGTGAGCTCTGAACTGCTCGGAGAGATGAGAGTTGTGTTCCCTAGTCACTTGTGCACTGCTAAGCTTTGCAGTGCAGTGTTCCGGAAAGCAGTTATTAAAAACCAAGTTACTGCTCCTTTGAGCTGTTAGCTTGTCAACAAAAGAAGAGAATGTGGGGATTAAGGGTGATTGCTGATGCTATAATACAGTTACATAGAATTTAAACCTCAGAAAACACAGAGTTGTAAGTTGCTCTCAGAATTATGTCACTTTACTTTTCAGGCCTGGATGAATTGTTTTTTGCTGTGCCCCCAGAGTGATTATTTTGAGGAATTTGTATTCACCTGATGTTTCAGTTTTTCAGGGTTAATAATAATGTCACTTGGGACTGTTACTTTGTCAGACAGTATTGCCATTGTTCCCTTTTTAAAGACTGCATTAAACTTTTTTAATGAAATAGTATAAAAATGAAACTGATGTGGTGCCCTCATGTCACAAATCTTAGAACCCTGCTTTTCAAAAATGGCTAATAATCTTTAAAAAATGAGTGATTGATTGAAGAGTTGAAAAAAGTGCCTCATTAGGAAAATGCTGAGCATTTGGATTCCAAGTAGTGAAGATGCAGAGGGGCATTGTGTGGTGTTAGAGGGAGGTAGGCTGTTGTGAATACTTGTGTGAATTTAAGCCCCATTCCTTGCCCAAAAAAACCCACTTTAGTATCAGCCAGTTAGGAAGCAGTTTTTCCAAGTCATCAGTACTCTTGAAAATTTTAGATTTAAATCTGATTTGATTTGTTTTTCTGTTAGTTAAGGAGCTGAGGTGTCTGGGTTTCAGAAGGGCGGATTTCTAGTGCAGATTAATCTGTTTGGGTTGTGGGTAGTGTGTTTCCTAAGCCAGGGAATACATTTAATATTTTAAACCCTGGCAACCCTGAAACAAGATAATTAACCAAATAGGAGGAGGAGGATTAAAAAAGGACACAAAGTCCATCTGCTTTGCTAAATGAAATCAAATGCCTTCAGTGTTAACTTTTCTGGATAGCTCTGTGCTTTTGTTGCTTAACTCTGTGCATGGTCCGTGGACAAATTGTGTTAATGAGGCCCTGGAAAGGAGAGGTGACTCCTGCATTGAGTAATTAAGTAAAAGAATGTGTGGCATTTGGGTTGTGTAAAACAAAGCAGGTATTTTCTGGAGTATTCTTTGTATGCAGACTCTGGGGAGTTTAACTCTTTGGGGATTTCTTCTTTCCTGACTAATTGACAGACTTGACTGAATTTGCTTGTTTTTCAGTTTGCACGACAGTTCAGTAGAAATGAGCCTCTGACGTTTGACTGGCTCTGCCGGCACACCAAGTGGCCCTTAGCTGCTCCAAAAAACATCAAAGAACTTGTACACCTTGAAGCTGTGCATGATGTTTTTGACCTCTATCTGTGGTTAAGGTATTGTCTTTGTGCTTGAAAGCTGTTTTTTGGTGTTTTCCTACTGTTTATGACTTACAGTCCTTAGAAGCACAGTATCTTCAAGCCCGTGTGTATGTGGTGCAGGATGGGCTCCTTTGGCCCTTTAGAGGATCTTGACAAATGCAAGTGTAGCAATGTTGAGGGAGTGAGTTCTGCAGAGAGCAGTTTGTGACTGACAGAAAGAGAAAGGTAGAAATAAGGTGATCCTGGATTGGAGCAGCTGAAATGCAAATTAAAATACAGTGACCTTCCCATGCAACATGTAATAAACGTTTTTGGTTTTTTTACTTAGTATGTATCCCATTTTTGTCCCAGTGAGAAGGTTTAATTGTGTGTTCTTTTGCCTCTCTTCAGTTACCGCTTCATGGATATGTTCCCTGATGCTGTCCTTGTAAGGGATATTCAGAAAAAACTAGACGACATTATACAGATTGGTGTCTGCAACATCACAAAGCTGATCCGAGCATCCCAGTCTGCAGCTGCTCCTGGCACAGCTGAAGTTGTGTCGGAAGACTTTCCTCTCTCAAGGACTAAGAAGGATGCCAGGGTAGTTTCAGACCGTCACGGTGCAGCCTCCACAGAGGCACTGTCCATTGCAGTGGAGGCTGCAGGACTGAGAAGAGCAAAGAACTTGAGACCCTCTCGGCTTGGTAGCAGGCAGGAGGATCTGAAAAGCTATGGACGTGGATCTCTTGCCAACAGATTGCTGCGGGAGGGACTTCTGACACAGGAAATGCTGAGACAGCTGGAGAGTGAGTGGCAGGATCAGCACAGGAATGGTAGATACGGCTTTGGTTCAAAAAGAGATGATCAGCATCGTTCAAAGGAAACAGGGAAAAAGAGAAAATAGAACCATGTCCTAATTCTGTTTAGTTTTTATTCATAAAATAAAATCCTATTTTAATAACTTCTTTGGCATTTCATGTTTACACTGGTGCAGCTCCTTGATAATTTTACTTCTTCTGTGACCAGTAATGTGAAGCACTCAGAGAAATGGACTCTTAAAAGCTCAGAGGCCACAAGTTTGCTTTTACCGCTCAGCTGTACACTCTTTCAATCATGGTGCTCAGCATAAGTGTATAATCTACTGCTATGTGAAAATTTGAATGTGGTGTCTTCTTGCAAGATATCCTCTCATCATCAATAAATGTCAGATATTTCACTAGCAATGAATTAGCTACTCATTCCACCCCTTCCCAAAGGTCAGAGTTTAACAAACCACAAACAAGTAATGAACAGCTTGGAACAAAATTGGCTCAGAATGGTGATAGGAATCATGTGCCTCTAACCTTTGTGTCCCGTGAAATGTGGAAGGAAGTGAAAAGCATTTGTGGTAATATGTCGGGAATGATGGAATTCTGGCTACAAGAATTTTGAGTAAATTTCAGTTCTGTAATCTAAGTGGTAATTACTGATGCTGTGTGATTTGGTTTTCATGTGAGCAGCTTTAAGGTGTACTTTTGAGCTCCCAGTATGGATACTGGAGAGTAGAAGGAATCAGATGCTGAAACTGCCGTGTGTTTTCAGAAATGGATTTCAGCACTGGGACATGTTGCTGGGCTGCCTGATGAGAATAATGCTACACTAACCATATATCTGGGGTTGGCTGTGTACAAGAGCACAGATCCTGCTTGTGTTAATGTTGGGAAACCTTTAAAATCCAGGCTGAGTTTCACTATCAAATACCTGACTTTCTGAAGTGATCAACTCTGTTTCTCTGCAGGCTGAAAGTTTGCTCTGAATCCCCTTTTCTTTCTCCTGGTATCAGTCCTTTATGCTGCTGTTCAGCAACAAATCTGCAGCAGTTTGAAAAATGTTTTTACAGCTGTTTTCAGGTAGTTAATGTACTCTTTCCTCACTGTTTACTAAAAAGCAAGCAGTGCGTAAATGTTTCTAGTCCACATGATCTCCTGCTGGTTTCAGTACAGTACTGGTGGGAAGAGAAAGTTTTAGGCCCTTCCTCTGCAAAGCTACATCTTTTTTTCCTCCCCCAAGAAAAACCAAGCAGCTCTATGTGTGTGGCACTGGCCATGTGAGTGTTGTGGATTTTCTGCTTCGTGGGTGAGTAATTCAGCTTTGCTGTCCCAGAGTCCTGCTGAACAGCAGCACGACTTGCACAGTGTGAGCTTGCATTAACCCTTACGAATGTGTTGCATTTGCTACTATTCACACAGCTTGTGTGATGTGGGTTATGTGATGGAGTGGTATCAATTGCCTCCTTGTTCCTTGGTACTCACTGGAAGGGAAGTTGAAGTTGCTCAAGCCTGCAGGCACGTTTTGACCACATGTATTGTCCCACTTACCCCTGGGACAACTTGAAACCACCTTGGCTGTCCACCATGGACAACTCTGTTTTCTCTGCCCAGTGTGTGTGAGGTTGGGTTGCAGGAGACCCACACTGCTATTGTGCTTTGTTTCTAGTCTGTTAGGTTGAATTTATCCTTTAATCGTACAGTAAGCTGAGTACTAGAGTATATTTTTGAGCAAGGAAAGAGTGTCTGGGACTTCAGGGTGTAAGCCAGCCTTGTGTTTCAGCACCAAGCCTTGCAATAAAGAAGCTAAATGACTATAAGCATTCTTTTTTGTATTTTGCTGAGATTAGCGCTTTGCTTAACTCTGCTTGTTTCCATAGTGACTCCATAGTAACTGTTTTAGAAGCTCTGAAGTTTATTCAGGCGTTTCCAGGCTGACTTTATGAAAGTTTTCTTTTCTTTGGAGCTAATGGTGTGGCTGTCATTGACTCCCATTAGAATGGCTGCCAAATTGGTCCCATGTGGTACAGTCTGGACTGGTGTGATGCAGAGTTACCCCAACTACCCACTTTTAGCCTTCCTTGTGGGGCTGTGCTGAAGCTTTATTTTTGAGCAACAACAACTTGATCTGGGAATCACATTTGCAAAACTATTTCAGGTGTTCAGATTTCCAGATTAATTTCAGGCATTGAAATTAAAGATGTTTGGAAGTTTTTCATTAATTGTTTATTTGCTGTCCTTTAAGTGTAAAATGCTGATTGTAACAGCACTGCTTGGTAAAATCCTTCTGTCTTTTAAGCCCAGTGTGCTCTGTTCTGTCTGTGCTGTTTCCATCTCTTCTGATTTTTCCATTTAGTCCCTTCAGGTGTTCTGCCTTACTTTATATCCTGATGTTGCTCAAGGAGGGGCATATGCAGGAAGAATACGGAGATCCCTTTCTCTTCTGAGCTTTGATGAACTTGTGGGAATATAATGGGGAATGAACCAGGTGCTACTGCAGGGAAGGGGGGAATGTGTTCTAAGGGTTGGTCTTGGAATCATAAGCTATAAGGAAGAAGGATTTTGCCTGATGACTTGCTAGTAGCCTTGTCCACTGTGTCCTTGTTAACCTGGGTACCAAATTCAGCAGCCAGTATTGCCACTGCCTTTGATACTTCACCAAAGATAGATGAGTTTTATCTTGCAATAAAATATTGATACGGTACCTCTTTCTGGAGGTAACCAGGGCACGTGTAGCTGATGTACTCAAGACATTTTTGTGCACTTCCCCATTGTAGCTATGAGCTCCTTTTCTCTGCAGGCCTTTGACTGCAAGGCTGTGGGAGGCAGATGAACACCAGACTCTTCAGGATTCTCCATTGTGCCTTAAGATGGGGTTTGGAGGCAGAACTGCAGGAGAAGAAAGTAGAGAGAGGGGTGTTAGAATTTGGAAGTTTTGTTGGCCCTTGCAAAGTGGGGAGGGAAGGTTTGTGAATAACTTTTACTGGATGCAGCTCTAAAAATCGGGAAAACCAACATCGCCTCAAGCTTCCAAACTGCATGCAGTTGGAGCTGATCTGTTCTCTTGGGAGTGGATTAGTTCCCCTGTCCTGGCCAGGATATGTACTAAATGGCTGTAACACTTCTGGGTGTTGGGCCCTTGGTACACTGAACTGTTGTCTGTGTGGAAATGAGATAATGTCTTGTCTTTTCTTGCACAACAGCCTGCCGGAAGCTGGGATGCACCAGGGATGAGCGAACAAGTTACACAGTGATTCTGACATGTCAGGTATTTCACAGAGCCTGCTGCCAGTTTAGGAACATTTAGATCTTTGAGACCTTTTTCCAGTGGCATCCGTCAGAGAAAGAAAGGAGAGAATGAAAAATAAATCTACTGTATTACAGACACAATGAGCTCTGGATCAAAATGGGATGGAGCTTGAAAGGTGATGTTTTCAATTTTGCTGGCCAGAGGGGTTGTGACTCGGATGGCATGGGTAAACAATGAGGAGAGAGACAGTCCCTTTGGGAGTCAGTGTCTGACTTAACGAGACAGCAGTTATTAAAAGATGAATAGAGGAGAAGTGAACCGTGCTTTGTGGCTGGTAGTGTGGCTTATTTTCTTCTTTCTTTTCTCCCTTTCTCTCGAAGATCATAAGCCTAATTTTAGAACAAGTCCTATTTATGGAGTGCTCAGCCACTCTGTCTGCTTTACTCTTGTTCTAGAATAATGAAGAATAAATAGAGCTGGCAGGATCTCCCAGTGTCCAGAGCTCATCCCTGATGCAGGGCAGGAGGAGAGAAAAAGACCTTTCCTAGCAGAGGTTCTGTATAATTTGTCTTTGCAGAAGGAGTTCCCCTCCCTCAGCTCTTTCAATCTTTCCTCGTGATCAGAAGCTGAAAAAATGTGACCTGGACTGCTCCTGATGTTCAGCAGAGCAAACTCCTCCTGATCCATGCCTTCTTGATGTGCCATAGCTGACAGGACTGGTCAGAGTCCTCTTTCTGAGACTGGTGCTGAGTATGGAATTGAGTGTTGGTTTGTGTGTCTGTGGATTATACTCCTGTATATACAGCCCACCATGATGAGTTGTACTTTTTTCTTTTTACAATAGCATGAGATTGTTGGGTGCACTCTAGGCTATGAACTGATGTAGCCAGACATCCTTTCTACTGACAGGCTGCCTCTGCCTTTCTCTGGATCTCTAGACAATTTTCTACTGCTCAGTAGTTCTTTGTGTTTCCTCGCATTACTTGGCATTCCCCTCCCCCTTTCCTCTTCTCCCCCTGCTATTTTTCCAATCTATCAAAATAATTTTTAATTGTTATCTTGCTCTGCAAAATTTAGGGTGACAATTGTCTGCGGTAACTGTGCTCAGTTCAGGTGAACTGTAACTGGGGGCAAACACACTGTCTGTAGGTGTAGTTTGAGAGTGAGCCTCTGATAACCCCAAGAGAATGCCTTTTATTTTTTTTCTCTCCTTTGTGTCAGCATTTCACTGTTTTCTCTGGATGATGTTTCCATAGTCCATATCATTTGATACAGTGACAAAATCCTGGAAACACTTGTGTATTCAGAATGAATTTGAGAGTAATGGTTAAAGGCTGTGTCAAAATCTGATGGTGTAAGGATGCTGCTCTTGCTGTAGGTGCTCTGTGCTGCCAGTTAAAGGCATCCTTCCAGTGGGGCAGTCTGATACCCACACTGCTGCCTGCCAGGTAAATCTGTCCTCTCCCTGGGTTTTGCAGTACTGAGGATCTTCACTGGTCTGAAACTTTGGGTGAAGGGAGAAGAATCAGTCCAAAGCCTCTCTGCTGGGAATTGCACAAGAGGTATTCCAGCTGGGGGCAGGGGTCTGTGTGTCTCTTTGCTCTTTTGCACAGCTGAAGCTTAATTGGTACAAAGCTGCAGATAAGGGTGCAATGTGCAGAACTAGAGTGAAGTTAATTCATGCAGAAGAGCTTGTCTCACAAGTGGGAGCACTGAGCAAAGGGAAGAAACCTCCTCAAACCCTCTAACTTTCCAGATTCCCGGCAGCACTCTGCTGCACGCAGCAGTGGTGGGAGCCTGTCAGCCCCCGGAATGAAGCGGGGCAGGCTGCGTAGCAACTGCATTGAGAAGTGGTAACAATTCCCAAGTGGGGCAGTAACAAAATCGATTTTTCTCCTCTTCAGCTTGGCAGCTCTCCAGGTGCCTGCTCTGGCACAATGAAGTGTGTAGCTGGGGAGGGAGGGACTTTGGGTTGGTGGGGGGGGGGGGCGTGTGATACAAAGAGGCAGAAGTTTAATCACTGACCCGATCACACTGGATGGATTTATTTCTGGACTCAATTTCCCAGGAACTCCACTATTCCACACTGGGGAAAATGCCTCTGCTGAAGTTTCTCTAGCTCCAGCTCCGTGAATAAAGACCTGTCGCTTTGGAGTTATTCACAGCAGCTCTGTCACTACTGACTCATCCATCTGCTTCAAGAAAATGTTTGCTGTCCACTTGCTAGCTTTCCACTTCACAAAGCTAAAAGAGGATCAAATAAAAAAGGTAAGATGTAGCATTGACTGATTGCTATTTTGAGAACTGTGTTACTCAGATACGGAGGGGTCTGCAGTATGTAATGCAGACCATATAATGACATTATCCACTAAAACCATTCAGCCAAATGGGGTAAGAGGTATTTAAACCCTAAACCACCTGACGAGTATGAAAACAGGTCTGTTTTGTGGTTTTTCCTGCACTGTTAAAAGTGCTCTCCCAGTAATGGAACAAATTCTCTTCATTAAGGGAAACTGCTTGAGCTTTATCTGGCATGGTGTAGTAGAGCCCAGAGGACAGAAAGGATGACTCTTGCTGAGTCGCTTTGCAAGTGTAGTGTGAATGATGGGATTTCTCAATCTGAGTAGGAATCAGGAGTCAGTCACATAGCAGGGATAGGAGAAACCTCTGTGGTGTTTGGTCTGGGTCTGCTGAGATCCGGGAGAGATTTCCAGTTGGTGTTGGTGTGCCTGTGCCTCCTCTCTGGTTATCTAAAACTGGCTAATCACTCTGATCTTTATAGGTGTGACTTTAATTACAGTTGGAAAAGCTCAGGATGGCTCAGATAGGAAGCTGTCAGTACTGGGAGTGAGCTGCCTAATGGTCGCTCCTCCCTAATCTACTTTCATGGCCATGCTGAAATGGGTTTTTGGGCATATGTCTGTCATAAGACCATGTGAGACCTGTAAGCTTCATGGGTCAGAGGTCCTCTGGTTTGTCGGCATGTCCCCTGCAGCCCCTCTGTATTCCTGATGTCTTCATTGAGTGCAGTCTGGTGGCCATTGCTGTCAGGCTCTGTCCTCTGGTTTTCCAACCAGTGGGAGGTGGGGCTGTCTGTGGATGCATGGTGGGAGATCCAGGGTCCTGGTGCATAGATCCACTTTCATCACTGAGCTCATCAGCAAACTGAGCAATTCTGGGTTCTCTTTTCTGTGCCCAAAACATGGCGTGGCTTGTTCCAAGGAGGGTTTCTTCCACTGATTCTATTTTGGAGAGAGGCATTCCGGGAGAGGTACTGGTATCTCAACAATCAGGTGTCTCTGACTCAGTCATAGCCCTTTTGCCCCTAGGATTTAATGTGATCAGAAAAAGGCCTCGATGCCCCTCCCCTGTGTGAGGAGCTGATCTCACATATAGACAGTACTATTTCTTCTTCCTTTTTACTAAGAAAGAGAGAGACCTTGTGGAGCAGTGCTCGGGTGTATTGGGCTTTTCAGAGAAACATCCAGCTTGTAGTTGAGTGAGGACAATGGAGACAAGGGGGCAGAGGAATTCTGACAAAGCCATTAAAAATGTCGAAGTCTTTCTGCTAGGTGCAAACTAGCCCTTCCTGAAGGCAAGAAACCACATGCTTCTCAGACTTCTCTTTTAAGGAGCCTAGGGTAGGCTGTACAGAACAGAACTGATTTGTCCCTAATTAGAAAGAAGGAATGTCTTCCCACCTCTACCTCCCCAGGCTTATTTACTCTGTGGTGGCAAAACCAAGAGCCTGGCTGCCAGGAAAACAGTGCTATTTCCATAAATGAGGCAAGGCACTGTTCCAGTGCCATGGTAGGGAGGCAACAAGTTTGGTTTAGCACAGCCTGGCCATTCCTGTGTTGACAAGTAAATGGCTATGTGAGCAGGGCCTTGCTCTGGTTGTAAGTCAGGCTGGAGAGCCAGCAGGCTTTCCTGGGCTCTGCCGTATCTAATTCCTTGGAGAGGACTGTCTGCTCCTGTGGTTGTAGGTAAACAGGGTGGGGAATGCAATGTCTGTGGGCAGCAGGGAGCTAGTGCATGTTCTCTGCAAACAGTCATAGTAATTTTTATTATTCTTGAGGGTTTTTTTCCCCACAGGGTTTTCTGTCACAAGGCTATTTGGGTCTGTGTCAGAGTGCATGAGTGCTGTATGTCTCCCATCATTGTATTTTCTCCAAAAAAGCAGTACTGGTGCATAGATCTGCACCACGGGTGCGTGGGCTGAGATGATGGATCCTATGCAGTGGTGGGGCCTCAAAAACCCTTGGAGAAAATCAAGTACCTGTGTAAATGAGGGCTACGAAGACAAATCTGAATAATGGCCTTTTCAAGGCACAGCTGTATCCAAAGGCAGCTGCTGCTCTAGGACAATTGTATCTTCTAGTTTAACACTTGCTCCTCTGTGTGTGTTATGTAAGTGCTGGAGTGACTTTCAGGGTCCTGGCTCTTTCAGGTGGGTCATTGCTGACCATCAGTTTAAAATGGGACTGTGAATAGGTAACTAACTTTGTGCCTCATTGAAATAGGTGGCCAGTCCAAACTGTGGCAGAGACCAATTTATCTACAACCTGCATTGCCCTCTGTTTAGACAATGCAGCCTTTTAAATCCTGCCTTAGTGCTGGTGGGACTTGGTTTGTGTCCTTCCAACCTTCCAGACCTCCCTATGTAGATTGGACTGATGAAATGCTCTCAACAGATAAAGCACCGTAACAACATATCCTGTGGCGCAAGAGCTGAGTGTCTGTAGTAGCAAAGCGTTGGAAGCTGTCTCACCTCTCTCCCCTGCCCACCTCCTCTGGCCCAGAGTCTCATGTGGTGGGGAGTGGGATGTGAACACGAATTACCCTTCAGGGGACATCCAGCTATTTGGAGCACACAATTATTATGCCTGTATCATGTTCATACAACACCAAAATCTGGCTCCCCAGTGGAAAAGCTTCTGGATGTGGACAGATTCTTATTTTCCTGTGTTAATCCTTTGTTGTACCCAGCTATGTAGTTTCTAGGCCACCCTAGTTATAGCCCTGCAGGTACGTGTCGGTCCAGCAGCGCGTGGTCCTCAAGGAAAAAAACTATCACTTTGCCCTGATGAAGCTGTATATAAAACACTGATTAGCTTCTCTGCCAGTTTATCTAAATGAGCTGCTTCATAGATACTTTTGAATTCCTTTATATTTGACTGGCTTCTATTTTGATGTATTCCGTGAGTTACAGACCTTTAACAAAGGGTATTGATTGCACCCAAAAATGTGTTTTAGATGTAATCCTAGAATCACAAGAGAATGGAGAGCAGAGCTGGAGTGAGAAAAAGGCTTTGTGTTCTAGCCTGGCATGCCAACAAAGTTAATTGTCCATGGAGTGAAGCAGTAGCTGAATGGATGTTTTCAGGTTGTGGCTGACACGCTTGGGTACTGATGGCATTTTCTGGATCTGCCTCAGAGAGGTCAAATTCTCATGAGATTGAGATACTTTGTAGTTCTAGTTCATTACATCTGTAGGAGGAGTGGACAGTGTGAAAACAGCTTGTCAGGCTCTCAAGCAATCTCATGGGCTTACGTAGATTGTCAAGTTACTGAGCCATCAGAAAAGATGGCCAACTTTCGGGCAGTAATTCACCAGGGCTACATTAAACATTTTCAAAACAAAGTTTTTAGAAGAGTGACTGTCCTGATGATGACCTGGAGCTTGCTTGCACTGGCAGTCATGAAAACCTAGGTGCTGAGGTCAAAAATGAAATGAACAATCAGTAGCTGCTGAGCACTAAGGGGCCTGCATGCCTCTGAGTAACACCTTCCATCTTTGTAGGTTGACAGGTACCTGTACCACATGCGCCTCTCCGACGATGTCTTGCTGGATGTGATGGCTCGATTCCAGGCCGAGATGATGAAGGGCCTGGGCAGAGACACGAACCCCACGGCAACAGTGAAAATGCTGCCGTCGTTCGTGCGCTCGCTGCCCGACGGCTCAGGTGAGTCGCCCTGCTCCAGCACAGCACGGCTGCTGTAGCAAGATGAGTTGCTGCCAATACTCCAGGATAGCACAGCAGAGACACAGGGCACCCAGTGACTCTGGGTTACTGCCTATCTCATTGAGAAAGCAGGTGTGTATATTGAGCCTGGGAAAATGCTGGCAGAGAGTTTTTTTCCTTGCACTGGGTGGATTTTGACCTAGTGCTGCTTGTTTGGGGAAAGGACCTAGTAAGTGCTCAGGAACAGCCTCTCCCACCTGTTCCTAGTGCAGGCCTTGCTGTTGGAGCTGTGGCTGGACACGGCAAGGGCAGCCTCTACAGCTCAGAGCCTGCACTGCAGTGTACTGAGGCTGTGGGATGTGTGGCCTGGCCTTCTTGGAGCTACAGGGAGGGCAGGATGCTGCAGTGAAACCCCTCAAATTGCCAAGTGACAGCAACGTGGCATCCTCAGAGCTGTGATCCCCAAACTCTGCACTGCTTTTTCTAATTCCTCAAAAAGCGATCCCTTCTGCCCTTTCTTGCCTTCTGCATTGGGAAGATCTGCTTCTGGGTGGGATCTGCCAGGAAACTGTCTGCTCTCCTTCACCTGAGACGTGAACAGAGAGGGAGAAAGTGCAGTAGTGTCGTCTGGGAGGATGTGATGCAAGATAGGAAGTAAAAGCCCATCTTGTTTGGAGAAGTATGCACATCCAAAATAACACCTCAGCTGGCTCCTGGCAGTGCAGGCTGACAGAAAATTATATTTTTCCCAGGTTTAATCAAGTAAATTTTTGCAGGATTCTGTGTGTGGCCTAGGTCAGGACTCCGTGTAAACTAGCTGTGCAGAAAAATGTAATGTTAGCTTTGTACCTTATTTCCATGTGACTTTATTCCTTCTGAAGGTAATTTCCCTGCAGTTAAATGAGGAATAACAGCTTTAATGGCATAAAGAAGGTATTTGAAGGTAAGTCTCTTGAAATGAGGCATGTCTGAGAGAAATTATACACAAGCTGCCTGGATGGAAGGGGGCACTCTTCCTTTGCTGCTACCTTTGTCATAGAGAAAGAAGTACTTTCTTAACCCTTGCAATCTCCGTGACAGTCACTGGTCCTGAGGTCTCACATGTCTCTGATGCTGTCCTGAAACAGCAGGGGGCCCCTGAGGCCAGCAGACTTGGAAAATTTCACGTAGTGTCATCACTGTTGCAAGAGTTCCTGTTCCTCAAGGCCAAGGTTGGACAGTGCTCTCCTGGCCTGCGTGGCCATTCCAATGTGTCAAGGACATGCTGCAGCATCAAGCTGGGCTGTATCTTATTGACACGCTGCCTACTCTAAGTATCACATTGATTTTTCTATTTTTGCTCTCTTGAAAAATCCTTGTTGGTTTTTTTGCTTCTAGACAAAACTTCCAGCAGGTTTAAACAGCTCAGACTTGGATGGTTATTCCCCATTTGCAAGAGCATTCAACTTTAAGATTTTTTTGGTGCCCTCAGTGTTGCTGCCTGAAATGTCTCACATGGAGCATTATCAGGTTTTCGTTGTTTAGGGATTAATGGTCTCACTAAGGTCACAGTTTACTGAGTAACCCAATCTGCCTCCTCACCTTTAATAGCTGACCATGATATTACAGGTAGAATTTCCTTCTTCCTTCCCTTTCAGGACCAGATTTGATAAAATTTAATCAGGTGTTTGGACTGTGGAACAAAGATCATGCAAGGCTGGGCACATACCATTGTGTTTTCCTTCTGGGAAGGGCCTTTTCCTGTGTGTGGGATAAACAGTTGTTTTATTGTAGCAGTAAGGCCAAACTGTCCTTCCATCTGAGGCTGCTGCTGGAGAAGTATGTGTTTGAGCAAGCCTGTGAAACAAAATGGTACTTTTACAGAAACACCAAAAGGCATTTGAAAAGGATTGTGTTGGTTGACTTTAGGTAGCAAATTAGTTTTGCCCCACTTGGAAGTTGACTTCTGCACTAGAGCTGAGTCTTAACATATGCCTGCAAATCCTGCGTCCTTTACTGGCTACAGGTAACATTCTGATTCTCCCACATTTCAGGTGACAGTTTTGCAGCCCCTGTGTGCTCTGGTTGGCTTTGCAGTTGCTTTGGGCCTTTATAGCTGAAAAGCTCATCCTTTTGCAGCTTGAAAATATGCTGCTGTGGAAGGAGCAGGGTTGGACAAACCCAAACTGCCAAATAAAAATTAAATTAGCTATTACATACCAAGCTAACAGGAGAGACCTGATAGCCTTGCTTAGGGTTTCCAACTCTCAGTCTTTCTGATGCACCCAGGCCCATAGGATAAGGATCTGCCATGACGGGGCAGGAGAGTCTGTGGCTGTGGCCTTCAGCATGGCATCTGAGCCACACTTTGTGGCCATCCCCAGTGATGGTTGCCCACTTGTGTTGCAGAGAAGGGTGACTTCCTTGCTGTTGACCTGGGTGGCTCCCAGTTTCGTGCCCACCAGGTGAAGGTGTTTGATGATGGGAAGCAGAGCAGCCAGCTGGAGAGCAAGTTTTACCCCACACCCAAGGAGGTCATACAGGGGAACGGAGCCGAGGTAGGGCACTGCTGTGGTGGTGCTGTGCTGGAGCACCTGCCTGCAGGACACAGCCCAACTGTCCTCTCCTTTTGTGCAGCTCTTTGATTATGTTGCTGACTGTCTGTTAGACTTCATGGAAACCAAAAACCTGAAGCATAAGAAGTTACCTCTTGGCTTTACATTTTCTTTTCCATGCAAACAGACCAAATTGGAAGAGGTAAGATGCATAAAGAAATACTCTTGTCAAGCTGAGCTCCTTGCAGAATCTGGAGAAGCTGTTGAATGGGGGTGTTACCCTGTGGCTTTTATGTGGGGTCATGTTTACGTAGCTCTCTGAAGAAGGCACAGATGACCATTAGCATCTAACTGGACTTGACTACCATTTAACCATTCATTGCTCATCTCAAGGCACCATGATATTTAAGCTAAAGCTATTACATTGCTTAATCAGTACCCAATTCCATAGGAACCACGTGCCCCTGTATTAACACTGTTAGAAATAGATATGTACTTTTGTGTCTTGAAGCGTCTTTACTTTTTTAATCACTCTCAATTTTTTTTATTTACAGTTGATTCTGAATAGGAAATACCTGTAGCAGAGCTGTTTGAGACACCTCTTGGGGAAACAAAGGACTGGTTGCAATTATTTTGTGTTCTCTCATTCTAGCCTCTCTTATTTCTAAGAGTTTGTGCTCTGGGTCCTAGTCCTGCGAATGCTTTTTGCTTAATGCTATTAGATTGTGATGAGCATCAGGAAAGCCACATGTGCTTTAAATGAAGCACAGGGAGAAGCATTTGCAGGATTGTGTCTTTGACTGTACCTGTTTGGTTGTGTTGGTACTTACAGGTGCCCCAAGGTAAGATGTTCTGCTCTGACTGATTTTGGCTCAGTTTTAATGTGTGGAGAGACATAGTGGACTTCTCCACACACTTTAGTCTTGGTGGGCTTTGTGGTTTGTATGCTAAAGTTTGTGTGCTTTCGGGCCACTGCACTGTTACTTTTCAGGGGGTTCTTCTTGCGTGGACAAAACACTTCAAGGTCCGAGGAGTTCAGGACACAGATGTGGTCAGCTCTCTGCGCAAGGCCCTCCAGAAGCGTAAGGCAAGTTTTGTACCTGCAGGAGCTGAACCTGAGTGGCCTCAGAATATCCTCCTGGGAAATCAGCTCTTCTTGTGTGGGTTCTTTTGAGAGCTGTCAGACATCCTTAAGGGATGGTCAGTAGCAAGTGTTCAGCATGGCTGTACATCTGGTGGATCTGAATCTCTCTCGCAGCTGTAACTCAGGCTTCCCCAGTAACAGCAAGGGCATCTGCACACTGGTAACCCAGGCTGGCTGTGACAGCATACCAGTATGGCCCCACTGTCTCAGCCCAAGGGAATCTCTTGTGAGCCTACTGAGTGAGACATGAAACACTCAATCGTTTCACATACTGGCTTGTGGGATGAAGTTTGGTAGGGGGCAACTGTCATCTCAGATTGGCACACCTGACTCTATCAGGGTTTGCCTGTCCAGTCTGTGGAACAGAGTGATTGTAATTTTTAAGGTCAGCAGTAAGACATGATTAAATCTGCCCTTGAACTAGCATATAGCCTTTGAATAACACTGTGTTTTAATATTTTGGAAAGCCTTGCTTTTCATGTTTGGTGCTATTGGTAACAACAGCTAAGAAATACAAGGCATCTTTCCATATCTTGATGAATTCATAGTAAAGAGGAAATTCTTCTGTTTTCTCACGTGGTAAAAATCCAGCCTTGATTTTGGTTCACTTCTTTATCTGCATCAGTCTTGTAGTTATTGGTAACGAAAGATCTGGGGCTTCATGGGTGAAGTGTGGCCTCCTCCTAGCATTGGCATCTGAGTTACAACAATCCTTTGAGAAATGTGAAGGGAAAACTGCACAGCCTTGATGGAAGGACTTTCTGCTTGAGTGTGGTGTTGCTGCACAGCCATAGCTGCATTTATGTTCTGTCCTATTTGGTGGGATCTGCTCAGGTGGTAGGATGTTATCCTTTCACACAGTCCGTAAGCACAGTATCACAACATTCACACCAATATCACGTCATTTTTCTGGCAAATGAGGTGGTATTCGGGAAAAACAAATCCTTCAAGCAAAGAGGCTGGTGAAACACTTGAGAATTCAGAGATACTTGTAACTTTACAGGGTTGTGGGAAGAGTGTTGTAAAAGGAAGTAGTGTGTTTCAATCAAAGAGTTTTCCTGAATGAGGCCTTCAAAATGCAACCTGGGGAGTATGTCTGCATGCCAGTGCTTTATCACACAGGAGGCTTTCTAAGCTTTTGTCCCTGTTAATCACTCATCTTTATGCTATTAGGACGTAGATGTTGATGTTTTGGCACTGGTCAATGACACCGTGGGAACCATGATGACTTGTGGATATGATGACCAGCGCTGTGAAGTTGGGCTCATAATTGGTAATTTTTTCTGTTCACCATGAAGGGTTTTTTTCCCTCTCATTTGTTGAATTACTACAAATCTGGAGTAGGAGAGAGTTTCACAATACAGGAAAGAGCAGAAAGAAAATGGAAAAAACAATGATTGGATTTTCAAGCCTGGCTGCCTTCTCTAAAGCAGCTGTTTTTATGCTGATCACATTGCCATCAAATACCACAGTCCCCATTTTGTCTGGGCTCAGTTGTGACCAGCATACTAAACTTTTCTGCTGACCGTATAGAAAATTACTCTGTCTGTCCAGAGAAGGCTGAATTCCCCTCATGTCTGGTAGTTAGTACCAGCTATGCTTTCCACAGTTTGTCCATTTCATGCACCATGGTGGCTTTTATTAGGCACATAGAAGTACATTTGAAAAAAGGAAAAACTATTTTTAAACAAGACAAGCCTTAGAATAATTTCAGGGTTTTTTCATTCATTGTGAAATGATGATTTCACAGGTGCAGGTGGCCTATATTAGCATCCTATGCCACAGGGGTATGTGTTTGTATTTTCTTCCAAAGTCAATATACTGACTTATTCCCAAACATGTGGAGTTAAACAAAGAGCACACCTAGAACAAACAGTAGTTTATCCAATACCCACAGGGACTGGCACCAACGCATGCTACATGGAGGAGATGAGGCACATTGACCTGGTGGAAGGGGATGAAGGGAGGATGTGCATTAACACAGAGTGGGGGGCCTTTGGAGATGATGGTGCTTTGGATGACCTCCGCACGGAGTTTGATCGGGAGCTGGATCTGGGATCTCTCAATCCTGGAAAACAATTGTAAGTGATTCCCTGACTGACTTGCAGTCCAAGTTCCCAGAGTGCTTTTCCAGTATATGCCAAGAGCCCCTTTGAAACAGGAATTGGCTTAAGTGAACCTGAGATGGCATGATCCTGGTTCTCTCTTAGCCAGATCTTTCCCTTCTAGGAAGGGTGGGTACCTTTCACACCTCCCTGCTTCAGGCCAGGGGATTGCTGCTACAGTTGCTCATGTGTTGTTAAAAATAGGTGAACAACCTGTAATCCTTCTTGTGCTCCATTCCAGGTTTGAGAAGATGATCAGCAGCCTGTATTTGGGGGAACTTGTAAGACTCATTCTCCTAAAAATGACAAAGGAAGGTCTGCTCTTCAATGGGAAAGTGTCAACAGCTCTGCTTACTAAGGGCAAGATTGAAATGAAACACGTGTCTGCAATGGAAAAGTAAGAACCTGTAATACTGTGTTTGAGAGTAGCCACTCTCAAAGTCAGTCTGTCACAAGCACAGCACTGATAATGAATGTGTAGGTATAATCTGTGAGTGCTGGGAACAATCCTGAACGGTACAGCTTGATTTTGCTTTTGGCTAGGAGAAAAGTTGACCTTTCTGTAAGTAGGAATTGGTGTAAGATAGTTTTAGCCAAGTACCACAGTAGCAAATATATTGCTAAACATCACAGATGCAGGTTGTTTAAATAACCTCTCTGGAGACCTGTGTGTGGGATGATTGCTGCAGTTTTCAGCCTCTCTGATGTGGGAATACTGGGGCTGTGGAGATGTAGTACAGATTCTAGATTAGCTAATGGATGACTGCATGGAAAACTTGGATTCTGGTGTTTTGAGAGGAATCCTGATCCTCAGTCAGTCCAGGAATTATTTTCTTTGTTGTATTGAGTGAAGCTGTACATCTATTCATGTGCTCTCCTTGTATGGACTATTTTATCCCGTTCTCTTCTTGAACAGCCAATTGGTCTCACCAAGTGCTGAATCCCAGGAAGCAGACTCTCTTCCCTGGGTACTTTTGGGAATACTGTGGAAAAGACATTACTGGTTTATGGGAACCAATCATGATACTGCCTGATAGGTTGTGTCCTGGTCTCCTCTCATTTCTTTTTAAGCCAAGGTATTGATTTATGTGTTGCCTTTGCATTTGGTGATGTATTCTTTTGTTTTGGGGTTAGGTACAAGGAAGGTCTGAGCAACACAAAAGAGATCCTTACAGAGCTGAACCTGTTTCCCTCTGAGGAGGACTGTGTTGCTGTTCAGCATGTCTGCACTATCGTTTCCTTCCGCTCAGCCAACCTCTGTGCTGCTGCCTTGGCAGCTATCCTGACCCGGCTCAGGGAGAATAAAAAGCTGCTGAGGATGCGAACCACTGTTGGGATTGATGGGGGACTCTATAAAACCCACCCCCAGTAAGTAACTAGAGAGGATTTGATAATTGCTGGCTGCATATTGATGTTGCCAAGAGTCTCCATTTGCATGTGTGTGTGGCTTTTCAGAGAACTGCCAGTTTTGCTTCAGCTTTGGGGTGACATCTAACTGGATTAATTATTGCAAAGCTGTCCCAGGAGCTTTAGAATTTGGGGTGGGGTGGGAAGAACATGATACCTGGGATAACGGTGTCTGGGGAAATGCAGTTGATTTCTCAAGTGACTCCTGGGTCTCCAGGACATTTGCAGTTCACTGCACATTTTTTCTTTTCTTTCTTTCTTTCTCCCTTCCTCCACTACCTCCCTGTTTTTGAACACGTGCTTTCCCAAACCGGGAACTTTCTCCAACTATTCTCCCAAACTGGTTGAAGGTCTGATTCCAGGCAGAGATGAAGTAAACCATGCCCAAAAGGCCTGTGAGAGCCTAAAGCAAATCTCTGTCCCTGCTAGATATGCCAAACGTCTGCACAAGGTGGTGAGAAGGCTGGTGCCCACCTGTGACGTGCGGTTCCTGCTGTCAGTGAGCGGCAGCGGCAGGGGGGCTGCCATGGTCACGGCGGTGGCACACAGACTGGCCGCCCAGCGCCAGTGCATTGATGCCACGCTTGCACCCTTCCTGCTGCCCCTGGGCATCCTCAGAGAAGTTATGGACAAAATGAGGGCTGAGCTGGAGTACGGGCTGAAGAGAGAGACACAAGCCAATGCCACAGTGAAGATGCTGCCGACGTACGTCTGTGGGACACCAGATGGAACAGGTGAAGTTAGTTCCTGATCACCTGAAGGTGGTTCAGGAAAGCTGTTTGTCTGTTTTCTGGGGAGAGGGAATATGCTAATTAACCTGGCAAATGCCAGGGGGATTTATGTTGTCAAACCGGTGCTTCCTGCTATGTTATCTGTTATCTTCAGCCCCATGCTAAAAGACTTGATGGGATAAATGCCGTAGGGAGCAGTGTGCTATCATTGGTATGTCATTCTAACTGGCAAATGTGCTATGAGAAGCACCAAAATGAAATACCTTTCTTTTCCTTCAGAGAAAGGAAAGTTCCTTGCCCTTGATCTTGGTGGCACAAATTTCAGGGTTCTGCTGGTCAAAATCAAAAGTGGGAGAAGAAGATCAGTGCAAATGTATAACAAAATTTTTGCCATTCCTTTGGAGATCATGCAAGGAACAGGAGAAGAGGTAATCTTAAGTGACTGTTTAACCGATCCAGCCAAGGCCCATTGTATGGGATTAGTTGTGAGATTTATATACTTTTCCTTTCCCTCCAGCTCTTTGATCATATTGTCCAGTGCATAGCAGACTTTCTGGAGTATATGGGGATTAAAGGTGCTCGGCTTCCTCTGGGCTTCACCTTCTCTTTCCCCTGCAGGCAAGCCAGCATTGACAAGGTAAGAACTGCAGCACAAAATGGGTCAAATGGCAGCTCTGCATCTGCTTGGTAAATCATATCATTTTGGGCAAGGGTGACTTGTTGGTTTGGAGAATGTTATTACTTTATTTTGCAAATTAGTTGTGTTTCACGAGAAAGTTATCATCCTATGTTATCCATCTGCCTGTGGGAATCTGAATTTTCACGTCTTGTCTGTGGTAAGTGGTGGACATGACTTGCTTTTGTTTTATAAAGCTAAGCCCTCATGACAGCAAAATGAACTGCATATTTTTAATAACCCAGGAATCTTACTGGCTGCCTTAACTCTTCAGTGGCAAGGGATAATAAATGGCTCCTTCTGCTTGCTCAGCTACAGTCCCAGGTTGTTTTCCAAGCTGTGCTGCACAGCTCTGACTGTTTTAACTTCCGCACTACATTAGCTTATTTTTGTTGAGTGTCAGTGGATAGACCTGGGTTTTCTTGTTCAGCTTGGAAGAGTTGGATTTTTGACAGATACCTTATCTTTTATCTTTTCAGATCTTATGTAAGAAAAGATTATTTTTATTAATTTCCGAGAGGGGCAGGGGATGTTGTACTGCTTAGTTCCAGTCAAATGTGTAGGATATTGGGGAAATAAGAGACTGCTATTTTATTGCATGTTTTTATGTCCTGGTGGGTTTTACAATAGCTTCTAAGCCTGGAAGCTAGTCTGCCCTGTCTCAGTTTTCAGCTCAGCTGAGAGAGTAGCAATAGGACTTAGCCTTTTGTGGAGACATTAATTCATATGCCTTCTCAACCTACAGCATAGCATTTAGATCTTGACAAATGATTAGGAAGCAAATTCCACAGTATTGGAGGCAAAATGAGTGAGACACATATGTCAGGGTCATAATATGTTGCTCTGTGTGTTTGATCTTTTATTGTTGTTAGAACTTGAGGGTGTTTCTCAGTAGCAGCTTTTTCTCCCAGTTGCCATCTATTTTTCTTTTTCTTTTTTTCTTATTTGGACACACAGTCCAGAGCCACTTAGGAAGTGTAAGGCTAATTACTTCAGGTAACCTGGAAATCAACTTCTGTCAGGCCAGGTTGTTGTCTGAAAAGAAACAAATTAGTGTTGCCTGAAGTTGTGAAATGTCCTTCAGTAAACGACCGAAAAATTAACAGTAGACGTTCATTAATGTTTGATGGGTGTTTAATAATTTATGGCAAAAGTATTTTTTGCAGTCTTTTCCTCACAGGTAATACAATGGCTGTGTGCACAAGAGATGAGATGAGATGAGGTTTTCCAAATGAGATTTAGAAGGCACTGAGTGCAGTGCCTTGATAAATAGCTGAGTAAACCTGGAGTCACTACCATCAGCAGCTGGGTAACAAAGATACATGTGCACAGCCTGCACTAGTCACTCTCAGTAACCTATCCAGGGAAATACATTATTTGGAAAAAAAACCCCAAAACATTGGGGTGGGAGGCAAGAAAAAGCTGATGCTTGCAATGTACAGTCTGCTCTTTTTCTTCACTTATGACTTTCTTTCTCTTCTGTTTCAGGGAACGCTTGTGGGATGGACAAAAGGATTCAAGGCAACAGACTGTGAGGGGGAAGATGTTGTTGATATGCTGAGAGAGGCCATCAAAAGAAGAAATGTGAGCTATTTTTTTCTGCTCATTTTGGTGTACTTAATGCACCCTCACTCTTCCTCTGGCATTCCACTACTGATCGTGACTTGTGTTTTAGGAGTTTGACTTGGACATTGTAGCAGTGGTGAATGACACTGTTGGGACCATGATGACTTGCGGATATGAGGATCCAAACTGTGAGATTGGCCTTATTGCAGGTACAGTGGTGGCCAGGTGACCACTGTGAGAAGAAAGCACCTATGTAATGCTGGGCTTTGGAATCTGTAAACCAGCATCTTTTATTTGAGTTTGATATATGGTGTTACTAGCTGCTTGGGGTTCTTGGCAGATTTGTGTGGTATTCAGCAGGAAACTTAACAACATCTGTAGCAGGTAAGTTCCTGGACCTGTTGGACTTTTGATCGTATCTCTGATGGTGCCTAGCAAGTGTATGCAGGGTAAAAGGATATAAGCAGATAAGAGCATGAATTCTTGTTTCGGAAAGCGTATTCATATTTACTGTGTGGCCAGGTTACAGACCATGGAACAAGCAAATATTTTTTAAAATCTGAATGAATTCTTGTTGGGCTTTTTAGATGGTTCCCCCAATAGGTTCCTCCAAGTTTTGATCCAGAAATATATCTAAGCATAGAATCATAGAATGGCCTGTGTTGGAAGTGACCTTGAAATTTGAGCTATGGCAAAGAGAACTTTAAGATGAACACTGCAGTCATCTTCTATGAGTTCCTGGTGCTGCTTCACTTTTCCAGCTGAAGTCTTGTTATTTCTTTCCTTCTAGGAACAGGCAGCAATGTTTGCTACATGGAGGACATGAAAAACATAGAAATAGTGGAAGGGAATGAAGGAAAAATGTGTATTAATACAGAATGGGGAGCATTTGGTGACAATGGCTGTATTGACAACATCAGGACAAAATATGATAAAGAAGTAGATGAAGGCTCACTAAACCCAGGGAAACAGAGGTAAATGTGATGGTCCTGATGCCAAGAGCCTGATGAAGTCAGTCTTTGAGAGACACTGGCTGCTTTTTAAAACGTGCTTAATGAATGAATAATCAGGAAGGAAATTTTAATATTGCATTTTTTTGTTGTTGTTGCTTGGTAAGTAACCTACATACCAAAAAAACAACAAACCCCCAAAGGAAAAAGCGAAGATGTACATTGTTACCACAGCACTGTTTTCATCTTGAAGCAGTTACCAAACAGTGCAGCTTTTAAGATTTCCCTGCAAAGTCTAGGCTGTGCTTTGTTCCTCCTCTTAGGGTGATTTTTCAAAGGTAGAATACAACTCAAGCAAGAGGATAAGCTGAACGTGACTGTTCTTTGTTGGGTAAAGACAGTATTGGTTAGGTGTGACTCACTGGTGAATGCATGGGGGGACAGGGAAGAGTTTCACTTCAGTGTGGACTTTGGCTTTAACACTATATTCTGCTTAATATTGCAAGAGTTTTTTTCTACTTCTGTTACCATTTGGCACAGGTAAATATATCATAATTAATGTTTGCACTTGAAGTCACTGCAACAGATTTTTGGTGATTGAAAGATGGAGTTCAATGACTATTGCTCTGCAAGCTTGGGCTGCTTTTTTGGAGTTCACAGGGCATGTACATACCACTCAAGCTAAACAGAGCCATCTCTTTAAATGAACATTTTTATTCCTCTTTTGACCCAACAGGTATGAAAAAATGACCAGTGGAATGTACCTAGGTGAAATAGTAAGGCAAATTTTGATTGACTTAACCAAACAAGGGCTGCTGTTCAGAGGACACATTTCGGAATCACTCAGGAAAAGAGGCATATTTGAAACAAAATTCCTGTCTCAGATTGAGAGGTAAAGTTGTTAGATTTACATGGTTTAAATCCTTAAAGTCTTCTGGGACACCTAGAAAACAGTCTTTTGCAAGTGTGTGGAGCCCTTTCCTTCAAGAAGTCAATTAAGTCAGTTACAGTTTTCTTCTTTGTGCACCCCCCCACCTCCAGAATAAAAGTTAAAAATGAGAAACTGGGGGAGTTACAGAATTATTCTGTAATTATATGAAATATTATTTCCTGTCCACACAACTGGGTTATCTTGGATGCCTTAGCCATCAAGCTAAATGTTTCTTGTGAGACTTAGAATAGTACTTATTTAAGAAAGTAGGAAGTCAGTGATACATGAATATGTGCTTACCTATAAATCTGTGCGTGACTGCAATGGTCTCCAGGCTATTTGAAACTCTTTCTGCTGTGGAAAGCCTTGAAAGAAGTGTCTCAGCCTTGAGATCTAAAGTAACAGTCAGGTGGCTGATCTGGCTCTGCTCCCTCATGACTTTGGGAGTTAGATGAATGACTACAGTTTGTGCTTTCTGGAGATACAGCTTAACATGGCAAAGGGCATGGCAGGAGCAAGTTTTCAATCTGAATTCAGACAGAAATCTGCCTTAAAAGAGCTGGAGAGTGTTAGAGTTGAAGTGGTCCTGTTTCATTTGAATCACATCTGTCTCAGCTGCTGGAGCTTTCCCTAATGCCTTGCTGCTCTGTGTGCTTCCCTGTGCACAGTGACCGGCTCGCTCTCCTCCAAGTGCGGCGCATCCTGCAGCAGCTCGGCCTGGACAGCACCTGTGATGACAGCATCATTGTGAAGGAGGTGTGTGGCGTTGTGTCAAGAAGAGCTGCCCAGCTCTGTGGGGCAGGGCTGGCTGCTATTGTGGAGAAGAAGAGGGAGAACCAAGGTGTGGGGCGCTTGCAAATCACTGTTGGAGTAGATGGGACTCTGTACAAGCTCCATCCACAGTGAGTACCTTGGCACCACTTCCCTTTGCTGTTTGCTTGTTTTCACTGTTAGAACATACCAAACTGTACCAGCTTTCTGCTGAGGTAATTAAAATCCTGAGAGGGGGTAAGAATCTAACACATTTCCCTGCATTTTGTCATTTCCCTTGCCTAGCCAAAGGATCAAAAATTGCAAAGGCAAGTCCAGTTGCCACTGGGAGGCTCTTTTCTGTGGAATGTTGAATGAACCTAATGCTTATTTTGCAGTGTTTTGGCATATTTCTGCAATATCTGAATCTCCCAGATGGAAAGCTGTCTTGAGTTTTTGGAGTTGGGTCAATATTTTGTGAGCAAGGCCTACAAATAGATGCATTAGCTTTTGAGCTGGGCTAAGAGAACCTCCTTCATGATCTCTGAAGACGCGGGCAGTGTGTGGCATCATGCTGAACAAAATTCAAATGGAGAAATAAAAATTAGAGTCTGATTGTGTACAGAAATTTGTATCTTTCATGATTAGAAGGAAAAGCAAAAGAAAGCAATGCCGTGGAAGATGTTGGCTGAGGTTATGGCTCCTTGCTTATAGGTGAATACAAAGAGATCAGAAAGCAGCTGCTAAAATGTTCTGTTCTTCTCTCCCTTCCCTTTCAGTTTTTCTAGGGTCTTGCGGGAAACAGTGAAGGAACTCGCACCTCAGTGTGATGTGACTTTCATGCTTTCTGAAGATGGAAGTGGGAAGGGAGCTGCCCTCATTACTGCAGTTGCAAAAAGATTGCATAATGTTGGACAGAAGTAGAAATGAGCGGTCAAGTAATTTCAGCACTGCCAAGCGTGTGCAGTAGGGACTTGCTGAGTGGTGACTCAAGATAGCTTTGCCAAACAGCAGTACACAGGTACCTGTTTTTGGAGAGCAGCTGGTTTTGACCAACCAGGATTGTGGATTTTTGTCCTTTGGTAACTTGGATTAGGTGTTTCTGCTCCCCACTGGCATTATGTCTTGGCAAACCACAGTCTACTCAGCTCTGTACTTCCTGCAGTGCATCTATAATGCACATGGGAGAGTGAAAACAAAACAAACAAACAAAATCAACCCAAATGTGTCTTTTTACAACATCCTAATTAAGCTACCGCACCACAACTGAGTTTATCACGTTTCTTAGGATTTCTGAGCTTCGTTTTCTCTTGGCCTGGCTCAAGGAATATTGAGATTCTGATGTTGCATCTTCTCTAGTGGACATATCTTTTCTCAATGCTTCACAGGTTTTACAATAAATTTGCAGGTGAAATAAATTAATGGACTTTGGTCAATGATGCTCCCCCCGCTGCTGCACTGGTTGCAAGTGTAATGTAATACTTCCCTGAGTACAGGAGGCATGTTTAATAGATGAATGTAAAGGAAAAAAATGTGATTCCACAGAATATGAGTTTGTGTCAAAATACGTCAGTGCATCTGAGTCACATAAAGCTAAACCAATGCTGGATGAATTCTGACTGTGACTGATTCCTTTGATACTGAAGGAAAGAGAGAATGTAGAAGGAGCTCCAGAGTCTGAGCTATGTCTGTGTCAGGGCTACATAGAGGGTATCAAAGAGGCCACCAAAACAGCTGTGTAGAGAGAAAAAAAAAATCACCTGAGTATCTGAAAGCCTCCTCTTTGTTTTCCCTTTGTTATCTTCTTGCCTGTTCCTGAGAGAATTCTTTCCATTTGTGCAAAGGAGCTTATCCTTGGTTTTCATTTTCTGTTGCCTGCTGCTCTGCCTATTTGTAGTCTGTTTGTAAATAAACCTGTGGTGCTGTGAGCCTTTGTTTCTCTGTCTAGTGCATCTTCTGCGTTGTGGGAAGAACATGCAGGAAAGTGGGAGCTTTCTTAAAACATCAATCTTTAAACCTAAAGCCTTCTTTAAATCTAAATTTAAACTCAGCAGCACTTCAGTGATTGTGAAGGCCATTTGTGGATAGAGCTCATGGCCTTGTGTGACCAAATGTCCCTCACCTGATTTACCCAGAACAAACCAAAACAATAATATGGTACAGAGAAGCAGCAAATTTGTATCCTGCCTATTCTCTGTTCTCAAGTATTCCTGTATCTCCTTTAAGCCTCTCTTTGTGGGTATTTGCTTCCTTGCAGGCTGACAGCAGAAAGTGGGGCCAAGAAATGTGCTTTAAGCCTAGTTAGGTCAAAAGTAACTATGGTGCAGGGGAATAAGCAGTTGGGTTTATGTAATAATCAGTAACAAGGCCACCTCTGGGTTTAAATTTAGCAATCACAAATACCAGATTGGAAGCTACAGACTTTTCCTGTTTTGTAGTTTTTAAAAAAACCAAAATGTGTCAACAGCTCTGTGTCAGAGTTACTGGATGGGTAAAAGATACTTGCAAATGATTTTCACTTCTGAAGGAATTCCTCGTAGTGCTGAGCTTACTGTACTGAGCAGTTGGGAAAAGACAAGTTGTGAAGTCATATTACGTTTAATATTTTTCTCCTTTTGTCAAGAAACTTAGTATTTTACTTTTTCTTTATATTTCAGAGTCCACAGAGCTGCTGAAACCAAAGCTTCCTGTGTAGTAAGGGCAGTTATCTGGAATGGAAGTTTGTTGTTGGTGATGAACAGGTTTAATTTGGAGGGGCTGGGTGTAGAAGAAAAAAACAAACAAGTATTGCGGCTATGTGGGGCCTAGGCTGTTCTAGGGACCAGAGGCAAAACCAGGGACTGTTTCTTCCTTTGGCACCTGAAATCTTGTACTATCTGTGTGGTTTTGGGCCTTTTTGGGGGAATGGATTCTGCTAATCTGCAAAAGTGCACCTGTGAATGAAGTATGTCCCTGTACATCTGGAATGAGGTGATGCAGATGCCCCAGGATGGCCAGGTGGGTACGGGGCAGAATACCTTTTGTACTTTTATTCTAAAACCTGTTCTGCACAATTGGAATGCAAATCAGTAAGAAAACAAGGTAAACTCCTCACATTTAGAAAGAAATCGTATCTTGCTTTGATTTTTCCTTCAAGTCTTTTTGGGAAATGAAATACTCACACAAAGTCAGTTTACACCTCAGCTGCAGTTATTCCTTTTCTGTAGTAGATTAGGCCCACACAATAATATTTTTTCGCATGTGCAGGTTTTTTTTTCTAGTGAGTCTGTGGGTGTTGTGGAATCCGATCACATGGACCTGAAACTGCTCACAAAGTGCTCAGTGGCTCTTGCTGAGGTCCCTGAGGCCCAGGACACACTGCTCTTGCTTTTCCTGCAGGCAGCTGCCTTGCTCTGGAGCCGGGCAGCTCCCACACGGCTCCGATACACATCTGCTGCGCTGGGAGGGCGGCTGCTGTCTGAAAGGGAGTGAGCAGAGGTTTGCTGGGCAGCCCTGGAGAAGGGCAGGATTGGCCCCTCTGGGGTTTTACCAGGGATACCAACTTCACTTGTGGTTTCGCAGGCATCCCATAACCACACGATGCTTCGCCTTTCTCTAAACCAGAACATTCTCCATCTGGATAATGATGCAGCATCAAGTTCCTGATTATGTCGACATGTGGAAACTCAATGACTGGTGCAAACTTGCATTCTCCCTTGTATAGATATTAAACTGCTGAAGCAAAACATTTCTCTGCCATCTCTACCATCATATTTGGTGATTCAGTTTAAAGCCCTAGATCACAATAAAAGTAGAGGCCTTCTATTAAATGTAACACAGCATATGCTGCAGTTCATCACATGACATTGTTAGGCAATATAAAATAAAATGGGATTGTTCCAGTTTCACATATTAGATTTTTATTTTCCTACTTTTACTTTTCTACTGCTTCTTGGGTAGCTTTGTGATGCTTCATTTCTGCCTGCTTTCCCTGCAGTTAATACATTTAGGGCTTGAATTTATCAATTTTTTTGATGCTTCTTGAAGACATGAACATTTTTTTAACATCTAGGTCACACATATGATTTGGAAAGTTGAAAGATCTTTAAATCACAGGTGTGATAGAAGTATTACTGGGTGGAGGAAATAAGGTTTGTGCCTTTCAGAAATTCCCAGTAGATGGTTGCAGTTACCCTTTCATCCATGGGGGAAAAATAATCCTAAATATGTTGTTTTGCCTGCTAGAGACACATTTTAGTAGCTGTAGATTTGGACAGCGCTGGCCCTTGACTTGTAACCCAGAGAAAATGCAGTAGCAACTTGGTGGTGACATATTCCCTTTGTCACTCTGACAACGTTCAAAATTAAATATAGGATCATGTGGAAATCCTTCAGAAATCCTGATTAGCAGGATCTCCCTTCTTGAGAAGTCAATATTATACAGGATTAGCAGATTAGTGTAAAGGAGTTTGAGGCCAAAATGTAGGTAATACCAAAATGAAAAGTATTGTTTCTTCGATCTTTCTTGATTTGTTTCTTTGTGTTTGGTGAAATGAGCTGGCTTTGGTTTGAGGTCACCATAGGAATTATATGGAGGGGGAGTGAGGCAGGGAGAGCAGGAGACTGAATTTTGTCCTGTTCTAGGTAAACTTACAGTTTCTCTAGAAAGGACCACCACTGCCTTGAACTGTCATCGGGGGCTTATCCAAAGCATTTCTCAGACTTGTCAAGTCAGTAGCTTGTCAAGTGATAAATACATATATAGATATAAAATAATAATGTAAGGGACCTATTCCTCTACACAGGTGGCCTGTTGAGGTGAGAGGAGGAAGGGGAATAAGGTAGATATCTTCTTTGTCCCAGCACTGAATCCACTCTGTAAAGCTAATGAGGAAAGCAAGATATAAAACCGCCAAAACTTTAAGTAATGTTTTCCTTTCTCTCATTGATACTATCACCTTGCATGTGCACACTGAATGTGCTATAAATGTGATGGGTCATGTCTGTCTGAGAGGGGAATGCCAAAATAATTTTGATCTTGTTATGTGCTTTTTTAACACCCTCCAGATGCCAGCCCCTTTCCTACTCACCATTACACTTCATCAGCACTCTGTGTCCGGGGGCCTCCCACAGCCTCTAGACCTCTAGAGTCAGTAAAAGCTGTGTTCTGTGAAGACAGAACAGATTTGGTAAGAAACCTGGTAAACATGGGTTCCTCCAGAACGCCCTTCCCCCGGCAGAAGGAATTGGCTGCAGGAAAGTTGACAAAGGGCTCCAGGTGGGAGGTTTCCTGTGCAGGAATTGAAGAACCAAAGGTTGGGGGGGAATCTTGGCAAGCAGGAGCTTGCTGGGAGGAGTGGAAGAAGGTCCTTCCAGTCTTGATCTTTCCTGACTGCTTAATAAAAAATATCCCAAACTCAAAACAACCCAACCCTCCCAAAACAACCCAAATTCTTATTTTTATCTAGAAAACTCTAAGTTAAAACCAGACAAAAACCAAACCAAAGCTATATTAAAAAAAAAAAAAAACAAAAAACCAAAAAAACGAAAGAGATGAGGGGAGACTGAGTCTGTTTCACTGCCACTGTGTTTTATTTTCTTCTTTTGCTGGAAAGGAGAAAGGCTGTTTGTAGAAGAGGGGAGAGATGTGTGAAGAGTATGGCACATCGACAATCAAAGCTTCCCCATAAATTCGTTATTGCATATCAGAACAAGTTTAAGTCTGAACAGTGGAGCAAAGGGATGACAGCAATGCAAGGTGTTAAGAGCTGTTAATTACAAGGACTATTCAAGGGAGTTAACTGAGTTAAGCGGTTAATGTGTTTACTGTTTTGTGGGCAGGATAGAAGGGGGGGAGGCAGTGGGGTTGTTACTTTACTGGCATCCATTTTGTTTGGACTTGGAGGTGAGATGTAGCTCCCAGCCTCAGGCATTTCAGAACAGGGTTCTGTTCTCAGACCCACCGGTGTTACTGATTCAAATTGCTTTTCCGAGGGCTGTTTCTGTTGATCTCAATTTGCTGCTTGGATGTTCAGCTTGCCAAAGGCTTCTGTGCACCTGGAAAGCCCCCCTTCTTATAGGGCTGGCTTGGCTGGGGATGCTGGGCCATCTGTGTAGCTGTGGGACTGGGACTGCTGCCCGCCAGGCCATTGTGGAGGACTGTCCTCATCGTGTCAGGCTTTGTCCCCTATTGGGAGCTAAAAAAAGGCTGTTCTGTGTTGTCACAAGAGTTGGAGAGCAGGGAGATGTGGAGGGGATGAGACCCGTGGGGCTGAGCTTAGCCCAGGCATTCCCTTCAGTGCTCAGCTGTGGGGGTGAGCTGAGATCCTGGGGCAGCAGCCACCTCTGGCCGTGGCTGCACGAAAGCATAAATAAAGCATGACTAGGATTGGGATGTAAACGGTTAATGGAGCAGGCCAGCAGTGATGGACAACTTGGTCGAAGAGGGGAGCTCTCAGCAGGAGGAGAAAATGGGTGGCAGAAGGGCATGGAGGGAAAGTCTGTGAGGATCTGAGGAGGGAAATAAGGAAGGTGCTTTCCCAGCAGGCACGTCCTGAATACTTCAAAGGGGAAAGTTATGGACGCTGATTTGGGAGCAGCAGCTGATTCTGGAAGCAAATGGGATAAATACTGGCATGAGGGAAAAAAAAAAGTTGAAATGCCTGAAGGGCACAGCTGCTGTGGCCAGCGATTCTGCAGGAAATGCACTGAAGCCAGAGAGAGTCAAGGAAACTGGACATAACCACAGCTCCCAGTGAAGCCAAATGAAAGCCAAGGGCCTGGGAAGTGCCTGTGATAGCGTGCAGAGAATTTGGCTTTCTTTCCCTGGCTCTCCAATGAAGTAGCTGTGTTTAACGTGGGCCCAAGTCTGGCTGTGCTGAAGGAATTGTAAAGGTGTTTTTTGTTCTGAACTCAGAAACTCTGCTCTAGAGTCTGTGTGTTTTCAGAGCAAGGTCTAAAGGGTTTTCAGAGCTGTAGGTCTAAAGCCCAGTCTGTTAGTCTGAAATTTGAATAATTGCCTGGTCATTAAATTTTGCACAAAAAGGAATTGACTCTAAAAGCAGCTGATATGTTATCACGATTAGAGCAATAGCAATGCCTTCTTTCATCACAATGAAGTTACATTGTTAGAGAGCATAATTGACATTTTTTATTGAAAGATAACAAGAATTTGTTTACAGCTTGCAAACAAAGAGGTTTTAATTCAACAAACTGCAGCAGGAATAAGCAGTAAGTGGCATTTTCATCTGCTGGCCGGCTAGAGCTTTAGCTGCAGAATGCTGTGGATAGAGAAGTATGAAGGAATTTGCAGCTCAATATCTGCCCAGTAAAGCGTGCACCACGCTGACAAATGCCAGAAAGCTGACAGGGAGAAACCTTGAGTGCAAAGAAACAAAGGGCTATAGTTAATATTAGCACCTTTTGGGAAGACACTACGGCTTTTGGAGACCAGCTTCATGCCATCCATTGTGCAAAGGTCAAGGTATGGCATTTCTGAGGATGCTTTTGCCATGGAACCCTCGGGATAACACCTGTCTACTCAACTGGCTGCTAAAGTAGGTATCTGGGTTACTTTTGTTTCTCTGGGTTTATTGCTTCATGGTCTAATAGGCTCAGGAGCTAAGTGGTACTGGCATTTCAAAGTGGCATGTTGTGATTGGAAGGGGGTGCTGTGGAAGTGTTTGGAAAGCAGATCCAAATGAAGCATCATCATCATTCGACTGCAGAAAGGCTCTTTTGCTTTTCAAATATATTTGGGATCCTGTTTGTGCTGGTGGTTGTGTCTTACTGTCCAGACTGCTCTCCAGATAAAGCCAAGGGTATGTGAAAAATTTGGGGTTTTTTTAAAGCAAATTCCTCTTGTGCAGTTGGAAGTCGTTTGGATTTACTGTCC
The DNA here is from genome assembly GCF_017639235.1 of Corvus kubaryi. NCBI lineage: Eukaryota > Metazoa > Chordata > Aves > Passeriformes > Corvidae > Corvus > Corvus kubaryi. The sequence goes on from NW_024581117.1 coordinate 16,102,320, forward strand.
CAGCTCTGGTCAAAGTTTAAGAGCCCAAGTCAAATGCTGCTGTTCCAAATATGCAGTGCTGCAGAGTGAGGAAAAGTCCCCTTGGGGTGCTGACAAATCTCTGCAAGGAGGGTGCTCATCCCACCAGCCAGGGGAGCATCTGTTAAACCACGTGCAATGACACTGCTGTGAGGGGAGGGAAGGGGCTGAACCAGGCTGGTCCTGTAAAGCATGAGAGCTCCTCACCTGTGCCACACCTGTATCCCGGCAGTTTCGTGCTGGCAACCTGAATCCGCAGCATCTGATGCTGAGGGCAGGAGATAAAACGGCTGAGGGTATATTCTGGATCTAAATGTTGACTGATAGCCCCAGGGTGTTGTTGCTGTTATCTGTCCAAAGCAAGGTTATAGAAAAAACTTGTGATTAAAACATTTGTTTGTATCGATGTCAAATGTCAGAGTAGAAATATCCTACTGGAAGACAGGGTCGCCCATGGGTCTGGCGATGCTGGGTCAGGTCCCAGACGGGACTGGTGAACTCAGCAGCTGTCAAAAGAGCCAGCAGGGATGAGTTGTAGTGGACTAAGATATAGGCGCTCCTGTGAGGCAACTTCTGCTTTCCTAAAAATTGTATCATCTTCAAGAAAGGAAGGGAAGGACAAGCAGGATGGGGTTATCTCTTGCTGCAGCAAGTACTGGGACGGCAGCTGAAATGTGGGGGCAGAGCTGTTGACCAGGAAGTCAGTAGAGGTGGGTTTCCCATTTAAAGCACTGAGATGACAAGAAAAGCTTAATTTTTGATACTAAAAAAAAAAGTCTCTATCACCCATCCTTTGTAGCTATATTGTGAAGCCATACTCTAAGGTTTCCTACCAGGAATGGGTCAGAGGGATGGAGAAACCTATTCAATTAAAACAAGAACTTGCTTTCTGACACATACATGAGGTTTTATTTATTGAAAATGGTTTATTCCATCTCTACTTTTCTTTTTGTGTCTGAAAATCTGAGAACAAAGATAGGGGTTCAGAATCTCTTCTGGATTTGTATTTGACCTGGTGTGGCAGGTTGACTGGATCTGGCTGCCTGACACCCATCCAGCCTGTCTGCGGTCTCTTCCTGAGCAAGACGGGGACAAAATAGGAGGAAGAATCTCTTGGCTGGATATAAGGGTGGGAGAAGGGTCACCAATTTTCACCACAGGCAAAACTGACTCCACTTGGGGAATATTAATTAAAATGGATTTGGATGGCAAGAAACAAAGACAAAATTAATGCAACACCTTTCCCACTGCAGAAGTGTTACTAGTGTGCACCAGTATCCACCAGTATGGATACCTGTGCCACTGCAGTCTTCCCATGGAACTCCAGCAGCAGGAGAGTCCAGCTTGGGGCAGTTCCCACTTTTCCTCACAGAGAGCCTTCAGTCCCACTGCCACCCCAAAAAACCTGAGAGAGCCAGAGTGGCTTGAGGGAAGAAATGGTGTGGGGAGAGAGGAAAACCCCAAATAGGCCACATAGATGCCCAAGGACCTGGCTGGGACTGACTCCACTGGGTTTCTGATTCCACTCTAAAATGTTTTGTGACAGCAGCCTGTAAAGTTGAAGAAGACAAAATTTTGCTCAGAGGTGCTGTTTGCATCTGCCTCCAGCCTCTATTGAGACAGCTTTGGACCTTAGCAAAACAACAAAAAAAAAGTATCACAAGTTTATCACAAAGCAGCTCAAAGTCTGTGGTTGCTCCTGTATGATTCTTAGCTGCAAGCCCATCTGTGACAGTCTTCTTGTACTGATTTTTAATGTGAATATTTTGTTTTTTTCAAGACTTTGTGGGTTCTTTTAATTAGAATAACAAACTGTTAACAGAACTCAGGTGTTTTATTGCACATTTGCTTGCTAAGTCCTCCTTCTCTGTGTGCAGCAGGAATCTCAGGGCACCATTGTATCTTGGGGCTATGTGAGGCCCAGTCCTTAGCCAACACGTTCTCCATTTCCACCATTCTTCTGTGGTCCATAGCCCAAATGTCCCCAGTTTCTTGTCTCCCTTAGGGTGATGCTAACAGTGAGTGTGCGTCTGCTGTATCCCAGCCACTGGATGGGTCTTTAAGAGAGCACCTGTCTGTGGGGGTGTATGGCTTTCACAGACATCTCCAGGCTGTGGAGGGAGATGTGAAAACCTACAATCCTGCCTCTTTTCTTGTTGACAGTCCCCTGTGATGACCATGTGACATAGCAAATGGTGCTCCTGCTATGGCCACACGGAAGGAGCCAAATGCTGTGGATGTACCTGGCTCCTGCTGCTCCCCATTGTGTCAAGTAAGTACCTGCTTTACACCCCTTGTGGGCTAAAGGGTGGAGGTCCTTGACTTACTGGGGAGAGCCCCATGTTGTGAGAATATTAACTGGCCTTGGAGGAGAGTCCCTTACACTGGGTCTTGCTGGAAAAGGAGCACAAACCTGAAGTCTTGGCAATTAAGGCTGGCACATCTGTCAGTCTGGGACTTGTGATACAAACTGATTTTTGCTAGCATCAATTGCTGGATCAAGGAGAAATGTGTATCCTTCACGAAAACTGGCCTCTTAGCCTGGGTTGAGAGGTGTCACCTTGCTTGGTGTTAGTGGAAAGCCAAAAAAGAGGGGCAGTTTGTGTTCCCTACGCTGGAAGTACAAGCTCTTGGTTATGGATTTACTGCTCACATAGCAAAGGTGCGCTGTCGTTAAAGGACACTGGTTTGGACTCTGCCATTCAAGCCTTCTTGGGATAGTGCACAGCAGTGCACAGCAACCAGCTGTCTGCCGAGGTTAACTGCTTTTTGCAGGGCTGAAGGACTGGCTTTGTTTTTGCAAGTCTTCCCACATAGTGGGTATGTTAGAGCTAAACTTTGACAAATGAGCTCAATGATCTGTGAGGAGCTGAAAGCAGATTTAGGAAAGCTGTCTCCATATAGTACAATGAATTAGGTTATATTTTCTTTCTTTGTTTAAATCTTTGTAACTGCCTTATTGCTTATTTGAGTTGCTGGTTATGCAGCCATCCTTTAATTGGTATTGAACTGCCTCTTCTGAAGATAATAGATTTGAATTGAACAACTGAAAATACTTCAAACTTATCCCCTTTTGAAATTTCAAACCTGTTTGCACTCTGTATTTTGCCCTTTCTTCAGCATCATTCCTTTTAACATTGTTTACTAGCACTGGACATTTAGTAGATGTAAGAAATCTGCACTTGTGCTCATTTCAGTTTGCTGGAGTCAAGAAGTGTTTTATGAAATGAAGCAAACGTTTCACCTTTTGGTCAGAAAAGGCAGTTCATTGACATTGGGTTCATCCCCCTAACACCAATGCCCTTGCATTGCCTTACAAGCTGAGTTTGTTGATATGCTTCTGTGTGCATATAAATGTGTGTGTGTATGGTCTGCTTTATAGGCATATGAGCTGCAATAATGACTTACTACCAATGCACTATAAAAAATACTTGCTTGATGCAGCAGTTCTCACCTCAATGGAAAAAATGTTTAACTAGTGCAGGGTCCAAGCCGAGTCAGAAAACTGGAATAGTTATTGCTTTCCTTTGCAGAGATGTAAAATCAGTTGTATTTCTGACACTGGAGAGAGAGAAGGTGCAGTGGTGAATATCTGGGACAGGAGGGGAAAAAAAAAGAGATGAGTTTGGATGGATTGCACTTGTGTTTCACTTTTGGTGTGTAAGGGAATAGCACAGTGAGTGGACTTGCATGCACAGTTCCAAGGGATGCCAGCAGGCTGGACCTGTGTTGGAAAACCTCAGTGGGTTGGAAAGCAGCATAGAATAGCTCTGCTGTGCAACACAGGAGCTAGAGATCAAGTTTTGTGGTGGTGTTACTCCAGGGAGCAATTTCCTCTTTTCCCCACATACGTGCAGACGTGGGAAGTCCTTTGCAGGATTGCTCATGCAGCCCATAGCTTTTGGAAGTAGCAGTTAACTAAAGATGGAATAGTTAGGTTTGTCCCCAGCTTGATGAACCTTGCAATCACTAAGAGGCTGAGAAAGAAATCATCATCCAGGCCTTCCAAATAATGGGGCTTAATTGTAAGCCATGAGTTTGGGGCTTGTGTTTATCTGCTTTCTGGTTTTCTTGGTTTTGTGGGGGTTATGTTCTTTGCATCCCTCTGATGCTGAAGAACAGTACCTGGTTTAAAGAAATAAAGGCCAACACAGCTGACTGAGGCACAGGTATGGGGAGTTGAGGCACAGAGCATTTCCATCTGCCCCGGGAGTGTCTGTTCCCATGTGAACCAGTAGACAATACCCCTCCTTTGCTGGATATGCTTCCTCCTCCACTGTGCTCTCGTCACGGCCGCAGTCTAGAGTCTAGACATGGCTGTTTGTGATCCTTAATTGCTTAGTACACACCTTACAGAAATACTGCCTTGTCTTTGGAGGGATTTAATTCTCGAAACCCACAGCCCTGTGTAGTGTCTTCAGCCCTCAAATGCTCAGCGCGGTGAGTAGTTCTAAAACCTTTCCAAAGGGACTTCATTAAAAAGTAGCTCACCCTTCCCCTGGAGCATCTGCAGAAGAATGGGCCAAACCCAGGCCAGAACCCCTTGTTAGTCTTTGTGCCCAAAACATCTTTTGGAAACATACTCCTGCAATGCTGCACCAGGAGCATAAAAACCACTTTCTAAGTGTGCGCTGCTCTGTCCGCACATGGAGTGGCCTTTCCTGTGCATGGAATGAGCTCCCCTCAAGGCATTCCTAGCTAACTTGGTTTCTTCATGGGCAACACATGAGAGAGAGCATCCTGACTGACTGTATGGTAGTGCCTGCTCGCCGTGCCTCCTGGCAAGGTGAAATTGCATAATGTGGGTTCGACTGGATTGCTCATCAAACTGATATATCTGCTGCTTTTAGATTTTCTTAGCAGCTTCTGCACTAAGTTCAGCACAAAGGAATGGTGATTTCTTCTGTGCAAGCACTTGGTTTCCTACCCTGGAATGGGAGCTTTCCTTCGTTACTCAGAGCTGCTGTCATGAACTGGGAACTTACTGTTTATTAGAGAGATGCTGCTTTCTTTCACTTTGCTTTGAGAACTGTGAAAGGAAAATGCAATTTGGGAGAAAAGGGGATCAAGCATTTTCCAGACACCTAAAAAACACCCCAGCAAACACAACTACAACTTTATTTTTTTCTTACAAAAGTAGGAAGCATCTATCAGCTATGTACATCAAAACTATGTGATAAGATTTAAACAAAAAAATCTCCTCGTATAGTTCAATTGGAATGTAGACTTGTATAGGGGCAGTGTATGCTTAATGAAGAAATAGGCAGAGGGGGGAAAAATCTTACCCACATCCAGGAGAGCTGATTCACAGAATTACTTCAGTCAGTTGAAACACTTGGGTAGCGTTAAACATGACCAATAAGATTAGAGCGCAATCAAAATAGCTGCAAGTCATCAAGTGCCACGTTCAGCCTCCAGTAATTTGTCTTAAAGGACACTGGCTTTCAAAGCAGCCTGCTGGATGCTTGGCAGAGTATGTGAGGTGCTGGTAATTAATTGGCTGCTGAGCTGATCCCTTCCAGTAAAGCGGAAGGGAAAACCCAGGGCTCGATGCTATGGCAGCACGAGACTCAGGGAGGCAGAGGTGAAGAGCTGGTTGCTCCTGCCTGGCAGCCCGTGCACAGCTCCTCCCAGGCCCCCCAAAAATAACACCTGTGCCTCACTGCTGGCCTGGCAGTGCAAGGAGGGCTTGCCAAGGGTTGGGGTGTCCATAGGGACATTTCCTTCCGGCTCTCTGGCAGGAGGAAAGCTCATTCACCCCAGTGCTGGTTACAGCATCAAAGCTGGTCATGTGCTCTTATCCTTGTACGGAGCAGTTTAAAAATACCACACATTTAAATATTGCAGCTGTTTTGCCTTGGATGGACTGTTACATTTTCTCTAGTGGCTTTCACTCTGTCAAGTTCATTGTTCCTGAATGCCATGCTCAACAACTGAAGACAAACCCAATTATTTGCAATACTTGTTTTACCATCCCCTAATTGCTTTAGACTTTGTCACATGAACCCCCTCCTGCTTCAGTGTATACTTAATTGTTTAATTTATCTGGGGGTTTGTGATGTGTGCAGGTTTTATTTTCATTGCGCAGAACCAAGAGGGCTTGTCTAGTGATGTTTTGAACTTCCTTTTTGCTTCTTAAAGGAAACCTGAGACTGTTGTTTCTGAGTTTGGAAATATGTTATAATACAAATGATCGGGGAGCCAAAGGCCACTTTTGTGATCTATGACTTTCTCAATTCACTTCCAAGTCACAATTTTGGCAGACAAAGAAAACAAATGTCCTCCTCTTGCCTGTTTTTACAACAGGTGTCATGTTAAAGAGAAGACCACTTGTGAATATTTTAGTTGTCTGATTCAAATTCCTTCCTTGAGAGCCAGAGGGGATGCTTTGAATTCCTTTCATTTGGTCAAAGATTAGTTGAAAACAACTTGAGCTTGTGTCCAAGTGTTTTAAATGAATAAGCATTCCTGCAGCAAGGTAACTGAGGGGAGTGTTGTATATGTAGGTGGTGTTTAGGGTGTCTGAGCTGGAGGGGGAAGATAGTAGCACTTGTAAACCTCACGCAGAGGCAGCTCCACTAACATAAAACCTGTGGGAATTGAGCAGGATCAGGCAGCATTCAGACCAAAAAGAGCTAAGACTGTCTTACCTAGTGAAGCAAAAGCTGAGAATGTGTAGGGTTACTTTCAGTGTATTTATAGAAAGCGAACACCCGAAAGTGAGGAGAGTGATTTCAGATGAAAGACAAGGCTTAGCAGATGGCAGATGGATTGAAAACAGGAGCAAGCCTGGCTGGGAATTAAAGATAGTTTCTGACGAGCAGAAGAGGAGGAGCGTGACTGAGCAGTGAATTATATCTGAGGGAGAGTTTGGTCAGTCTGTGTAAGGGATTGGGTGACGTTGCTGGACACTGGGATGATTCAGCTCAGCGCCATGTCCCTGTGCCACCCGTGAGCTCCAGCTGTGCTGGTGGCAGGGCGCTGCCGCTGTTCTGCAGAGAGGCAGCCTGGCTACACCAGGGACCACGGGAGGGTTTGCTCCTTAGTTTGCCAAGAAAATGAGCAGGAGTGACACGTGCAGAGCAGTGAAACACTTGATGAAAATCTCTCTGAGCTTGGAGCCTGAGAAGGAAATCCTGCCCACCCAGCCTGCAGTGACTAGGGCAGTCTGAAGGAGAACGTGTCTGCCAAAGCAGCTCTTGATTTTGGCCAGTGAAACCATTTAATTAAAGCAGCACTGACAAGGAAGCCGGAAACTCAAGAAACAGATTTTTAATCACTTAGACTGTGGTAGACAATCTGTATGCAAATCACGCCTCCAGCATCACCACTCTGCATGGGTGTGTGTTCCTGTCCCTGTGGATGGACAGGGTGCAGCCAGGAGCCCCATGGGCTGCTGACATGTGCTCCAACATGGCAAAATTGTGAGCAGCACATGTGGGGAGGAGAGGCCCTCTCTGTCAGTGTATTATCACAGAATCATAGGATATCCTTAGTTGGAAGGGACCCACAAGGATCATTGAGTCTGATTCCTGGCTCTGCTCAGGATTGCTGCAAGAATCACACTGTGTGCCTGAGACCACCTAGGCCTAACACTACCATGTCAACCAAACCATGGTATGAAGTGTCAGGTCCAGTCTTTCCTTAGATGCCTCCAGGGAAGGTGACTCCACCACCTCCCTGGGCAGCCCATTCCAATGTCTGACCACCCTTTCCATGAAGAAATTCCTCCTAAAGTCCAATCTAAACCTCCGCTGGCACAGTTTAAAGCTATGTCCTCTCGTCCCGTCGCCTGACCCCCACGTGGCCACACCCTCCTGTCAGGGAGTTGTAGAGTGAGAAGGTATCCCAGAGCCTCCTTTTCTCCAGACTTAACGCCGCAACTCCCCCAGCTGCTCATCATCAGATTTGGGCTTCAGACCCTTCCTCAGCTCCTTTGTCCTTCTCTGGACATGCTCCAGCACCTCAGTGACCTTTCTTGAATTCAGGGTCCCAGAACTGGACATTGCACTCGAGGTGCAGCCTCACCAGTGCTGCATACCGGGGAAGAATCACTTCCCTGGTCCTGCTGCCCACACTATTCCTGGCACAGGCCAGGATGCCATTGGCCTTGGCCACCAAGAAGGTTTTTTGTTTGTTTTTTTCCTTTTCTTTTTTTTTTTTTTCTCCAGGGAACCTTCATCAGCCCGTCTCCATGGCTGCTGTAGAGCCCCTCTGGGGTACGGCAGGGCACTGCCCTCCTGCTCCTCCGGGCCGGGAACAGTGCCGAGGTGCTCCGCTCCCCGCCGCGCCGCGCAGCCGGCACGTCCCGCCGGGCGGGGCCGCGACCAGCCCGGAGGAGGAGGAGGAGGAGGAAGGGGCGGCGCTCGGCTCGGCTCGGCTCGGCGCGGCCATCCCCGGGCCCCGCATCGCTGCGTGCGCGGAGCCGCCGCTGCAGCCGGCAGGATGATCGCCGCCCAGCTCCTGGCCTACTACTTCACGGAGCTGAAGGAGGACCAGGTCAAAAAGGTTAGATGGACATCCCCCGGCCGAGGGCCGCCGCCCGCCCACACTCTTTATTTATTTATTTTTTGAATTGTTTAAAAAAATATTTTAAATTTTTTTTTTTTTATCCGTACGTTGGTTTTGTTGCTTTGTCCCCAGAGCCACCCAGCTGCGGGAGAAAGGAGAGATAACCCCGGGTTTAAGCGCTCCAGAGCATCGCCGGTGGAGCTGGGAGTGGGGTGTGGGTGATGGATGCACAGCGGCCGGTCAGGCAGGACCTTGGGGGGGGTTGGCAGTGAGGGGTGGAGGTGCTGGCTTTTCCTGGTTTTCGTAGGCACCAGCATCTCTGGAGAGGGGATTTCCCCTTCTTTCCAAGGGTACCTGTGAGCATTGCTACTTCAGCAGGCGAGGAGCAGGTAGTTTTTGAATTATGTGCCGCTGCAGGATCGCAATTTACAGGAAATGGTTGTCAGTTGTGCTTAAAAAGAAGCATTTCCATAGGCTTCTTTTCCTTCAGCATTAGGTGGTTCCTGCTGTGTGGTTGGTGCAGCCCTGGGATCGAGCACTGCCACAAGGAAAAGGGTGCGGAGCACAGGATAAATAAAAACATGGCAGTTAGGTCCTGGCTGAGCATACTGCAGAGCTGTAGGGAGCGGGGAGCCTGGGGCTAGGATGTGGGGACACAAATTGGGAAAATAATTGCAAATGTCAATGAGCCGGGCTGACGTCAGGAAGCAGAGGCTTCCCCTCTGCCACCTCCGGCGGTGCCGTGTGACCCACCTGGGCGTGTGGCTGAAGGCATCCCTAAAATATTTTGGGAAAGCCTCAATGACAGCATTAGTAGTACTGATTCGTAGTGCTCTTGGGACTTGAGAATCTCCCCAGCAGGAGGAGAGCACCTCATTCCTTTGGGCTTCTGACTGTTCCTGGGGAGACCTCAGCTCCAGTGTGTGGGTGACCCATCCTGCCCTACTGGACACACGCTCACCCATGCCCACTCTTCCCTCGGAGAAAACCTGAGCCGGTTCCCCATGGTTTCCGCATCTCCTTCCGTGCTTCAGGTCTTTTGCTTTTCCGCCCAGCGGCTCTCGCGAGGAGCCGGAGGCTGCGCTCAGCCTGCAGCGTTCTGCACCTCCTGGCCACACGTACGTGGCTCTCCCTGCTCCCCAGACCCACTATGTTCCTTTTCCTGGAGGATCTGTGAGTGCTGCTGCTGGTGCCAGGCGTGCATGCCTGGGTAAGGCCTTCTCTGCCTTGCTGTGTGTGTTATATTTAGAAAGCCAAGATAAGCACAAGTGTGTGTGGTGGCCAAGGAGCGGCAGAAAGGCTGTGGGGAAGGCACAGGAGGAGCATGCAGGCACAGGGAAACTCTGCGGTGTTCTGGAGGTTATTTATTGCAGGCTGGTTTGGCACTGTGGGGCTGCTATTGTCTGACAGCACGGGAAACCGTTTGGCCAGGGAGCTGTAAAGCGTTCTTATGGATCAATCTGGTTTTGTCTGGAAAAGTAAAGAAAAAAATAATACCCATTTGACAAGTCAAGAAAGCAGGCTACTGTTTTTAGAGGATGTAAGACATCTTTTCCTGTTTGTATCCTTTTGGAACGGATATTGACTCCGTCCTCCTCACTTTTGGCTGTCCTGTAGGGGAGGGTGTCTGTGGCAGCCAGAGGCTCTGCTGCCTGCAGCTGCGGGGAGCTGGTGGGCTCCACTCCCTGGTTCCCCGTGGGACAAAAGTGCTCTTGCTCCATCTCAATGTGCTGCTTGTGAGGTTTGTGCTCCATCAGTGTGCTGCTCCTAGGATACATGTCTGCATGGCTTCATTTCAGGTCCCTCCCTCTCCTCCCCGCTTCCGGAAGAGCAGCACTTTCTGCTGGTACGTGCTGTGGCTGAGGGCTGCCAACCAAGGCGTTGTCCCTGCTCTCCATGCTGCCCCGTGGGGCTCCTGAATGCCGTGGTTGCTCCTCTGCCTTGCTGGTCCATCACGGCTGTCGGCTCAGTGTTTGGTGGCACAGGTGGCAGGTCACCTTCAGGATGCTGCTGTGGGTCACAGGAGGGGTGTGAAAAGTACTGATGAGCCAAGGCTGAACATTCTTCTTCTCTTGTGACCTTCTTTTCTCTTGTTTTTGATTCCCGTCTCTGTGTAGCACTAATGCTCTGCAGCTGCCTTTCTACAGTGAGAAGCCTGGCGAGGTCCATGAATGGGACTGGTGGTTTCAGGCCCTGGGGATACCCTGCATCTAGGAACTAGTGCTTCTGTACTGGTTCTGTTGGATTTGTATGTACTCCCTTAAGTTTCAGTGTGATTTTTTTCAAATTTGTCATTTTTGGAATGTTTCTCAAGATGAGTCGTGGCAAGCAGGAGGAGTAGGCAGGGTGGATATGTAGCATTGAAGGAAGGGGTTGTTCATTGCACAAACCCTGTGGCCCCTGCAAGGGAGCATTTTCCAGTGAAACCACTCATAATGGCACTTCCATGTCACCCTAATGTGCAGCAGCAAGCTGGCCATGTGTGATGCCCTGTACTGCATAAATACACATATGGTTCAAGCAGCTTAAATTATCCAGCTGTTTTTGCAAACATCTGTTCCCTGAATGTTTGTGACATTCTGGGGACAGCAGTAGGAGCTCAGTATCCTTGCTCAGACAGGGTACTTGGCCCAAACTGAACTGAGGCCCCAATTTCTCTGAAGAGCTGACTCCCATCTTGAGGGATAAGAGTCATGGAGCGTCCCTGGCATCTGTGCCACTGGCTTGTGTGCAGGAGAGCTTTGTAAAACTGTCTTTTGTTTCCAACAGGTTTGTACCTGCAGTAGCTGGCCCCAGCAAAGGGAGCCTCTAGGTGTTGCCTGGTTTCTGTCTGTTAGGGGAACAGTATGTTTTTGTTGTCTTACCTGAGTGAAGAAAAAGATCTTGCAGTCCAGGAGTGACATTCAGATGTTGTTTAACCTTGAAAAAAACGTGATGGAATGGAGTATAAAATGTAATAACTAGTATCAAGAAGAACCCTGTGTTGGTGACCCGCCCCGATGGAGGTTTTTTAGGAACCAATCTGATAAATCTCAAGTAAGCGCGAACAATTTCAAAATGTCTAAACTACTTGTTTTAACATGCTTTGCCTCCTGATGAATCTTCCTTATGTTGAAAGGAGTATGATTAGCTCTGCAGAAGAATGTTTTCCTGGTGAAGGGTTTTGGTATGAAGGCTGTGTCAGTAAAATAGGTGCTAATGATTTCTGAAATTGTGGGAGTTCTCTCTTCTTGGATACCACTGACTGTTGTCAGTGTCCGGGGAATGAGGCATGTGTTTAAGGGATGGCCAGTAGGTTTAAGCCTTTCGTGCTGCCTGTTTCATTATAATTATTTATAACTGCTGCAGTGGCTGGATTTTCAGAAACTTCTTTTCCCCAAGTACAAGCTCTGTCTTTCCTATGTGAATGTGGTTCAGATTATGAAATCCTATTTTTAAAAAATTGCTCACAGATTCTGTCTCTGGTTTGTTTGTTTTTTTTTTTTTTTAAGAAAAAGAGGAAAAAAAAGTGATTGAGCTCTTGGAGGACTCCCATAGTGGCACTCTGGGAAGATGCCCTTCCTCGGGCATCTAAAGGTGGCAGCTAAATAAAGGAGTGTTTTCTGCTCCTTGCCCACACAACTGCTTGCCTGAAATTGTTCCTGCCCTCTGCCATCCCCTGGGAAGGGCTGGCACCAGTCTCCCGTGGGAGCCTCAGCGGGGCTTTGGGTCTGCCTGGGTGGTGCCGGCAGCTCCTGTCTGTCCTGGCCACTCTTTCCACAGCTTCCCTGTGCATACGGCTGAGATTTGCTTTGTGATCGGCTTTTATTGCAGGCAGAGCAGGGAGTTATTAAACCTCCATCCCATAATCCAGCCTCCGACTCCCCCCGCCTCAAGTTATTTATGGCTATTTGCTGGGAGTTTTCCCTTGGAGGGCTGCGCTTACTCCCTCTCTGCCACACCGCTGGAATGACTAACCCTCTTCGCACCTGGGAGAAAAAACCGGGCCTTTATTCCCCCTTACCCTCCCCCCCTCCATTTTTCCTGGTTTTGGAAGCTGTAACACATAGGAGTGATTTTTTTTCAAGCAGGGGTTCAGTGTCCCCGCCCCGGGAATCTCGGCGGTGGAGATGGATGGCCTCGGTGCCATGAAACGCGATGCTCCCTGCGTGCAGGAGGGTCCAGCCCAATTATGTAAGGGCGCTGACAGCGCTCATTGGTCTTTCACGGGAGCAGAAAGAGCCCTCCCTCCCGTTTTCCCTCGCTGCTGAGGGCAGCACAGGGGCAGAGGTGGGGAGAATGGGCTCGTCAGTCCTGACTGTGCAAACGCCACAGCCTGCGTTCACAACAGGGCTTTCGGTGAGCGGGAATCCTTCCGCCCTGGTTTTGGGAGGAGGATGCAGCAGTGGGGCTTTGTAGAGGGGTGTATTAATTGCACGGTGAGGTCTGACTGTGAGTGATGTTTACTGTAGCTTTCTCTGGGAGATCTGGGGAATCATCCCTCTGAGCGACAGCGTGGGCTGCTGAAAGCTCAGCCTGAAAAAGAGGTTGGTTCCCTCCCTCCTTTAAAAGGGAATATCCTCATGCTCTGACATCATGGCTTTACACACTCTGCTAAAAAAAACCATAGCAGGGTTTGCCACGAAGGAGAGACCTTTTTGCTTAGCCAGACACCAGCTTCTGCATCTATCCCCACAGCGTTTGGGGCTGCAGGGAGGGCACATCCCATCCAGGTTTTTATTCTTGGAGGGAAATGATGTCAGTGACTGGCTGTGGTTGTTGCTCTGAAGGGGCTGTCGGTCCATGAGGGTGGCACAGGACACAGCTGGGATGTGGGGATGCTGCCCTGGGTCTTGCATTTGGCCTCTGTTGCAGAGAACCTGAGCTCAGCTCTTCTGCCCTTCAGCTGTACGCCTGCACCGTCACGTCACCGGTTTGTGGGGAAAATGCATGGTCTCACTTCATCGTGGTATTATCAATCATGGTATTGTTCCTCTGCAAGCAATGACATTGAAAACTTCACAGCTTGTGCAGCCTCCGGCTGTGTCCCCTGTGGTGCAGGGGGACCCCCAGCCCTGTGGTTCAGGATCGGGCTGGGTAGCTGTGCCCAGCAGCACTATCCATGCCTTCTTCCTTGTCTGTATAAATAAGTGCTGGGTCATGGCCGAGGGTGTCTGGCTCGGGGAGATGCTGTCTTTGGTGAGACCTTGAGTAGATGGGCAGGAGTACTTTCTGTACGAGCAATTAAATTGGTGCCGGTTTTATGGTCAGTTTAGGGTTTAATGACCTTTTGATTGCATTTCCTTTGTAAAGGGCGTTATTCATCACTTCCGTCTCAAAGTCCCTGGTATATGGAGCACTTGTGTATGTATGTTTCACATAAAGTGTTTTATTGTGGCCTTGGTCTTGTAAGACGTGATGCCAGCTTGGAGATGAGCTGCTCTCAAGGCTTCCAGAGCAGCCAAGGAGACACACAGAGCCTTGGCACAGAGCTGGCCTGGATTTTAAAATGAGGTGGCTTTTCCAGTTTTGCTGAGGACAGAAAACATGGGCAGGGCTTTATATTTTCAGTCTTGCTAAGCTGCAAGCAAAAGTGATCCCAAAGGTGTGGTTTTGATCTGAGCCATTTGCAGAACCAAATTTCCAAGGCAGGTAAAGAAACAAGGCAAGAATAGACCAGCTACTGAGGTTAAAACGGTGGGAGGTGTGTTTGGCAAGAACCCCTCAAGGCTATGTTGTATTTTTCAGGCATCAAAGCATCTCTCAGTCTTCCTGACAGTGAAGGTGATTGTAATAATTATGGAAAACAATATTGTTGGAAAACTAGAGCTGCCTCCTTTTTCCACGGAGGTAAAGAAAGCTCCTGTCATTGGAAGCCACAGGGGAGAAGTCAACAACTTTTAATTTGATATTTTGTCTTGAGAAGGAAGGTGCCACCTGCCCACAGTCAAGTTCTGTCTTTCCAGACCGTCTGGTTGTTGCAGCTTTGGAGTGGGATCGGGAAAATGGTCTGCTACATAAAAATAATTTCTCAGCCTGGGATGTAGCCCCAAAACTACTGTGGCAAGTCCTTCCCAATGTAAGGCTTTAAACACTAAGCACCTCTGATACCCGCATCACCCCAGCTGGGACAAGGTGCCAAAAGAGGGGATTTTAGCTCCAGCTGTTTAGCTCATGGACAGTCAGGAAAGCTGAGAAGTGGGGCAAGGGCTGGAGGTAGTAGTCTGAGGCTGTGAGCAGATGGTTTTGTGTGGAAAAGAGGAGGCAAAGTGATGTGGGACTGGATGGTGCCTTGGGAAAACAGTAGGATGGAGCTCACCTCAGTAGATCCTAGACTTGTACATTTTCCATGATTTCAGTGAGAAGATAAGGCATGAAGCGTGTGGCTGTGTTGTCAGCTTGGCCAGAGCCCTGGGGCCATGCTGGGGCTATACACTATCCTTGCAATTAAGGAGAGATATAGCCCTGCTTGGGCACCTCAGGGCAGCCTTTCACTCCGTGGTGGTGTGTGTCTTTCCCAGATTGATA
The DNA here is from genome assembly GCF_017639235.1 of Corvus kubaryi. Classification (NCBI taxonomy): domain Eukaryota; kingdom Metazoa; phylum Chordata; class Aves; order Passeriformes; family Corvidae; genus Corvus; species Corvus kubaryi. The sequence continues at coordinate 16,117,356 of NW_024581117.1, forward strand.
AGTACCTCTATGCCATGAGGCTCTCTGATGAAACGCTGTTGGACGTTATGGCTCGCTTCAGGAGAGAGATGAAGAACGGCCTCTCCAGGGATTTTAACCCAACAGCCGTAGTGAAGATGCTTCCCACGTTTGTGAGGTCCATTCCTGATGGTTCAGGTAAGGAGCTGAGTGTTTTCCATATTAAACATGGTATGCTTTGTGGAAACCTGTTAGAAATACACAATGTGCGACCAAGAACAAGAGGGATTTACTTCCTGGCAAGCCCGGACAGCATTTCGAAGGCAGTCTCCCCTTTGCGTGCAGGTCTGCTCCCGCAGATGCTGGAAGATTTTGTGATTCCTTTGTCAAAGCTGTTTTGATGCCAATGGAAGGGCCCTTCTAGCAGTCAATTCACTATCAGTCAGTACATTTACTCTGGGGCCTGTCTGCCAACAATCAATACTTCGCATAGAATGATTTTTGATTCATGCGTCACTCATGTGACCTAGAGTCTTAAAGTCATTTAGTCATTTGCTGTTTCCTTCAACATCTCTTCTCCTTACTTTTTCCCCAGTGGAAGCGTGAACGATTACAGGCTGAATTTGAGTTTCCTGGCATTCATTTTGCATTTTGTAGCTTCCTCTTCCAGATTGTCTTGGGGGAAAGCTCACAGACCTTGAGGAGGCTGTAGCATGTGGCTCCAGAGCTGCTGCTCTGGTGTGCTAAGCTTTTTCCATCTAAATGCAGGACTTGTTTTTTCCATGCCCACTGTACCAGATAAAAGCGGCACAAACTGCTACCAGACACCAAAAAGGTGTTGTGTTGGTAATTGAGGCCAGGATTGCCTCTCTTACTTATTGTTATTACTTATAAAATACTAGATGTTTGTAAAAAATACCATATATAGTGTATCTAAATATATTTATAAACATTATATGATAGTGTTTATTATTTAGTAGTAACACTGGATTTCCCTCTCATGTAGCTGTTTAACTACTGTCGTGCCTACCACAAACTAACTGGTTTGGTGCCTACCTGTGTGCAGAAATTGCAAGAACTGCATAACAGAGTTATTACCTATTTTGAGGCTTTCTTTTTTTGAGTTAAAAATGAGAATTTACTGGTGAAAGAACATGAGGCCAGATGCTTTGTATAACTTTGTGCTGCCGTCTGGCAGGTGGAATTCTTTGATAGCTCTGCTTTGCTGTTGCTTTCTGCCATCTTAAGCTATTTCATTGAGATGTGATTTGCTGTCTGAAAAAACCCAAAGGGACAATGTATTTGAATCCTGTGTTTCCCTTAATTTAGCACTGCTGGCTGTTATGTTGAAATGTTGTGTTGAAATTTGCAGCCTATTGAGAAAGCCAGAAGCTGCCACGCACAGCTGGGTCACCAGCAGAGGTTGCACTAAGGGTTTGCACGTGAGGTGACTTGAGGGCTTTTGAGTGGAATCCCAGCATTTCTACTGGCTCCAAAATCCCTTTTTTTTCATTCATGTTTGTTTTGGGTTCAGTTGAGTAGCGACTTGTCCCCAGTTCCCTGCTTCGTCAGGCTCTGCAGGGTATCAAATCTGAGCTGCTTGCAGTGAGTCAAATAATTTTGAAAATTGTTACATTGTATGAATTGGGAAGACTTAGAGATGGCACAGGAGAACAGGGATCTGCACATGGTCAGGAGAGATGTGAGAGATTGCTGAACACTGCTGGGACCGAGGATGAGCCAGAGCAGTGAGTAGCCCTGGTTGAGCATAGGCATGTCTGTATGTCAAGGCATTAATTTCAGATCATGCATTACGCACCTACTTAAAAAAGAACCTCATGTATTGTGTACAGAGCTCTCAGTTCTTGATCCTGTGCCCGCCTGGCTCCTGCTAGCCTGTCCAGGTTGGGCACCCTGCTGGCAGTGCTCTGCAGTATGGATTAGAGCAAGGCAGTGCTTTGCCCCGGACAATTTCTATAGAACTCAGTGGTGATCTGTATGTGTAGGTGGCGAGAGCCTCTTTGGATAGGTGTTAGAAAAGCAGGCAGAGCCGTTCCATTCTTTCTCTGAAAGGTTATGTTCTGACCCCAGGTATGAGCAATATTTGCTGTGAGGGGGTGTCGTGGCATTTCTTTCCCTGACTCACCCGTGTGTGCCTGTCATGTCTGGCCTGGCCGTCGCACAGATGCAGCCAGGACAGACGCAGAGCCCCCTTACCTCTTCCTGCAAAGGGTTCCGGGGGCCCCTCACGGATGTGGCTGTGTTGATGTGTCCAAAGATGGCAATTTCTGCCTTCAGCTGTCCCTCCGTAAAAGCCAGAGGCTGAAAGCCTGCCCTTTTCTCTGGCCTGTCTCTAATTACTGCCTTGTAAGCTCTTTCCTCTGAGTTCAATTATTATTATGGGAGCTGACTGTTCAGAAAAATACTGTTGTTTAGATTCAGATCTCTGCTTGTGTACTTTTTCAACAAGAAATTTGTGAGCAGTAATTCTGGAGACTCTGGAGGTGTTGATGTTAACATGTTTTTTTCCCCCCTTCATTCAGAGTTGTTTAATTCACAAAAGCCATAAGAATTTTCTGTCCACAGTGCCCAGAATGGTACCTCAAGCTAACTCAAAATGCTTTCAAACGCTAAATAAATTCACAGCAGGTTTGATTGCACCTTGGTGTTACAAAGCACAGATTAAATGCTGCTGCTTTGGGTTTAATTCCTTAAGTACTCTAAAAGAAAACTCTAGTTGTATGCAGAAAGCTTTACACTAGTTCAGAGATCTTTTAAAGTGTGAAGGATGATTCTTAATAATTTTTTACCTTGCGATGAGCTTGATGGTGCTGGAAATCAAACACCCTAACCTGTTAATTTATTTACAGGGAAGATATTTCTGAAGTGTAGTGTTTGTTTGAGGTATGCACTTAGGCTTGAAAAAGGGCCATCTGGTCCAATGTTGATTTTCCCATTAGTGATTGGAGGTAATGGCTTGCACTCAACAGATGATACCCATAAGATAAAGCTTATTTGGGTATTTGGCTTAATGAGAAACTTGTGGTCAGTGTTTGACTTCTGGACTTGCTGCAGTGAAGGGGGTTATGAATTTTTTATGCTGAGCCAAATAAAAGGAACTGCATCTCCAGCTTGTCTATGTTCATGCTTTAAATGACATTTGTACTGGTGCAAAGCAGTGTTTAATGCCACGCTGCTCAGAAACAGGTAGGGAAGCACTGCAGGATCTGTGTTTTGGCAAACTGGGTTTGCCCATGTCTTGAGCAGCAAGGAGGAGAAGTTGCATTGCAGTGCAGTAAAATTAGAGGTGTATTAGAAGTTGTGGGCTCCCACTGTCATTTTGCTATGTTTTTGTGTATGGAGTTTATTGTTTGTGGTTTCTCACATGACAGTGTTTTGCTTCTCTATTACACTGTAACCTTGGAAAACCATAAGGACATTTGCAGTGTGTTTTTGCCTCTCTTGATCTGTTTCTGTTAAAGATCCTGTCCTGAGGGACACCTTGTCCAGTTCATCAGCTTTTCTGAGTGGGATGAGGCTCCCAGAGGTGCGTGGGGTGATGAAGAGGAACAGATCATTAGGTCAGACTTTAGGAGTTTTGATATGAGATTGGACAGAGTAATCTCAGAGGCAAGTCTGGCTCTGGAGATCCTCATAGATAAATTGCATACCTGGTATTTTGGTGACAGTCTGGGGTCAAAAGGCTCTGGGAGCTGAGTGTGTTTTAGGTAACATGTCAAAACAATCTTCCCAGCTGCTAGAGGTTTTTCCAGTTTGAATTTAGGTAGGAGTGGAAAAATGGAGATGTTAGGAATGGCCTTCTGAAAGTCACAGCTGATGAGGAAGCAGGATGAGAGAATACCATGTGCCTCTGCTTTGCTGCCCTCTGAGCAGCCTCGGTGAGCCCAGGGGTGCTGTGCACAGACACAAATGCTTGCAAAGAGCCCTGGTGATTAACTGCAGCCTGGACACACACTCCTGTGTGAGAAAGTTGTGCACACTGCTTCCCTAAATACTATCCTTTCGCAGACTTTGACAATCGCTGTCTTTGCTCCCTCATTGATAAGGTGAGATAGCATGAGCAGGTCAGTCAAATATGTCTCCAGGGGTGCTGAAGGTGTCATTCCTCAGATAGCCAGGCCACACGCCTCTGTTGCCTGAGCTGTGCTCTGGAGTCTGTGGAGATTGGAGGGTACTGCTTTGACTTCATGTCTCTCCACCACAGAGGGAGATGGAGGTACCCCCACTCTTTCCCTGGCACCTGGGCAGATATTAGGAGCTCTGTGCAAGGCATCACAACTTCTGAGTAACTCCTGCAGCAGTACAGGGCTGGTTTCTTAGGCTGTTGTTTCTCTGACTTCTCTTACCTGTCTGCAGTTTGCAGTGACTCTCAGCTTTTCTGGACATGAGATAAGGGGTGGTTCCTACTTTAATTATATCTGTGTTTAATTTGTTGATTTTAGAGCAGCCACCACTCAATGCTATTTGCCAAAGTGACACAGGTTTATTTACAGCAAAAGGCTGCTTGTCAGTGGTCTGGCATCCCTTCATTTTACTGTCTCTATTTTCAGCATCTCTTTTGTCTTTCTCCTGAGATCTTTGCTCTGCCAGCTTCATCATGAGATCTGGATACAGACTGTCCACTGTTTTGGATTCTTTTCGGGTAAACCCTCATTGCAGTTGCCTGTCTATCAATGGTGGTTGGCATTGCCATTGCAACAAGCTCATGTTAAGTTGTGGGGAATCAGATCAATGGAATCAGATCCATGTGGATGTCCTGCAGCTGGAACTTCCTTGCTGTAGGGACTGGGCATTTGCTTTGGTGGTGCACTTAACCGAGCTTGATGTTTCCCAGATTTATGTTGCATACAGTTTTTAATCACTTGTGTCTTGTTTTCCACATAGAGAAAGGAGATTTCATTGCACTGGACCTTGGTGGTTCTTACTTCCGAATTCTTCGGGTAAAGGTATCGCATGAAAAAAAGCAGACGGTGCAGATGGAAAGTGAAATTTATAATACCCCAGAAGACATCATGCACGGGAGTGGAACACGGGTAAGCATCTCTTCCCTGGTGTCTCTCTGAAGATTAGCTGCTTAGATTTTAGAAACCTCCCACAAGAATAAGCTTAACATCTTAACAGTTGTACCTGCAGCATGCAAACTGAACTTCAGTGTTAATACTGAAAATGAATAAGCAGTACTTAGTTTAACAGAGCATGCACGGGTGCTGCAGACCTGCTGTCATCATGTGGGAGACTTCTGGATAAGTTAGGGAAAAGATGGCTTAGAAATAAAAATTCTGACTTTTATAGTGAACTTACTTTCCATGAATACAAATGGAGAGCAGGAAAACAACTTAGTCTTTGTAAGCAACAAACATGACCAAACCCTGCAATTGTAGTGTTAGATGAGGGATAGAAATCCCCATGACAGCCACATATCTGTGCTGGCAGTCTGAGCAACTCAGCATTCATGAAAAGTACAAGTACATTAGAAAAATAACGGGAAGCTGATAGAATGTTTTGGCACAGCTTCAACGTAAGTTTTGCTGAATAATTGGAAGGCTTTTTTTTTTTCAGTCTTCCCTGTTCCAAGAATAGAAAATATTTCCAGCCATTCACTTGGACTTCAAATTGAGTTCTTTGGAAGAATTTTTTTTTTTTTTTTATGATCAGGAAGTGGATTACACTGGCAGATTTGTCTTGGTGTCAGCATAAGGCAAAACAAGTAATTTTCATTGTTGGAAACAGCAAGGTTTTCACACTTTTAAGTAGAATGAGGTGCTGTTTAGGAGTATGAGACCTGCAGGAAACTTAAAGTTTGTTTCAGAAGAATAAACAAAAGAGGAGAAAAATTATGGGAACAGCATTTCTACCTTTAATATATTTTCTGTAGTTACCTTGATACCTTTATTGTCTGTATGTAATAAGTGCTGCTGCATTCTCATGCAGCCATGAGTGTAAGATGGCAATTAGTGCTTGTCAATAGAACTGATAAAAGCATTGCTTTTATCATTCCAGTGATATCTGGACCACAGCAGTAAAATAACCTTCCTGGAAGGACTTTTCCTAACCTTATTGCTTTGTATTTGGGCCAAAAGGTCACGTAGTGGCTTTCCCACAGGGTGTTTTTGGAGGGGAGCTGAGCTGAGCTGCCTGTGGCTGGTGAGGGCAGGGGTGCTCAGAGGCAGGTTGGGAGCAGAGGGTTGCTTGTCCATGAATGGGTATCAGAAGCTGGAGACTGACAGGCAGCAGGGCTGTCTGCACACTCAAGTGTCTGTGCTGGGGAGGCAAGGCAAGCTGGCTTAAGGGGGTTCTTGATGGAGACATGATAAGGGTGGTAAGGAGAAGCCAGGAAGGGAGACATCAGGTCTGCTTTCTTTCCATGTCTTTGTCATATCTGTGTTTTCATTTTTCAATATCCAAAGGCCATTTGGCTGTTGGGAAGCAGCAGTGTGGAGCTCAGGCTGATAGTCTTTGTCATGGCTTTTAAGCTGAAAGAAAGGAGAACAAGGCTTCCCCTGACCCCATGGGCACAGTATTTAAGTACCAGGAAAATAAGAGGGGAACTTGGAAGTGTCATCAGAATAGCATCCGGATTTGAAGTTGTTCCATGACAATATCTAGTGCTTGCTGTGTGACTTCACAGGGAAGCATGGGGGATGCCCAGGAGGCAGACAGGCAGCTGATGATTGGGTGCTAATGACTGATGTATATGCTTGAGGTTTTCTGAAATGTCTGAGCCAGATTTGTGGAATACTTGGACTGAACTGCCTGTGTGGGGTAGGCTACTAATGATTTCCAGCAAGCTGTGCCATTAACTTTGCTAAGTTACACTCCTAAAGCTTAGTGCATAATCAGCTTATTGAAGGATTGTGATTTATGGCTTCACGTCTCACTAGCATGGCTCGTTTTGATATTTTCTACTTCATGGCATTCAGACTTCCATTTTTGTTCATCTGTCAGGCATGGGCTGACAGCTTTGCCAGTCAGGGACAGTTCCCTATCAAAGTCAAGGGCAAAACTCTTGTTGATTTCAGCAGTGTCATAGCAGGTCTAAAATTTGTAAGAAGCCTGTCTCCTGTGTCAGCTCAGTGAATGGGAATGTGCCTGAGACTTGATTTTGGTGCTGCTCTTTGTGTTCTGCCACCACTGGGGGTAGCTTATGGATTTGGCTGTTCTCTTGATCTGAAACTGTGGTTTCCTTGCTCCTTAAATCATCCCCATTGAGGGGCTTGAGCCTGAGCTTGGATCTTCAGTTGCTTGTCAAAGTCTTCTGTCTGCTGGCCAAATGCATCCTTGTGGAGACCTCTTGGAGCCCAGCTTGAGCAGGCAACTTCATGGTCAGGGGAATTAAGCCTGGTCTGTTGCTCTATAAATCAGACAGGTCCTTTCCTCTCGTCTGTGGCATTCACTCTGTCCATCTCTCTGACATATGATAAAATATTTGGCTCACACTGTTCCCTACTGCAAATCTGTGGGTAAAAGAAGATTTGGATTTTTCCTCAGTGCACCGTCCCTACTTTAATGAAATTCTACTGGAACTCTATATGTTGCCTCTACTATCCAGTCAGAGTCATTTGGCACTGGTAAGGTTTGGATGTCAATATGGGCATGGGCACACACAGACGCTTCCTTGAGTCTCTTTAGGAAAAGTCTTACCAGTGTCAGTGGCAGCAAAACTAATAAATGCCTGTCTTTTTTCTGCTTTTGAGCCATGCCTTCCCACTGTGGTTTATGAACAACAGTAGCACAGCCAGACCGTGCATCACTGACTAGACACAGCTCCTGTAGTGTCCAAATTGTGGCTAATAGTTAACTGCATTTGTCTGCCCTTACAGTGTAGTGCTAACTCACATAGGTGGGCTTCAGCAGGTCCTGCCAGGACTGTGTGGGCAAACGCAGCAGGTGCACGGACTTTTTGGAGTCTATTGGGAATGCCCAGGAATTTTTTGCATTTAGACTTACAAAGCAGATCCCGTCTTTTCTCTATGCATTCGTAGTTTGTTGCATGAGAGGGATTTTTGTAACAACATACACAGTCAACATTTCTGCTTCCTGCTTTCTGAACTCCCGAGGGGTTTGAGGTTGGCCCCTGGTTTTTTGTTTGTAATCCTGGAAGCAGCTGAAAGTTTAGTAGGATTGAGTATTCAGCAAGATACTTTCAGATGGAAAACATGATCAGAACACACTCCTGCTATTTCTGTATTCCTCCTGGAGAAGTTGCCATATTTTATTACTTAACTGTAGTTCTTTTCGTAACTCCTCTTCCTCCATCCCTCATCTGGACAGTTGAAAATTGTCTTCCAGAAGTGCAGCAGTGTACATTGCATTCCCATGTTGTTTCTCTGTGTGGGTTCAGAAAAATGTCCTTGATTTGCCCAGGACAATGAATGGCAACATTCTCCCTGGGAAACCACTGTACTTTTCCTTAATCAAATCTGACCTCATTTAAGGCATGAGTTTAAGGTGTTCACTTTAATTGTAATATTACACACACTGCTTCTTGACCTGCTTTGAAGGACAAAATATTCATCATCTGTAATTGCTGCAGTCTGTCTGTAGTACATTCCTGTCTCTCCAAGACTCTTAATTGTTCTTAATAAAGCTGTGTGGGCTAATTGGAACCAACAGATGTCTTTTTGTACTCCCTCCCAGTTATCCCCAGTCTTCTGGGCAGATTATGTTCTCTCATCCCAACAATGCTGCAGATAGGATTGGATTTATTTTGTTTGGGCCTTTGTTTTTCAGGGAGTTAAAATGTGAAGCACTGTTATCTCCTGGGGCAGGCAGTGACTTGTTAATAGTTTGCCATCCATTTGTGGTATGGGTCAGTTGAAGGCATGTCTGGCTTTCTGGTGCTGGTAAATACAAATGTGTATTTTTGTTGCTTCAGTTGCTCAGGCTTGATTTCAGCTTTGAGCGTTGCACTCTACCTGAGGGACTTTCCAAATGGCTCAGTGTGAGAGGCCTTTCCGCCTCCCTGGTTCCTGGCCTGGCTGGCACATAGTGCCATGGTCACAGGTGCCATTGAGGCAGCTGGGTGGGAGTTGGTACCCCCAAGCCTGGTGCAGGCTGCCTGCATAGCTGACCTTTCAGAAAACGCAAAAAATGTCCCCGTTTTGGGTTGTTTCTCGTAGCATGGAAAATATTTAGATGAATCCCTTGGGTTTCCTTTTGTTTGTTTGTTGTGTGCTTTAGGAATAGATTTGAGAGATGATGTTCTTTTGGGTGGCTCCTGCAAAGTGCTGGGTTCTTTGGTCTCAGCAATGCTTGAGTGAAGCAGATGTTATCTTCTCTACATCACTGTAAAAGTGCTCAACCTCCTGTGGGACTGGATCCCAAATGTTCTTTTGACTTGCTCCTTCCTGTTATTGAAAGGTTAAAAGAACATTTTTGTTCTCATCAAATGTTAAGTGGAAGGGTTACAGCAGACTCAAGAGCCTTGAGCCTCTTGTTTCAGGAAGTGTTTTTTATGGGTGTAAAATATGCCTAAACTAGGTGTGTAAAAGGACAGTGTATTTCATAATGTATTAGTTATTAAGGTGTTAATATACCCTGCTTCAGAGTATTTTCATAGCTATGCCACTTATATATCCTTTAAAATATGGAGAGCTATTTTCTCCTTTCTTCTCACTCAGAGCAGTTTTCATATGGAGTTTGAAACATTTTCTCCCTCAAGCTGTATCTATATTCATGGTGGTTTTATACTTTTCTTACAGCTTTTTGATCATGTTGCTGAATGCCTGGGAGACTTTATGGAGAAACAACAAATCAAAGACAAGAAACTGCCAGTTGGGTTTACATTTTCCTTCCCTTGTCGACAATCTAAGTTAGATGAGGTAAGAAGATTTCACAATTTTCTTAATATGCAACAAGAGCTGCCATGTTATTAAAACATTGCCATGAAAGCAGTGTCCCAGACAGGTCTCATTTTGGGGATAAATGAATATTATATTTCACTGTCAGACTGTGTTTATGTTTATGTTTCTGCCTGAAGGAGCTGGGTAACAAATGAGGAGGAGGCACCTGATGTTTTGTGCTGCCTCTGCGTGAGCTCCTTGCTGTTATGGTTTACCCTCTAAACATGGCAGTGGTTTTCCGTGCCTCCTGTGCAGCCTTTTTCACCTCTGCAGAGGGTGGGGTTGGGAAGGACCCAGCCCAGCAGGGTTTGCTCGGGTTTTGCTGACCCTCGCAAGTGCACACAGATCCGGATCCAGGTGTCCCTGCCAAGCAACAGTCCTGAGCCGTGCCACTGGCTGGGCACTGAGGGCAGTCGGACAGGTCCCCTGGAACCAGCCTGCTTTACAAAGGGATGGGGATAACCAGCCTTGGAGAGATTCCCATGCCAAGGATGCTGTGGTATTTTCCTCCTTTTGCTCGTTGTACCACAAATGACTCAGCAGCCTCCCGGTACAGCGTTGCCATGGCAACAGTGTAGCAAATGAATGCGGAAAGTTAAATCTGCACAAAACACGGAGAGGTTGCCCTGTTAAAGCACGACCTGCTTCTCCAGCTTGCAGGTCTCTAGGTTTGCCTGGTGCAACAGCCCCTCAGATGCTGGTGCTGAGGAGGGCCAGGTGAGGCATGATTTTTATTACATTTCATACTTCTTGAGCAGTGCTGAGAGCTGAACCCAGGGGTGCTGACTAACTCAGGGTCTGAAAGCGGTTCAGAGCAGAGAGCTGCCTTTAACTGCATCACATCAGAAGAGATGAGTTGATCTTGGGGCAGCTCTCCCATCTGGCCATCGTGCATGGTAAGGCTCAGGCTCCTGACCACAGCAGAGCCGTGCTGGGGATGTGGTTGTGAAGTTGAGTTGCCCTTGGGAAGGTTTGCTTAGCTGCATGATGAAAGGCGCTTGTTTGTGGGCTGGTTTGCTCCAACCAGCTGGGATGGAATTGTGCTTGTGTGGGGCAGGCAGCATGTGGGGTGCCTTGGGGACACCTGAGCAGTGGCAGAGTGGAATGGGATAGTAAAGAGACAAGGGAGGCTGTCTCTTAAAAAAAAAGCCAACAACAACAAAAAAATATTGACAGTTTTGGTGATGTGTTATGAGTGTTTTAAAAATACATTTTTTCTGGATTCTGTGGGCCAGGTTTGTTCCTGGATTGCTGCTTCTGTGAGGCTGTGCTTGCCTGGGTGCTGTTTTCTTGTGCTTGGTAAGCAGAAGGAGGCAGGGTAGTCCCTGTTTTCTCCAAGGGTGATAAGATGGGCACCACATGGTTGGGCCCCACTCAACCCTGCTGCATTCCAAGGGCTCCTTCCTGCTGCCAAGGCCTTGCTGGTGAAGGAAAAATTCCTTCCAGCACAGTGGCCAGTCATGCTGAGAGGAGCTGCTCTTTGCCACTGTGGTTTGACCAGTTTCTTATAAAAGTTTTGTGAAGCACGGCGCCCTTTTGCCCATGAAAGCTGTGCCAGCAGAGCAGGCTTTGCCCACAGTTTCCCTGCACAGCAGCATGGGGCTTTGATGGGCTTCTGAATGATGCCCATGAGGGCAGCACATTGGCAAAACTTACACAAACTGAGTTTGTGGTCTAGGGGTAGGAGAGTATCTCCTGGTCTGGAAAGAGCTGCCCTGACCTTCTGTTCCCTGTAGCTATCTCAGTTTGGAGGGCAAATTTGATTTTTAAGCTGAGATATGGGCAAACACACACCTGGGCAATGGCTGCTTGTGCCTACAGGCTTCAGCTTTTCTGGTTTTTAGCTTCTTGGACTCCTGTTGTGACAGATGTGAATATTGTGGTGGGTATGGAAAGCTGAGCTGGTCTGAGTTGTCTTTCTGTCAGTTGATTACTGTCAATGCTCTTTTCTTTCTTTTGTTATTATTTACCTGTACACTGAATGCTCTGATTCAGCCAGGCATTATGTAAATAGCAAATAAATAAGTGTAGTCGTTACCCTGGGGTATTTGCAGGCTCTTTATGAAAGTTTGCAGACAAGGAATTCAATACCAGGATTTTCTTTCTGATCTGTGCTGTAAAATAGGGACATGCATTGTTACATCTCCAGTATTTTCATTTGCCTCAACCCATAAACATGATCCCACAGTTAAACAAGCCCAGACAGATGGGACTCCAGGCAGTAAATGTGCAGCAGCCTGATCCCCACTGCAGCCAAATCCTGGACCTACCAATATCATATCCCTGCTCTGTAGTCAGTCCTGTAGAGTCAGCTTTTTCTGAAAGCAGTCTATTTCCATGCCCAAAACGATTAAATGGTTTTCCAAGAAAAACTGTCGAGGAGTAGCAGGGAGAAGAGTAGGCTGAAAATACAAAATGCAAACACACCATTTTCTAGCAAGGGAGGGGAAAAGAATTTTCTATCTTTCAGCTCACTGTAATTAGACTCTTAAGACCACCAATTGTCTCAGGTTGGCTGTTAGAGGTCATGTAAGAACAGAGGTCTGAAGATTCATTTGAAGTATAAAATGTCATTTTTAAGGAAAAGAAATGATCAGTGTGTATCTTATGGTTGCATCCTGTTGAATGTTGCTGTCTTGTTTTATCAGGGTATTCTGATAACCTGGACAAAGCGCTTCAAAGCGAGCGGAGTGGAGGGAGCAGATGTCGTGAGGCTGCTTAACAAGGCCATCAAGAAACGTGGGGTAAATTGCACTTCTTTTTCTTTTTTAGCTGTATCTCAGCTTTGCCAGGGACCAATCTTCATGTCACTCACTTGAGCAGATGGTCTGAGTGGTGGTGGAACTCTGCTTTCTTGCATGAAATGTGTGGGTTTGCTGGAAAAATGAAGCAGTGTCAGAGTTGTTGTGTGCAAGCTGTGATTTTCCTCACAGCAGAGAACTGAGTTGCTGTGTTGTGGCTTTTCACTGGCAACCTTCAGTGATTTTTATCATTCTCCAAAAACTGAAAAAGTGCTATGTGGCAGTGCTGGGGCCTTTCAGTGATGCCAACATGTCCCATTCCTGAGAAAGTTGGTCTCATGGACTGGGCTCAGCTCACTTGTGCACCTGCTGTGCTTGGGAGCAGGAGAGGAGCAGAGTAGAAGAGAAGGGGATTTCAGGCTCAGTGAGCTGTTGCTCCCTGAGTTTCTCACGGTTGACTTTATAGAGAATTAAGGTGACCAGGTTGCTGATTTAAACAAATAAAAAGGCACTGAGCATGAGACGGTTTGCATAATGCTTGCAGCCTGGTGATATGTTGATTACTCAGCCTCCAAAAATTCATTGGAAACTGGGCAGTATTTGCTTTCTTTGGGCAGTTGTGGACTCTTAAGGAAACCTGAATTTTGCTGTCACCAAACAACATTACTAGAGTCAGTTACTATCATTAGACTTGGTAGAACCACACAGTGAATTTCCACCCAGAAAGGAATGTCTGCATGTTATTTATTTAATCGCATTATTTTTGTATTAAAATCTTCACTTCATATAAAACACATAGATTGTTTAAGTGAATTCTGTAAGAAGTATTTTCTAGATTGACTCCTCAAGCAACTGCTCTAAATCGTTCCATGATGTTTCAGTGCAAAGTTCCTTCTCCCTCATGTACAGCCCTTTTCTTTCCTGCCTAAGTGCGCTTATGTGAGAGCAGGCCTGTGCTCTCTAGAGTGATCCTAGTGCTGTTTCATTGCTTGCATTAGTCTGCTCTCATTGCCTTCTTGGGCGCGTGGGATGGGGAACTGGCAGACAGAACAGGGAATATTTAAAAAGATGAGCTGTGGTATTCAGACAGATTATTTATCTCCTGTTCCTTGTGAAACTATTTGCTAAAAGCAGGCTGGTGATGAACAGGAGCAGCGTTTTCCAGAGGTCCAAGTAATGCTTTGTTCCTCCCCAGGACTATGATGCGGATATCATGGCTGTTGTGAACGACACTGTCGGGACCATGATGACCTGTGGCTTCGATGACCAGCGCTGTGAAGTTGGCTTGATCATTGGTAACGCTCGTTGCGGCTGTGGCGGGCGCGGGGCTTGTCTGCCTTTGCCTGGCCAGCTTGGTCAGTACCTTCTGCTGTCCTTTTTCCCAAGGCACTGGCACCAATGCCTGTTACATGGAGGAGATGCGGCACATCGACCTGGTGGAAGGGGATGAGGGCAGGATGTGCATTAACACGGAGTGGGGGGCCTTTGGAGATGACGGCTCGCTGGAAGACATCAGGACCGAGTTTGATCGAGAGATCGACCGTGGATCCCTTAATCCTGGGAAGCAGCTGTGAGTGAGGCAGTTATTTGTGAACTGTTCTGTTGTTTTCTGCTCTGTGCTCCATTTCCCACTTGTGTTAGGGATTCTGCAGTTCAATGAAACTTTGCCTGTGGTGAAGCAAATCTCTGGCTGGGCCAGGCTTTATGGTGGCACAGCTGGGCCCTGCTTCCCAGTGTTGTCCATGGATTTGTGGGTGACTGCTGTCCTCTCCTGCAGGTTTGAGAAGATGGTCAGTGGGCTATACATGGGGGAGCTTGTAAGGCTCATCCTGGTGAAGATGGCCAAGGAGGGGCTGCTCTTTGAGGGGAGAATCACCCCTGAGCTTCTCACCAAAGGGAAGTTTGAGACGAAGCATGTTTCTGCCATTGAAAAGTGAGTAATCTATCCCTTTTCACTCCTTGGACTTCACAGCAGCTCTGAATGTTAATTTTCCTGCTCTCTTTGCATTGTGGGAAGGCATGCTGCGTTGGAGGTGGCTGCCATCCTCTACTGCCCGTGCAGAGCTGGCGTGTGGGGACCCTCAGCAGACAGTCTGTGTCCTCCACCCCAAGATTTCTCCCTTCTTCTGTGTTGGGAGGAACTATAAAGTCTGCCAGTCCATGCAGCTTTCAGGGTATGAGCTGTAGTACCTCTCTCGCTGCTCACAAAATGAATTGGCTTAGTGCCTCCTAGCAAATACTTGTGTTGCTCTTTGCTGTTTCCCTGGGATTGCTGGGCAGAAGGAAAACAAGCATGACAAGGCAGAGCATTCAGTCCCATAGGCAGTGCCGGGTGCTGCACGGTGACCTCTGAGCTATGTGCCAGTTGGTTTCTTGGAGTGTCATCACCTCTTTGGTCAGTACTTACAGGCTCTTCTCCCCGTGTTTTTAAAATTCACATCACTGGGATAGTTTGTACCATAGTCATTGGGCTGGATTTTCTTTTTGAAATGGCAAGTACAACACTAGGGGAACGGCCAGTAACTTCTGTAATGCCTGTTCCTCCTGCCACATTTTACTCCTGTCCCTGCAGACCATGTTATCTGAACAACTTTCCATTAAATGTGTGTGTTCATTTGTCTTAACCACAGAGGTCTGTGTCGTGGACCAAGGTAATGTTGAACAGCAGTGAGAAAAATGCAATTGTTGAGAAATTCAGTTATTAAGAGGAAAAATTTGCCCTGAAATCCCACCTTGCTTCCTGAACCTAACTGTGGTTATAAGTAGGGGGAACATGCCTGTGCAGCCTCAAATTTCTGGCTAGTGCTAGCAAGATGCAAGAGTCCTTAAAAAGATGTATGGAGTATAGTTAGGGATGACAAGATATACTCCTTGTGTTTTTGTCTGGGAAATGACTGAGCTGGACAAGGAGAAGTTTTGCCAGAAGCTTTGCTCTCAGGCTGGGTGCTAATGAGGAAAAAAGCAATGCAAGAGGCAGGGATTCAGTGGGGTTGTAAAAGCCTGAAAAGAGGCCCGTTAGCATGAAATTGCTTAGGCAACCTTAGCTCAGGGTTTTGTTTTTTGCACTGGGCTTAATTTATGGAGACATGCGAGGGAATGAGTGTGGGATTAGGTGTGTGCTCAGGCCCGTGCTGAATTGTGGGGCTGATGCTTCATGCTCAAGAGAAGCTGTTTGCAGTTTAAAGCATCACTGTAATGAAAAAGCATTTTAATTTCTCCAGTTCCTCCTTGTAGTGCGGCTGCTGTAGTACCTGGAATTGCATTGTTTGTAGGTGGCATGTTTGCACCAGGCTTTAATGGAAAGCTTTTCCATCTGTGAATGAATGCATGTTTAGAGCATTTTATTTCAAGCCTCATGAAGCTTTCTAGTCCAGATCTCTAAGAAATTTTCTTTCTAACCTTCTCAAACCCCAGGCAGGGACACCTATGTTTGGATGCACCTCAGTCCTGCAGTCCAGTACATCCCCACTAAGGAGTCCCCTTTACTTTGCAGGAGCAAAGAAGGTTTGAACAAAGCCAAAGAAATCCTGACCCGGCTGGGGGTAGAGCCGTCCCACGAGGACTGCATCGCTGTCCAGCATGTCTGCACCATTGTGTCCTTCCGCTCAGCCAACCTGGTGGCCTCCACCCTGGGTGCCATCCTCAACCAGCTGCGGGATAACAAGGGGGTCGGCCGCCTCCGGACCACCGTGGGGGTGGATGGGTCCCTCTACAAGATGCATCCACAGTGAGTCCCTCTGCTCCTGCCACTAACACTTCACCTGCCACAGGCTCTGGTTTGCAAAGGGGTGAGCATGGTGAGCATGTCATCCCAAGACGTCACCCAGGCAGGCTGTGAGATGATGAACCCAAAGCATGGGCATGGGGGTTTAGGTCTGAGCTGGGGAGCTTAGGGGGGAAAGGAGACGTCTTTTAAGTGAAAAATTTGTGTCAGATTCTAAAAACCCGACAAAACCACACAGAAAAGAACCAAACCTCTGAGTAACTGGATACTGCAATGTCAGGGAAAACTATGGTGGTCTGAATAGATAACTTAAGGGATCCTCAAGAGACCTCTTGGAAGGAGAGTTTCTTTGTACAAAACATTGCTTTGTGCCCATTGATTGGGCTGTGAGGAGACCTGAGGAAATTAATTCACCTTCATCTCCATTTCCAGTTTAATGCCCATGCTGAACCCTATTTTTGCCAGTCTTTTCTGAAGATATGCTTGAAAACTGGGGTGAGGGGAAGAAATGGTGCTTAGATTTCCATGGCCTGTAACAAACTGACTTTGTCTTGTTTTCCCCCATCTTGAAAGTTACATTTTTAGTGAAACAGCTGTATAGATTTTTGTAGAAATCAGAAAATTATGTTTGTGGGTGAACTTCTGAAAGGAGAAATATGCCTAATGTTTCTTTTCCAGTTTCTCATTATTTATTGAAAAAGATATTTTCCTTCGTTTAAAAACCCATAAAATTTCAGCAAACAAAAAAATTTCCGAGAATGCTGTTTTGACTCGCTCTTCCAGACGGGGCAAGGTCTGGGGATTGTTAAGATAATAAACACTGGGCACTGTTGGTTTCTTAACTGCTACCCACACCATCTAAACCAGCAAGTTCAGGAGAGGACCCCAGGAGAAGGAGTTGGAGCAGCACTGCAGCCAGGGAGTTTCTCCCATCCAGGATCAGGTTCAGGGGATGAGACTGATGCTCTCCCCTGCATTTTTCTGGCTTTGCTTAGAAGTTCAGGAGGAAGGAGGCTGTAGGGAAGAACTGCTCTTCCCTGTTAGTTTTTCTGCTTGGGAGGCTGTAGCTAGTTTGGGCATGGTGAGTCTCCCCATTCCCCTTGCAGTGGGTCGGTGTGGGCAGGGCAGATTTTGGGGGGATGCAGTGCAGATTTTGGGGCGTGGGCAGTGCAGAGGCCGGGCTTGCAGCCTCTCCTCCCCACAGGTACGCCCGGCGCTTGCACAAAACCACGCGGCGCCTGGTGCCTGACTCGGAGGTGCGGTTCCTGCTGTCGGAGAGCGGCAGCGGGAAGGGAGCGGCCATGGTGACGGCCGTGGCGTACCGGCTGTCGGAGCAGCACCGCCTCATCGACGAGACCCTGGCTGAGTTCAAGCTCACCCACGAGCAGCTGCTGCAGGTGAAGAAGAGAATGAGGGCGGAGATGGAAGCGGGGCTGAAGAAGAAGACTCACGAGACTGCCAAAGTGAAGATGCTGCCCACCTTCGTCCGCAGCACGCCGGATGGGACAGGTAGAGCGTGCCTTTGCTGGAGTGGGGACACTGGCTCAGCTACAGGGCGCTGAAACGGGCTCCCAGTGTGGGGTTTGGTGGAGGGTGAGCAGATCTGGTGCGACCAAAGAAGAACCTGAGCTGTGCAAAGGAGGAGAGCTGAGCACTGGCCCTGCTGGCCTGTGCTGGTTGCTGGCAGCCTGGCCCCCTGTCCTTGCCTCAGGGTGCAAGCAAAGTCACAGCTTGAGCTGAGAAAAGCACAGCTGGGATCATAAAACCACAACTGGGATCATAAACCCTGTTCACACTACTTGGGTACTTTACATTTCAGGGTGGCTGGCCAAATTTCAGCTTTCTCTTGGAACAGTCATGTGGGTCCTTTTTTGCTTGTTGGTTTAAAGGAAGACAAAACAAAAAATAAAACAAAAAAAAAAAAAAGAAAGCTGGAATAATCAGAGCCGCATCTAAAGTCCTCTTTTGATGAAGATCTTCCCAACTGAGTTTTTAGGAGATTTTCTATCAAAATACTTTGAGAGAAGCATTTATTCAGATTTTACTTATGGTTCTTCAAATATACACACATATTTTTTTACAGAGAATGGAGACTTTCTGGCACTTGACCTTGGAGGGACAAACTTCAGAGTTTTGCTGGTGAAAATCCGCAGCGGTAAAAGGAGAACAGTTGAGATGCACAACAAGATCTATGCCATTCCCATAGAGGTGATGCAGGGAACAGGAGAAGAGGTATTTGTGTTTCTCTTTGGCTGCACTGCTGCTTTTTAAATAGCTCCTTAAGAGCACATAACATGTACAACTTCAAATATTATGACTTTTCTCTTTAAAGCTGTTTGATCACATCGTTACCTGCATTTCTGACTTCCTGGATTATATGGGGATAAAAGGCGCACGTCTTCCTCTTGGCTTCACCTTTTCCTTCCCTTGCAAGCAGACCAGTCTGGATGCTGTAAGTTCCTTAGTACCTTTTGAATCTGCTTTTGTGCTTATGCCAGGCCTGATTTCTCTGCCTTCATGTCATCCACGTGACACTTACAGGAAGGTCATACAAGGGGAAGGTTCATGCTCTGACCCTGACCAGTGCAGCTGCTCCTATAAATAGTTCCTTTAAGGGTAGTAATGCAAATGCTGCTCAGCCCGTGACTGTGACAGATAAGAGCATTTAAATTTTCCATGGTGGTCATATCCCTTTTTTAAGACATTGTGTTTTTTCCAACTGTATAAACCTGCTGGTGTGTGACACTTCCCTGGTTTTGCAAGCAGTAAGCAAAAGTCCAACCCTGCTGCCAGCGCCTATTCCCAGCTGATCTTGTCTCACTGGATGGAGTGGTTGCACCAGAATCTGTGGGCTGTGTCACCCTAAGGGTGACAGTGTGGCCTGAAGCACATCCCTGACAAATAGACTTGTGTTCTTTTCACTTGCATGTTTAACTTCACTGTCACATATTTACACCAGCCCAACCTCTGCAGCTGTTAATAGTTTCCTATTAGCTGGGATTTTTTTAATGAAAGGCATAATTTCTGTAACACTTTTGGGTTTTTGAGTTCCTGTCACACTTTTTTTATTTCTTTTAGTTTGTTGCATTGCTCTGGAAATTTAGATCACAATTAGTTGTTTTAGATGACAATTCCACATACTAAAGAGATATTCCTTTTCACAGGGACTCTTCCGTAAAACATCGCACTAAAGCATTTGAAATGTTAAGTGTACAGAATAACATCTGAGTCCTAGCAACTTGATAACCTATTTTCTTGCTTTTTAGGGTATCCTTCTCAATTGGACAAAAGGCTTCAAAGCTACAGACTGTGAGGGAGAAGATGTGGTATATTTGCTTAGAGAAGGAATTAAAAGAAGAGAGGTGATTTTTCTTTTCTTTTTTTTTTTCCTCATTCTGCTCCTCTCCAGAATGGACAGACCTTGTGGGTCAAGCTGGCTCCCTCTCACAGGATTTGTGTGCCTTGTAGACATGGGCTGTCTCCTGTCTTGCACAGACGGTTGTTTTTCCCCCAGAGGCTTCTAGCTTTTCACATTTGCTTGAACTTTCAAGGCTTCTTTCAAACTCTGTGGCAATTGTGACACACATGGAGAAAGCAGGAGTTTTCAAAATGGTGATTGTAGGAATGCACCTCAGTGCACCCTAAAGGACAATTTTCTCCTCCTCTTCTTGACCTTGAAAAAGCCTCAACCAGTCTAGCCAAAACTTTCTAGGAAGGGAAGAAAAATAGCTTGAGGAGGATGTTACTTTTGCACAGTTTTTACCAGCCAGTGAAAAGGAAGTCTTAAAACCTTTGTTACTGGAATTGCTACATAATTGTTGTGATATTGAATGTTTATACCATGTGCCTGTGTAAAAGATGTGTGCTTAAACACACCTAAGCCAAGGAGAACAGCCAGGAATATACTTCATTCTGAAGACAGTCTGTCATAGGTAGAGCATGTACCTTAGCTGCCTGCTGGTAGACAAGGTTCCTATTTTTGCATGTGTGAAATCAGGCTGGTAATTTCAGTTGTTTGTTTCCAGGGTGTTTTGGCAGCCTCCCCTTTGGTGTGCTCCTTTCGTGTCCCCTTTGGTGTGACGGACTGCCCCTAGCCCAGAGTTCTCACTACTATTTTCTCTCTCCCAAAGGAATTTGACTTGGATGTGGTGGCTGTGGTGAATGATACAGTGGGCACAATGATGACTTGTGCTTATGAAGATCCAAACTGTGAGATTGGACTCATTGTGGGTATGTGTTAGAGCTGCATTTTATTAAACAGCACATCCACACATCTGTCTCTATTCTCATGGAGGCATCCCTGTGGCTAACTGAAAATAAACCTAGGATATCCAGGAGGAAAAGAGAGCAGAATTCAACAGCCAACTTGGTTCTGTCCACAATCAGTTGAGATAAGCAGAGGCTGTGATGCTCAATAAATTCTGCCTGTTTTATTTGGTAAAGTCATGGTGCTGCTTGGGAGGAGAGCAGATGTGGGCTCCTGGAGCTGCTGTTAGTTTAGCCTGTAAGAGTTTCCCTGCTGGGGTGTTCTGGTGGTCCACAGCTTCCCTCAAGCATGTGGTCTCTCAGAGTAAACGTGCAAAGTGCAGCCACAATTCCCAAATGGCATGTGGTGGAGAGCTCTGATAGACTGAGTGCAGTGACGCAGAGCTCCCTTCCCGGCAGTGAGACAGCTGAAGTAATTCCACAGGCGACTGCCGATGCCCTTGCAAATGCCACGCTTGGGGAGCCTGAGTCACGGGGCAGTGTGAATTCCCAGAGCTCTCCAGAGAAATGAGTTTTCCATGGGAGAGAAGGGGACAAGGAACCTGCAAGCTTTAAGAATGCTTTCAGTTGTGAGGTGGCTTATAGGAAAATAAAACGCCACCAATTTCTCCTCCAGACAGCTGGAAAATGTCCAGGATGAGTCAGCACAGTGCAGTGTGGGTAGGAAGCCGTGTCTGCGCAGCTCCATCGGTGGCATTTTCAGGAATCAGAGTTCCCTACAGGAAGGACAGCGTGTCCTTGGGGTGCTGAGAACATCCCCTGGGGACCGTCTGCTGCAGCCCTGCCAGATATGCTGTGCAGCCAGCATGTCTGTGTGCAGAGCAGGGGGTCAGAGGTGGCCTGGGTACATCTAGGATAATGGGAATGAAAGCTCTGGGGCTCTGACAGCTCCCTCTGCCCTGCCTGGATTGCCTGGCTGATGGCACCTGAGGGAGGTTGGATGCTGGTGGCAATCCGCAATTGGATTTGATCAGGTTTGTTCCTGCAAACCTGGCTCTCAGTCTGCAAACCCAGACATTCCCCCCGCCAAACCCTGTGCTGTGGCTCAGCTCTCCTGCAGCAGGGGCGTACTGTGGGAGGATCTATTTTAGCTCAGACTGTATTGATATAATTCCCTAAAAAATGGCAGAAGAAAACAGACTTGCTGTAGCAACTGGTACAGAATATGGGATGCAGGATTAAATGAGTTCAAGTAACTCCAAGAGAACTTTTGCCCTGATTAGCAGCTAAAGCTGCCTCTCTTTGCTAATAAAGCTTTGCTCCACAAGACCTCTGTGTACATGGAGCATTTAGCCACATTCCTTAGGATCCCCTGTAAGAAGTATCAGATATTGCCTCATCTCAACATGGGAGTAACCTTTCTGCCAGAGAAAATAAGCAGTTAAAATCAGAAAAACCCCCCAAGCAATCAGCTGGTAAAACCCCTGCTGCCTCAGAACTTGCTGAGGTTTTCAGTTCAGCACATTTTCCCCTGAATTCTGTGGGTCCATGGGCTTTGTGGAAGGTGGTTCCGAGCTGCAAAACCCAGCTGTCTGCTTCCTGCAGTTTTGGGGTCAGAAGCATGTGATGTTTTGTGTGGGACCCTCAGCCAGCTGGCCTGGGTGAGCTTCCTCTCTGAGCCACCCTGAGCAATGCACCACAGCAGTAATGTTCTCCTTCAGTTTAGGATTATTGAAGAGTGGGGGTTTGGGTTTTTTTCTGATGTTTCAAATGATGATTCAGCTACTTCTTTCAGAAAAAAAACACATTTGAGATCTCTCAGAAGGTTTGTCAGGGCTGTGGTGCTGGCTCTAGTGTTGTTTTGATGCAACCAAAGAATAATTTCAGTGTGTGTTTCTTTCAGGAACGGGCAGCAATGCTTGTTACATGGAAGAGATGAGAAACATAGAGATGGTGGATGGTGAGCAAGGGCGGATGTGTGTGAACACGGAGTGGGGAGCGTTCGGGGATAACGGGTGCCTGGACGACATCAGGACAATATATGACAAAGCAGTTGATGACTTCTCACTGAATGCTGGAAAGCAAAGGTACTGCAGGATAAATGGTGTGCTATGCATATAAGCCAGGCTGCCTTAAGTGCTTTTAAGAGAGAACTGGATTTCTCCCAGTTGAGAAAGGAGAGGTTAAGAGTAGAAAATTACTGCAGTCCTGCTATCCTGTGGGATCTCCTCTTTCTGTGGTTTTCCTGGTCGCTGCTTTTTTGTGACTTACTTGCTGCCATGGGACTCCACAGCAGGGCTTTTGGTGAGGGCTTCAAAAGTCTTGAAATTATGAAGAGACCCTTTTTCTCATCCTGTGCTGTACTGAGGGGGGGATAAGATGGCTGGTCATTCTTTTGCTCAGGGTCTCAGGTTAATCTCTTTTAGCTGAATGCTCTTTTTAGAGGACTGTGCCTGTAGAAATCCTGAACATACACCAGCTGGTTAAAGCTTGGAACTGCTCACTGTAAAGCAGTCAGGAGCTCTCTAGAAGTTGCCGCCAGCTCTTGTTTCAGACAATTTTCTGGATGGACTAGGTCATGTTAGAGGACCTGCCTTTCTTGCTCCTGGAGTTTGGTCCCCTTTTTTGGGCTCAGCGTTTGGGCAAGTGCTTCCCTGTCCCCTTCAAGAAAAGGCTGACAGGGAGGTGTGTACCCAGCACTGATAAAACTGGGCTGAGATTGTTGCTTGCTAGGACTAGAGTTTTTCACCATTTCTTTGCAGCAGTGCTTTGATGCCAGGAGCCTTTAAAAAGATTTTGTGACTAGAGTACATCTGTCCACAAAAACCTGAGGAATACAGACAAGTTGGCAAGTCCCACGGGAAGCTCTATAGAAGCTGAGGCTCAAGCAGACCCAGAGAGGCAGACGCGGAGCAAACCTGATGCAGCAGCAGGGTTGGCATGGAGTAAGCAGCCAAAGGCAGTAGTGAAGACTGCCAGGGGGAATAATTTGTTCCAGAGATAGTTAGGTACTCAAGAGGGAGGACACTTGCTGGGTACAAGCCTGAGAGAGTTCATGGTATTAAATGGACTGTGTGGCCTGCTTCCAGCGGGATGGCGCGCTGGGCTCTGCTCAACCCAGGGCACAAACCCTGCTGTAGAGCTTCAGGAGGTGAAATAAAGGATTCATCACTGAATGTCCTTCTCAAGAAATCGAACTGTTCAGTTCTTGTTGGTAAGGACACAACTCACAGACCCCAAAATGCTCCATTCAAACCAGAGTGATGCTGGAAGGGAGGGAGTGCAAAACATAACTGAGATCTTGAAACAGAAGAAGCTCAGTGGCTCCATGCAGCAAAATTCCAGGGAAGCCATAAGGTACAGTCACTGCAAATGCAGTGTTTTTAAGGGAGTCCCGTGCTGCAAAAGCAGCCCTGTGCAAGATAAAGGATGGAAAAAGGCATGCCCAGCCTGTTCACAGGACCACTGACCTGCAAGTTGGCAAGCTGGTGGTCCAGGGTTGGTTTATGCTCTTCATTTAATTCGAGCACCTGGTTTCCAGTAGGAAACCAGTAGTCCCAAAACCACAGGGAGGAACCAAGCTGTCTTGAAGCCCTCTCAGCCCCCAACTCTGCACACAGGACCCAAGTTTCCCACTTGCTGTCTTGCATCAAGCTAGAGAGAAGAAATATCTTCCACTGGCAGACCTTTCTAGCACAGGATAAGGAGTGTCTCAAGAGCAATGCTCAGCGCTGCTACCTGCAGCCCTCTGTGGGTAGGACACCTGGCTGATAGCACATCTGTGATGCTGCCTTTGCAAACATGGGCAGGTTCCCTCTGAGCTGGACTGCTGTCTTTCCTTGCAGGTATGAGAAAATGATCAGTGGGATGTACCTGGGGGAAATAGTCCGCAACATTTTGATCGACTTCACCAAACGGGGTTTCCTGTTCCGAGGCCAGATTTCAGAGACACTGAAGACCAGACATATCTTTGAAACCAAGTTCCTTTCTCAGATTGAGAGGTAAGAGCACCGCAGGGGAGGCTGCTTGGAGTGAAATAGTGTGGTAGTGTTCGTCTGGTGACACTGCTGGAGGGGAGGGACAGCTGGAGAGCATTGCTTGCTTCTCTAGAAATAATTTTTGTTTCAGTCTGTGTGTGCAGGAGGATTCTTTACAACATCAACTGAATTTCTAGCAATGCTCACTTCTAAACCCTGGGAAGGGCTGTCAAGGATTCCCTCACTCTATCATTTTATTTCCTTGTTTGGAAATCAAGCCATTTTCCTGGGCCCCTTGTGTGTGTTTAGCTGCGATTGTGGAATTGAATGAACACTAGCTGAGTGAGCACTGCTTACTGGGTGTTTTTGTGCTTTTATTGCTTGGACTCTGTATTTTAAAGCAATCTCTGAGGCTTCACGGGGGAAAAACCCCCCAAGGTTGTAATTAAAAAGAGAAGGGGAGACAGTGCGGAGCTGGACTTGGAGCCTCTGTTGCTGCTTGCAGCACAGTGCAGGGTGACTGAATTTGTATTCTCTGAGGTCACTTGTGCTGTCAGTAGAGGCTGCTGCCTGCTGTGGGTGCATGGATCCATGCATGCCATCAGTGCAGTGGGGTTTATGGCTTCACTGAGGGAAACCTGTAACACCGTGTTTTCCTCCTACAGTGACAGGTTAGCCTTGCTGCAGGTGCGAACCATCCTCCAGCAGCTGGGGCTCAACAGCACCTGTGATGACAGTATCATTGTCAAGACAGTCTGCGGAGCAGTGTCAAGGCGAGCAGCTCAGCTGTGTGGTGCTGGAATGGCTGCCATCGTAGATAAAATCAGGGAGAACAGAGGGTTAGAGCACCTGGAGATAACGGTTGGTGTGGATGGCACTCTGTACAAACTACACCCACAGTGAGTATTTGCCTTCTCAGCATTTGTTTGCCTGTAGTGTGTTGCGTGTACGTCCTTCCTCTTGACGCACCGAACTGGTCTCACTTGCTGGGATAAGAGCCAGGAAAAAAAAAGTCTTAATCAGGGGGCTTAGAGCTTTCTGAAGGGCAATGAGAGTATCAAGAATGACTTGTGAAAGATTCTTGGGGTGGTGACAAACTGAAGGGGACACAGCTTGCTGAGTGAATTGGAAGCTGTATAGCAAGGGAAGGATCTCTTGGCTCTGGACAGGCAATGACAGAGCAGTGCTGAAATGCCTGGTACCTCTTTAGAGGATGTTTCTGTTCAGTGTCCAGCGGAGAAGAGCTGCTGCAGAGCAATGCATGTGAGGGCAGGAGTCTAAAAGAGCTGGGGGCAGGAGAAGAGAACTAGTGCCCACCTCTGGTGTGCATGGAGGCAGATGGGTGGGAAGAAGGTGGCTAATGTGGTCTGTTCTTTTCCGTTTCCTGTGATATCAGTGATCCCAGTTAACCTCACACAGGCAGGGCTGGGATGCAAATGCTTTTTTCCTTTAGCTCCTACTGCTCCCAGGCTTCAAATCCACCCTAGTTTCCAGTATTTTAGTTCTTACCCTAGTGAAAGGGGATGCAGTGCAAATGCCCGTGGCAGTGCTCCACTCCACAGGTGCTGCAGGACCTTCCTCACCCACTGCCCTTGTTTCCTTTCACAGCTTTTCGAGGATCATGCACCAAACAGTCAAAGACCTGGCACCCAACTGCGACGTGACCTTCCTGCTGTCGGAGGACGGCAGCGGGAAAGGGGCAGCGCTCATCACAGCGGTGGGATGCAGGCTTCGTGAGGCTGAGCAGAACTGAATTCCAC
This sequence comes from Corvus kubaryi, assembly GCF_017639235.1. Taxonomy (NCBI): domain Eukaryota; kingdom Metazoa; phylum Chordata; class Aves; order Passeriformes; family Corvidae; genus Corvus; species Corvus kubaryi. The sequence continues at coordinate 16,143,585 of NW_024581117.1, forward strand.
AATCCTGGCCCCAATTCTGTCTTGTGTTTCTCATAAAGCAGCGACTGCATAGTCAGAACTGGTAAAAACCCAGAACTCACTGCTTTATCAGGGGAAAAGAAAATTACAACTAATGACATAAAAAAATAGGATACAAGATAGAATGTGTGCTGTTAATAATATCTCCTGTTTCTGGACCCCAATCTGCATGTTTCTTACTCACCTTGTTGGTACCTTCCCCATCTGTAGGTCATGGAAAAAACAGTCTATAATTTCTGCAGTTGTCAAAAATCAGTTGTTGTCTGAGACGAAATTGCCCCCAAGTGATGTGCATTGAGAGCTACCGTTGCATCGTACCAAACGTGCTCTTTGCAGCATCCCTGTTAAGCGCACTGCCAGCACGCTGACCACCAGACCTGGGTGTTGATGCTTTTAAGTGAAGGGGAAGCAACAGTTCCCTCCTGCATATCTACCTGCTGTTGTTTCGTCTAAAGCGGTTGCGAACACATTATGGTGTGTCAGCACTGTGCACGCACGTAACTCTATAGTGGGACTTGACACCGCGACTTACTCGCTTCCTTCTTGCCTCTTTTGTCATGGTGAAAGTAAATGCCCTTGTCCCACAGATCTGGTTCCACTGGTATTCCCCATTGCTTATGTGAGTAGTGTTGTATTACTGGGCGAAATCTGTCACGTTTCGGCGAGAAATCCCTAAAGGGTAAAGCCAAGTGGTTGGTGACTGGGGTAATCCAAATCTCCAGACCTGTGAAATCGGTAGATCTATGGTCCCTACACGGCTGTGCTGTATTCTTCTCTTTAGGTTCTTACAAAAAGTATTTCCTCTCTCTTCTTGTTAGTCTGGGTCAGGGCACTGCAGCTGCCCTTCCATCGAACCTGGAGCTCGACTGCGTCCCTCAGATGCGCCTACTCCCGTCTCTCGCCTTAAATGGGTATTTGCTTCCACACAGAGCTTTAATCTTTAATACTGTCCAGCAGTCACTCAGAACAGAAACACTCAGCTAGAGTTAGTGCGCAGAAAGGAAGAGGAGGGTTGCGTTTTGATCTTGCCTTTGAGGACCCGGGTGCATAAAAAGCCCACAAAGCCAAAATTGGATGCAGCTTATTCCAAGGATGAAAGCAACAGCAAGGATCATTTACACATGGTGTACCCTGTCCCCTGTCCAGTCGATGCCATTATTATATCTGCATACCAGTTGTATCACTTAAATTGAGAAGCAGTTAGGAAGGTACATGTCGAGTAACATTTGCAAGTCACACCGCTTTCTGCAAAGAGGGAGACCACACAATAGTCCTTAATTCCCACTCTTCTACCAAAAATGAATTTGAGATGTCCGCATGGTTTTCCCTGCTGCCTTTTCCTGCAGAAAGTAGATGGAAATTTGCAGGCTACTCTTCTTTGTTCTCGTTCCACTCCCCTAAGATTTGGATTGCCCTACCTATCGATAACATTTCAATATGCATTATGGTGCACTGTGAGTGAATGTTGTAAAGTAACCTGTGAGTCACAAACAGTCATTGCAGCTTTAAGTGTGTGTCTACCTGAAAAATTGCATGCCTAACTGGTTTTGCAAAGGTAGAGGGTCTTTTTACTTTGCACACTAGTAGCTCCGGTACTAGTGTTACGTGATACTTGTGAAAATATTAAACTTTTTTGATGTGCGTTAACTGGTGTTTAGTGGTTCTTTCTGGAAGAGGTGCTGTTGGCTGGTGGCTTAGTGCTTTGGGAAGAGCTATTGTGTAGGGAGAGCTGCAACCTAATCCCAGTGGTGCCTGTGTTTTGTGTGTGTGTTTTTATTCCCGGGCATTCGGGGTCAGATTCACACAGGTCCCCATGCCTCGTGTTTCCTAATGTAGTTCAGCAGAGGCACAGCACTGACAGTGCCCAAATCTTAGGGGCTGTGTAGCTTGTCTGGGTGCACCTCCTGCCCTGTCTTGTGCAGGGGGATCTGCAGTGCAGGAAAACCTCGGGGCGCTGCACCAAGGGTGGTGTGGTTACATTAGGCTTGTGATGGATACAACATGTCTGTGAGCTCCCTGTGTGCATAGGGTTGATGTCTGCAGAGTCCTGGTGTCAGGTGCTCACATACCGCTGGTTGGCACAGCCTGTGTTGGAGTTGTAGATGAAAGCCCCTTTTTCATACACTGAAGCTGTGCTTCTCCAATAACCCATTTTATGTTACAGCTTGAATAATCTCTGACAGCCTTGATGTGCAGCTATGACCCCAAACAGGAGACAGAAGAAGGTGAGAAACTTTTGGGCACAGGGGACACGTTGCATTTGAATTGCTTGAAGGTTTGCAAATCTTGTGCCTGCCATCGGCAGTGCTGTAGGGGTGGTGTGAGCCGTGCCTGGGGACCTGGGTTTGGAGCTCTTCGGCATCTGAGGGCCAGGCTCAGTGCAGGATAGAGGGTGAACAAGAAGTGGAAGTTAAACTTGGTCTCAGGGTGACTGTGAATTTTGGAGATGCTGGCATAGGTCATTTTGTTTATTGGATCCAGCTCATAACAAATAGGGAGTGAGTTTGTGTTTCTAACTTTTCCTACCGTGGACCATAGTTGATGTACTTGATAAGACATGGCAGTTCTTTTCCAAAGGGAGACCTGGTGGGATTTTCATTTCCAGACTACTTCTTACCCCTAGGAAACTGTTCCAAGTGAATCACAAGCTATAACTGTCTGAAGAAATGTCTCCAATGTTATCCAAGCAATGACTGAGATGTCTTTCTTTAAGCTTTTAGGCTTGGTGAATAAAATCACAGTCCTCTTAACTGTTAAGCTGTAATTACTGCAATATGAACACAAAAATCTTATATTTCCTGGGGAAAAGACTATTTGCATACCACTGTTGTAATGTCATCTGCTCCTTACTCCTCTGGGGTTCTCTCAGAAGCCTTTTGAATGGGTTTTAAAATAAGCAGACCTTGTTTTGTTTTGTTTTCTTAAGAAAATAGCAGAAGGCAAAATAAAGTGTTTCTGAACTTCTGAACCCCGTTCTGTGCTTTTTATTCATTTCATTGCCATAAAAATGAGATTCTTAAGTGTTTTTCTTTGCTGACTGCAGGGACTGCTTTGCTGCATAGAGCACGAGTAAGCATGCAGAGGAGGGATTTATTGCTGACCTGGATGTCTTTACTGCTGCATGGTATTTAGTCCTGTCTATATTTATATGAAGAATTGCATGTACTTACTATGGAGCATGGTGTTCCTGTTGCCTCATGTATCACAGGAATAAGGTAGCCTGCCTTGAGCTGCCTTTTCTTCCACATAGCAAGGGCTCAGAGCATCTCTGCTTCCTTAGCTATTGCTGTTTCTATGGGATGAAACCTCAGGATCTGCACTGTGAGTCCTCCAGGACACAGAATTCCTTTTGCAACATGAAGAAATCATCCTCTGCTTTCTGCTCCAAACAAGAGAAAGAGATGCCTTGAGCTGTCAGAGAACATCAGTGCCAGTCAGGGACTGCACAGGGGATGCACTGGCAGCACATGTGTGACACCAGGGCATCTGGAATAGGCTCTGGGTGGCTGTTCAGGTGTGATGGAAGAGGGAGGGGAAGGTGGGATGCTCAAGATAGGCCTGTTTGGTCTAAAAAGCTCTGCATTAGAAAGCTGCAGAGTTTAAAGGCCTTAGAATCACACCGGCTGGGCAGGGGGAGGTACAGCTCATGTATATCAAATACTGAACTCTGTGAGAAGGTCCTTCAGTTCCTCAGAGCAGGAGTCTTTGCCATGTCTAGCCTGGTCCCAGCAATGTGTGCCTGGCAGAATATCCCTCCCAAATGGTTCTCAATCCCTTTGGCAGAATGGCTTTGGTGGTGGCTGTCTGTAAATGCCTCTTGCTGCTCTCCCTCTGCCCTGCTCACACACCAGCAGTGCAGCTGTGGGAAGAGCAGGCTGGCCAGGGGAGAAGGCTGGCTGGGTAACATCTGGACTAGGAACTACCTGCTGGGATGATTTAAAATGATGAACCTTTTCAGAGGGGCCTGTGCTCTCTTGTCCATTAGTGGGACAAGTTTGTTGCATAACATAATTGTCTCCACAGAGCCAGGGAGGTGGAGAAGTGGAGAAGGAACATGCGTCTGGTTCCTGTATTGGAACAGGCTTGGGAAAATCACATCCCTGAGTACTGTTTTGGTTCAAGCCATGAACCTTTTCTCTGGATTTACTGCAGAATTTAAGCCTGGCAGCACTTTGTAGTTTGGTTTTCACAGAGCAAAGGAGAATATTTCAAATAACTGGATCTTGTCAACATTACAGGAGCTTTTTAATGGCTCTGTGATACTGTTTACAACCCTGTCATGAGAGGTGAAGGTGATTGTGAGGTGCTAACTTGTCACACCACTATCAAATGCTGTATTACTCTCATATAATGTTTATATTTCAGCTTCTCCTGTTTTTCATGCCTGCACATAATGCCTCAGGCTGGGAAGATGACAGATTTCAGCCTTTTATTTTCGTATCTAGGAAGAGCAGTGAGGGTAAATATGGGGTACGTCTGGGAAGATGAAGGGACTATCTGGAAAAAGACAGCAATGGGTCACTGCTGTTAGTACTAAAAGGAGGTAAAGGAGGTGGATTCTGATTGGATCCATGAGCCCTGACCAAGCCAGTGGGCATCCCTGGCTACTGACTCTTCTGAGAGCCTTGCTCTCCAAATTAGGCACCACGATTAATGTGAAGGAGGAGTCACTTGAGCACAGTTTAATAGGACAACAACATATTTTGGGGCAAGGTTGTAGAAATCCATGTAATGACAATGTCTTAAGGAATTGTTTCTCTCTGCTGGTGAAATTGCAGGCATGAAAATCCCAGAATTCAGGAAATTTTGAGGGCAAGCTGTGTTTTTCAGTCTGGATGTGTTAGTATTTGCCTTTGTTGTAAACAGGCTTTGGGCCACAATGTTATCTGCCTTGGGGCTGCTGAGCCATGGGACTTAGCTGCCCACACAGCCCTGGGGGTCCATCCCAGCTGGGCCGTGTGAGCCCCAGCCTTTCTACTTCATCGCCTCTTTTCTGAATTTAAGTGTCTTGGTGGAACAGAAATCAGGAGATCCCAATGTAGAAGAGAATAATTTATATTCTACTGATTGGTCCTGCCTCAGATCTGCTCCACTGATTTTTTGGCCTCCTGGGCATGATGTCTTTTCTGTATTGCAGCTGTTGATGTAAGGGAGGGCTAAACTTATGAGTTTATAGCTGGGTGATATTTGGACCTACATGGATGTAAGTATTATCAACACACTGCCTTTCATGCTGATGGCATCTAAAGAGGTCCTGTAGGAAACAGTTGCTCCAGAGAAAAAGAGGCTCAGGCTTCTGCAGATTTGCTGCCTTGGCATGGTGTTTGGGGATAGAGCCAGAACCAGGAGCAGGAAATCAAAGTGTTAATCGGGTGAGGGTGAATGATGTCTTCTCTTTCTCATTCAGTTGAGTTTCTGTGTTGAAACTTGTTGTTCTTGACTTCCTGTGAGTTGTCTGATAGAGAGATGGGGACATAAGTTTAAGTTTGTCTTTTTCTGTTGCTTTTATGCACGGACACCACCGGAAGGCTAGCTTGAAGCCAGACCGAAACCTGTAGAAGTGAGAAAAGAAATTAAATGGTGAAATGATCTTTCTAATTGCACAGAGAATGAACAAACTCATTATTTGGTTCTACCTATGAATGACTATGGAAATAAATATTTCTGCTGAAATCAAAGGAATGAAGTGAAAAGCTAAATGCATAAAACAGTGGAGGGAGGTGCAATGGGAGTTTATGATCAGATTTCCATGTATTTTAAGTAAACATATAAGATCAGTGAAATGGCAGGATCTTTGATGTGCTCAGTAGATGGTGCTGACCATGCTGGTAACAGCATTTGTGAGATACAGAGCATCTGAGGAAAATACATGTGTTTACCCACTGGGAGCTTTTTAAAAAACCATGAATAATTAAATGAGGAAGCTGTCTGCTTTCTGAGAGAGGAGGGGGAAGACACGTTTGTGTGTTTCTTGTTAAATGCAGTTTGGGTGAATAGGCTGCAAAACTGTCTTCTTTTGCAAGCTCACAGGCAAGGATGCTGTTTGAAGCGCTCAAAGGAGTGAGCCTTGCAGCACCGCTCTGGAGTTAAACTTGGCTGGTGCAATCCCAGTGAAACTGTGCAGGAAATGTGCTGATAAGCATTTATTACCTTTGGAGCTCACTGCATGCAGCGAGGCTGAAGAGAGATGGGAGTTATGGATGCAGGATTTGGCACGGAGATCCGCGGGGCAGCCAGAGCAGCTCCCTGCGCTCTGCGTCCTGCAGCCCTCTCAGCGCAGAGCAAGAGGGACATCTCTTGGCACGCTGGGGTTGTGCTCCCCTAGCTGCTCCCTCATGGTGACACGGCCCGATGGGACCTTCATAGGTCACCCGTGGGCTGCTCCTGCTTCCCATGGGGGTGAGCCCAGGGCTGCATGGGGGGCTCACGGCTGTGCTGGTGGGGCGACCTGGGAGGAGCAGGTGGCTGAGCCAGCCCAGCATTAGCTCAGCAGATGCATTGCAGGGATTAAAGATTCCTCCCTTGCAAGTAGGATGGTCTGCATGTGGAAATGGGTGAAAATGTGGCTGTGCTGATCCTATGCCTACTGTCTGTGCTTTTTTTTGGAGACAGAAAATCTTAAGGGCTGAGTCAAAACCTCACTCAGAGGGTATCCCACCTCATGTTATTAGCAGAGGATAAATTGTCTACTCGGCCTATGAACTGTAGTTGAAATTCACAGCTGTTCTCACCTCCAGAGATTCACATTTTTTCAGGCTGAGATTTTAGTTTTCTCTGTGCATATGTGTGCACACTACTCACCTCTGGTTCAGGCAGCAGTATATGATGGGGTTGTACATTGTCGAGCTCATGGCAAGGAGGAAGACTGCAAGATACACTTGCTGAATGTACTTCTGCTGGTAGATGTCTGCCTTGAAGCTCCCCAGGATGAAGTATATGTGATAGGGCAGCCAGCAGACAGCAAAAATGATCACCACTACCACCATCGTCTTCACAAACTAGGAAAACAAAAGCAAGGGATTATTCCTGGGCTCTGGGTGACTGGGCTTGCTGGGGCAATGGGAAGTGCTGGTTTCACTTCGAGTCTGGTTTGCCCTCCCAAAGTGCAGCGTATAGAATGTAGACCCGGACTGTTGTGGCAAAGAAACCAGCCCTGGTAATGAAAACTGGGAACAGGGAGGGAGTGCCCTGGTGATGGGAACAGGGAGGGGTTAAAGCAAATGTTTCCTGGTGCACTGAGTGGACTCTGTAGAGGAACTGCTTGTAGCTACATCAGAGAGATGAGCAGGGAAATGAGATATCAGCTGTTATACTGAGACTGCTCCACCCTGTCCAGAGTTTTACCCTGGTTTATCCTGCAACCTGTGGATTCACTGGACACCAGACTTTACTCTCTAAGGGCTGCTGGCAGCCAGCCTGTTGCTGTGAGTCTTTCTTCCTTGAAGGCTGGCTGGTGCATGCAATGACCATTTTTTTCAAACTTGCAGGGTGATGCCCTTTACCCTAGACCCAAAATATTTTGTTAACCTTTCATGCCCAATCCCACAAGATTTCATATCAAACACAAACTCCATTTTGGAACTGGAACTAGCAGGGCTAGTGTGCTGGGGTTAATTATATTTAAGCTTCACTTCTGACCTTTTTTTTGGCATTAATTTGGTGTTCATAGCAGACTCTGTTCAGGTGGTTGCCTGGAGCCGTGCTGCTCCACAGAGTAATTCCTATAATGCTGTATGCAACAAACATCACCATTAAAGGCAGTAAATAAATCAAGACAATCACGGCAATGTGATACCTGAAAGAGAAGAACAAGCAGTTTTTCACAGTCAGTATGGCTCTTGGAGGGCTCTTTCAGGAATTGTCTTTTGGATATATATGCTGGCTTCTAGTAACAAAACCACAAAGAAGAAATTTTGCCTATAATTATTGCTACAGGGACTTCTGTAAGCAGCAAAAGCTCATCTCTCTCTTGTGGTGTGATGAGGCGTCCTTGGGCTGGATTCACTGCTCTTTCAAGACAGGGTAACATCACCTATCTTTTAGCAGAGGGTTGCAGTCCATGGCCACCTGCACTGAGCTTTGCTATCCCACTGCAGTCGGGAGAGAGAGACAGCTGTAAAAGTACAAGCCCTTAAATCACAGGTATGGAAAAGGAATAGTCCAAAAACTACAGAGTAACTTGATGAATGTGGTAGTGGCAAGAGTGGAAAAAAGCTGGATCAGGGACTGCAGAAGGTATCTGGCTGCTAACAGGGTGCACAAAGATGCAGACAGTGAGGAAGGGATGTTGCCTGTATTTGTGTAGCTGGCTGTTTTTATTTGTGTGAGCACACATGGTTAATGTATCACCAACAGGCTACGCAGTTACTGCTCCAGTTGAAAGCACTGGCATCCCCTTCAGCTGTATTTTACCTCAGCCCTTTCGAGTTTTCCATGTCACCCCACAAACTTCTGCCGGTTCCCTCATGCTGGGGGCTGATTAGTTTAAGCAACCACCATTTATGGGAAGGGAGCAACCTGCTCACTCCATTACAGCAACTGTCAAATTAACATAAACAGTGTGAAAAGCAGGGTTAGGCGGGAGGGCTGTGGCATACACTGCTGGCAGTGACCCCAAAAGGCTGGGTGGGTGCAAGTGGTCTTTCTCAGTCTGACAAGGCTCTGGGGTTACTCCTGACATTAGTGAGGGGGGTCAGCTGCTTTGCAGAGCACTGTTGGAATGAGTGTTTGGGTCCACAGGGGTATCTGCTCCTCGGGGTGGCTGCAAATACCAGACTGGTGGCTGCATAAGGAAAAATACTGTATTTGTGAAATGTGGTGAGTTTGTCCCTGCCCGTCTTCCACTTTTTCTTATTGTCCGCAGAGTGGTGCCTCTTCTGAAGGTCTAATACTGTGTGTGGAGTGCGGCAAAGCCCTTTTAGGGTTCCCATCCTGGGAGGAGGAAGGGAGGATGGGAGCCTAAGCTTGAGCACATGTAAAAAGAAACTTTTAGTCTTGTAGCTTTACTACTTTGCTGCAAAGTTAACCTGTTACCAGAAAAAAAAACAACAATCTTGTGTTGTTAAGGTTCTTTACTCTGGTTAAACTTCTATATCCTTTATATCAAATATTTTTCAGGCACTGGCAGTCAGTAGTGCATTCTTTGGGTTTTTAAATTTTTTTTTTACTTGTTTCTGTCATAATTAAACACATTTTTCCTGCAGAAAAAGATCTTCCTTTGTTCTGAAGTCTGGAAATTTTGAAAGTTGGTTTTAGTCAACTGCAAAGGATTCAGAGGACCCACAGTCAACATAGGAACCCAGTTCTCAATTTTTTTTTGTTTTTCTTTGAGTTTCTTAATACTTCTTTTCCTTGTTATTTGGACTAGTATATGAATGGCTGCACATGGATTTTTCTCCATGGTCTGTATTGCAGGCATCTGTCCCAACAAACCTGTCACTCAGTATGATTTCTGGGGAGCGATGTTTCCAACTTCCTTTCTTAGAAAGATATGAAAACCTGTGGATCTGAGGCTGTTCAGAGAGAGAGAGCTAGTGAGTGATGTATTCTGGTCAGGAGCTGCTGCTCTTCAGCTGGACATCCCAGAAAGAATCTGCCCTGCTATTTGCCATGTTCAGGACCAGCCTTTCCAGCCCACAGGGATTTTGTCAGCATGCTGGGGAACTCATTTGAGTCCTTTCCATGCCATGGATGTGGGAGAAATAAACCTCACACCTTTCATCTGAATGAAATAGTCATCACTGACTCACATATTAGTGTTTATCTATTCTCCCTCCTCCTCAATTGACAGGAGCCTGGCACACTCTGTTCCCCAGCTTGTGCCAAGGGGTACCAACAAGGACACCCAGGAGGAGCATCACCCAACATGAGAGGTTCGAGCCTGATTTTACTCTTTGCTGAACTGGGAACAACTGACAACCACTGGCTGAATATGCTGCAGCTTGGCCAAAATTATACAAAGCTCATGGAACTGGCATATATTAGTGTGAAAACCAGTTAGTTTGGTAATAGCTAAGTTGAGGAGGCATCCAGCTGTCTGCCAGAGATGAAGACTGAGTGTGGGAAAATGTCCCACGTGCATGGAGCAGGGCAAAAGCCTTCACAACGGGTTTTGGTTTTGAAAAATTGTTTCCACTTTGTTAATCGATTTGTTGCTGTTCCTCAGTTCTTCCATTGCTACTTTGTATAAATATATTTTGCTTGATAAAGCTGTCAAACTGCTCCGTGCATCGCGTGCTTTGAATAACGAGTAATCACAGCAGATCCCCTAAATGCGGGGCATGGCTTGTTTCATCTGTTTGAACAATCTTGCTTTCAAGCAGGAGGAAATAGCTGTGAGGCTTAGGAGCTTTCGGGAGCGCAGATGTGTACCCAGATAAATCTGTCTATAAAACCTTAGGATGTTTGAAACATGCGGCTCTCGGGTTTTATTTTCCTTTTACCCCCACAAAGAACAGCATAATTTTTAACTAATATGTGGCTTTTCAGCATTAAAGATACCCAGTTTCCTCCTGCTTGATGGAGGAAGAAAATCCAGAATCTCTGAAACCAGGATTTATTGCTTGTTTAGAGACTTTTTGCCCTGGTTTCTTTTCAATTCCCTGAGCCCTGTATGTAGGGGTTCTAGATAATATAACCAGTTTTCAAAGCAGGGGAGGATGGCAGGTTCAGGATTACCCTGACCCATGATCACCTGGCAGCTTTTTCCACAGCTGGCTTAAATTGAGCTTAGATGGGCTGCCCCAGCCCCACATTCCCCTGCTCTCTCTCTCAGCACTCCTCATAACCAACAGTTTGGAGATGAAATTATTTTCCTGGTTAACTTTTGCCTGAATTGGGAGTTTTATCACTTCTCTTACGTCAGCTGGTGCTTGGATCCAACGTCATCAGGCCAGACCACGATGCATTTCATGGTTCCATTGTCCATCATGATCTCGGCGTAGAAGCACTGCGGGAAGGCGAGCCCGAATGCCACCAGCCAGATTATCCCAATGATGACTCTGGTGCTTCCAGCAGAGAGCCTGGGCTTGAAGGGGTGAATTATGGCCATGTACCTGCAAGAAATATGTAGTGCTTTTACAGTGAAATTGGCAATCTTTACAACAAATGCAGCAAGTGTAAAAACTCACAGGACAGCATAGTGGGCTTTATCAATATAGACATTTTGATAGGCTCCAGGCCATAAATAATAAGGAACTAAATTCTTTCTGAAGAGAATGATAGCAAGTCTTAGGGCAGGATACATCAAACCCACATGGATGGATGCTTCTGGTGTGAGGAGGAAGCAGTCCTTCACGTCTTCTGCATATAGTCTTTGCAAGCATTCCCTTTATGGAATTCTTCACAGAATACCAGAATGGTTTGGATTGGAAGGGACATTAAAGATCACCTAGTTCCAATCCCCTGGCCGTGGGCAGGGACACCTTCCACTAGACCAGATTGCTCATAGTCCCATCCAGCCTGGCCTTGGACATTTCCAGGGATGGGACAGCCACAGCTTTTCTGGGCACCCTGTTCCAGGGCCTCCCCACCCCCACAGGGAAGAATTTCTTCCCAGTATCCTATCTAATCCCACATTCTATCAGCATGAAGCCATTCCGCCTTGTCCTGTCACTTCAGGCCCTTGTAAAAAGTATTCTCGCTCTTTTTGTTAATTACTTTTTAAAGTGCCTTACCAAAAATTGCCCACCCAAGAGTGCTCTTTCCTCCTAATTATGTCAATCTCTGATGCTTCATATTATCACAAGAGCAGACTGGGGTCTCGAGTATCCTTTACCTCGACTTTTTCCCCCGCTGATTTTTGTGGAAAACTTGTGCTGTCTACCTCTGTCTGTGACTGCCTGAGCACTTGTGCTTGCAGCAGCGGAAAGGGCTGTCTTTCCATCCCACACCTGCTCCGAGCCCTCACGGCACATCTGACTATTGGATTACTCATGAGCCTGGGGCGCTCTCTGGTTTTAAGTTCCCTGTGTGGAAATGCACAGTGTTGTAATGAGTACATAATCAATTATGCATTTCTTGTCATGCTTTCCCTATTCTTTGTCATGGATGTTACAAAGGCAAAATAGAGTGGAAAATGCCCATTGCCTCCTGGTTTTCATAGCAAAAATCTGACAAACTGTGCTGTGTCTTGGCCAGGCTGTTGGTAGGGAGCTCTGGCCCAGCCACTGCTGCAGGACAGGCAGCACAGTGAGCAGTCCAGGGCTGCACAGCAGCAGGGCCTTATTTAGCTATAAAATTTTCATGTCACCTCACTTTTCTTTAGCTTGCCACAGGCAGTGTTACACAGTGCTCGAGTCTGGTCAGGGAGGAATCCACTGGTGGATATTCTCCCGAGTATTTGCCCACAGAAGTGCCTGAAACTATGATCTGTGGCCCTCAATGAATGGCAAGTCCCAGGAATAAATGATGCCAGCCACTGTGCTGTCACTGCAGCCCATGTTGCAGACATCAAAGGTGTTTCAGGGCTGGATGGAGGCTTTCCCACTCTGCCAGGGATGCACCCTCAAGGCAAGCTCCTGCAAGTTGGGAGATTTACCAAACCTGCTGAGATCTCCTGGCCCCTCATGCTGTGTGGCAGCACTGCCTTTGCCCCCCTGCTGCTTGTGCTCCTTGTGCCCTCTCTCAGTGTGACATCCCAGGATCCTGGGACCACAATCTTAGCATGCTTTCTCTGGTCTTCATCCATGTAGACGAAACAAGCTGAATTTTGGACACTCCTGTGCACTTTCCAAACAGGTCATAGGGCACTTTGTTAACTGGAATGTGAAACTTGAGCTGATTGAGAAGACTCCATTTCTGCCTTGAGTGCTGCAGTGGAAACAGCTGCTTTGGTAATGGGGAAACTCCAATGGTGAGCAATATCACCAGGGTCTTCTCCATGGCAGACAAAAATCACTTGGAGCTGTCACTTCTTAGCCTCCTTCCTTACAATAAACCACTTCAAAAGATGTTGTTTTATCAAAGTTAAACATTGGAGCTGGAGTGAACACAGGTTCTCATAACAATAAATGGAAGCGTTGAGTTTCCAGGAGACTGTGTCAGGATCTATTTTAAGGCTAAGCAAAGAATAGCTAAATATGGTTTGCAGTGAGGTGCCAAGTTTTCTTTCTGATCCGTGACATGTGACTAAAGAGATTTTACCTATATAGGTGCTTTCACCAAAAATCCCCAAGGAACAAGAGTAGGAAGCTATGAGGACAGGCTTTTTAAATGTATTCTTTGGCAGACAACATGTATAAAATAGCAGTTATCAACAACCCTTGGTTTACAGCCAGGAGCAGCAAAAGAGTATTTGAGTCTAAAAGTGAGCTGCCATTGATTCTAAATAGGGATTTGCTTTCATCTGGACAACTGCAGGCTGATAAACACGTCCCTCAGCCCTGTCCTCATGAGCTGTCCTGTACTGTGCCGTGCCCCCAGCTCCTGCACAGGTGTCAGCGGGCATTACACGTGCTGAAAAGCCCTTTTCCCTCTCCTAGCCTGTTTATCTGGTGTGATTGGTCCGTGATTGCTTCCTGAGGCTGGGTGTGCCGGGGTGATCTGAGCAGCGAGCTGGGGGGGGAGTTGGGGAAGTGACCCTGATGGCTCAGGGAGCAATGCTTTTCAGTTTTCGGATGGCTCCAGAGGGACGCTGGCTCCCCTCCCGAGGGAGCTGGAAGGACCCTTGTGGATATGGGCGCTTGATAAGGATCACAGGAAACCTGAAGGAAACTGCAAAGTCAAGAGCAGGGCTTTGATAAAGGACTGCCGGTATTCCTGGGTGCCGGGTCAGGCTGCCCCAGGGAAGTCCTTCACCGTGAGGCTGCAACAGGGAGAGCGGAAGTAATGGAGGGATGGAAGGAAGGAGGGTAGAGAGCCTAAAGGGAAATAACCTTCTCTGCTTCTTGCACACACTATCGCTTTTAAGAGAGGAAATTTCCACAGACTTTTGGTCACTTTCTCGTAAAAAGCAAAACAGCTTCATGCTGTTTAACAATGAGCTGTAAACACAGTCAGACTCCAGAAATGAAAGCTCAAGTAAAAGTGACTTGGCAGATGGAAGTGAATTTTATGAAAATACCAAATTACCCCAGAAGTCAAACAGGATCACTGTAATTACTTCCCTCCCTCTTGGAATAAGTCATTCTAGTGAACCAGGGGAGCAGATTCTGCCATTTCTGATCTAACTCCCATTATTTCTAGCGGTTTGCTGGACTCACAGCAGGATTGGGGGTGCTGATAGTTTCAGCAGCCTGCAGCATATTCTCCTTTTTCCGGGTATATCTGTCTCACAGTTTAAAAAAACCCAACAAATGCACAAAAGAGTGTTCAGGATGACTGGGAAAAAATTTATGGTCAATAATGTGGGAACAACAAAATACCAGCCACTTCCCCTCTTTACAGATTTAGGTGTGATTTCAGACCAGGGATAAAACAGAAGATCATGCCATAATAGGCATCAAACCCCACAGTCTGGCCCTCCTCCCACTTTGCTGATAAGGCATCTGACAGAGTGGGGGCCAATTGCACAAACTATTGCAATGATTTTTTTATGACTTGCAGGGGATCTTTTCGGACCTTTTCTTCTTCATTCGCCTCTTACCTCTCTGCAGCCACGGCTGTCATGGAGTAAATGCTCACAAACACTGCAGTGATGGGGAACCAATTCTGAAACCTGCAGAATTCCTCACCAAAATACCAGACATTGTGACTGGCATAGATAAAATTGAAGATGGTGTTGAAAGTGGACATCAGCAGGTCTGAAAGAGCCAAGTTAACGATGAAGTAATTGGTAGCTGTCCTCATTCTCCTGTGTGCCAGAATAATCCAGATGATGGTGGCATTGCCAATGATGGATGTGATAACAATGAAGGAGTATGTGATGGCCCACAGAGCAATCCTCCATCCTGGCTGGGTGAACTGGGTTGCTGCCGTCCAGTTGCCGCTGTCCTCGAGGGAGTCAGCCTGCGAAATGTTGCTGGTGTTAAAAACAGAAAACACACCCATGGCTTTTCATTCCTTGTAACAGAAAATCTTCTGGCATCTGCTCATTTTCTTGCAGTAGATGCTGGTGGTATGAATTTCCATGCCTTTAACCAAGAGCTGTTAAAAAGACATCGGGATGAGCTGTCTCATGTCCTCTCGCCCTGTTTTCCGAGTGATGCAATGCAGTTCCAGGAGGAGATGAGCGATGCCAAGGGCCTCCTCCTTCTTGCCTGGCATTTTAACCTACACTTGAAGAGCAGAAACTAAAGAACAACTCTCTTCTTCAGGTTTCTTTTCCCTCTAAAAAAGGAAGAAAAAAAAGGGAAAGGAAGGTGTTTTCCAGGCCAGCAACAAGCGATGCCTTCCTTTAAATTATTTTTAGAGTCAAGAAAACATAAATGGAAGCCAAAAAACACTTCAATGCAAGTAGAAATTCTTTGTCAGGGCAGCAGTTTTCTAAAGCACCAGGTGTCTGAATCCTCTGCAGTGGGACTGAGGACATTTGCTGCTCTTTCCCTGTGTAACTATTAAGCGTGAAGCAGGAGTTGCACTGGGATAAAATCTCTGCAGGTTTTAAGGGGACTTTGAAAGGAGGCGGAGTCTCTTGCAGGGGAAACTAAACAATCAATTTGACATCAAAAGAAATGTGGCAAAGTGGTACATGAAGCTTCCCCCCCACATCCCCACTCTCAGTTAGTTTTGAATAATCTCTGAAATGGCCATGCTGCTTTATCAGGGCTTTACAGGCTTACCAGTCCTGCAATCCTCGTGTTTCCAGGACCCTGCCTGACTTCTTGTGAGCTCCCATTGTAAGAGAGAAATTATATTCAGTGCAATTCAGCAAGACCCTTCCTTTTGGATGGCTGCATCCCCTTTCCCAGTGTCTGCTGTAGGAACGCCTACATGCAGAAATTTCAGGTTCTTGTAGGAAAGAGGAACCGCTGACTCTGCTCAGAGCACAGCACTCTTGCTTGCTGTCAGCTTTGAAGCTAAGGACATAAACATAAGGGACACACTGAGGCTGAGATTTCCAAGAGTACTTGGCACTGACTCATGCCTGCTCTATGGGAAGCTGAAGGTGTTTCAGGTATGAAGACCTGCCTTCAGGATTCAGAAGTGCCTGCCGTGCTGGGATGGCAGTAGTTTTCCAGCTCCTGTAGCTGCTGGAGCTGCAGCTTGTGCTAGGCTCTCCTGTAACAGGGCAGTGTTTATCAGTTCAGGATCCTTTGCACCAGCTCAGCCTGGAATCTTTCCTTGCTTCATTAATTTCTGGAGGCAGCCTTGAGTTAACCCATCACCTAACCAACTCTTTCAAACAGGTTTTCTCTGCTACAATATTGCCCAAGTGGTGTTTTTAAAGAAATTAATACCTGTAGTCCTGCATGTAATGTCTCCTTCTCTTCATGAGAGACTTCCCTGCAGGTAATCCCTCTCACTTCCCTACCCAGAAACTGAGAAGGTGCACTTGTACCTATCTTCTGATGTGCATTGCAAAGCTGTTCTGGGTGCTTCTTCAAAGTCTTACACTGACACCTCACTAAACAGGTTTGGACCTTTCACTTTCCCCGCACAGTTCAGGAGGGCAAATGTGACTTTCATGACTTGCAATACGAATTCAACAGCTAATAGTGTTCTTCAGATTTTTTTTTATCTTCTCTCTCAAATCTCTGCAAATTTGAAGGAGAATAGGAGCAAAACCTCCGTACATTCAGCTGGGAGTGCACTAAAGTGCTTTATCAGTTACGGAAGGTAGAACACAAGCAATCACTTAGAAAAAGGGCTGCACTTATTTACCCTTCACTGGTGAAGCTGCAACCTTTCTCGGCTGACTTTGAAGATGGTCAAGGTGCTCAGGTTTCTTAGGAACCTTCTTCTGAACCATCTGCCCTGGTCCCTGATCTGTTACTCAGGTGATAATCAAAGAGCAGCCACCCTTTGGTCAACATTTCATCATATGAGTCAGGAGGGATTTGCTTTCCTGTATCCACACCCACACCTTTTATTCGTTTGCTGGTAGTGCATTGACAAGGTTATCATCCTGGAGCCCAGCCAGCGATTTAGTGTGTGCTATCAGACTTTTGACTTGAAAACTGGAGCAATTTTTGACACAGGCTGGCTCCAGATTCCTCAGGGAAGTCGCATTTGCCTGAGACAGTGGGTAAACCTGCCTCACCAGTGGTTTTGGAGTTATACCAGAGAAAGGGACTGTCTGAGAGCAGGGGGTTTGGGTTTGGCTGGTTTCACTGTTGCTTTTATTACGAGCAGGATTGTCAAGGCCAAAAGTTACCGTGCTGAGTCACCAATCCCAGGTTTGAGCAAAGGGTGAGAGATGCAAACAAAAGATGCGGGTCTGCAAGGTCAGGAAGGGTGATTAAGGGGTGTTTTGGAAACATAATACCAGGTAATGTAGGCAGTAGAGGCTTTAATTGTTTTGCAAGTTGGACTCTGCTTTTGGAGGAAGAACCTTCGTTCAGGGAACAGCTCTGAGAGCAGGATGTGAGGACCACGAGCATCCACCTTGGGTGGGACAAAGTGCAGCTGGCCTGCAACTTCATCAGTCAGATGTGGGATGGAAGGAAGCAGCAAAAATGCCTCTGGTAGCACTGAAAGGCTTTGGGTCTTTCTGACATGGTTTGGTGCACGGCTAGCTGTGGTTCACTTCCTTTCTGCAGAGCCCCTAAAGCCCTGGGTCAAATGCTCTGAGGTCCATAGCTTTAGGTGACTGTCTTTAGGACAACCCCTGGAGATGAGTGAGGAAATGTGAGGGTTACTGATCTTTAATATCACAAATATTAACAAAACAAAACCACCGCTAGTTGAGCTGTTGGATGGTCCCAGGAGCAGATACTGTAATGCACAATCTGCCAGGCTCTTGGTTGGAAAACTGCAGCCCTGTGCTGCACTGGGCTGAGGGGGAGAGAACACAGCCATGACAGACCCTCAGGCAGTTCATAACATCTTAGTTTAACCAGCATTTGCTGCTAAACTATAATTGTGTCCAGAAATCTTGCCGTTTGTGTAGACGAAGTCTGGGATTCAGGAAAAGAAAGGGATTAGTCAATTTTTTTCATGCAGTTTCGTAACAGGAACCTGTTTTGATACATTGGCTCAGTTCAGAGGGAAAACAACATGAAAACAGGCACAGCATTACTCAGCTTCCCCATCCAGTAGGACATGTCCTGAAATTTCATGTGCAGGAATCAGCACAAATGACAAGGTAAGGTATTAAAAAAGTCAAACCAGAACAATGAATTTAGTTAAATACTCAAACGAGGAAGATGCCTGACAGGAACATGCTTGGATATGAATGATGCCCATGAGACATGAAGACCATGTGACAGACTCTAATTCCCAGCAACTATATGTGATGAGATTTCCAGCCTGCCATTGCTAAGTGTCAGGGATATTTGCAAATCTCTTTGAAAATGGAAGTTGTTGATATTTTAGAGGGTGAATGCTTTAGTACATTGTATTACTGTCAGAGACATTAATTCTGTGAAGAGCTATTCTGTTGCTGGGAGTGTCCTGGGCTGGATTGTTTTCCAGAAGCAGAATGTAGTAGCACTGCATGAAATAGCAATGGTACTTTTAATAATAGAATTATCCAGGGATTGTTTTTAGCCTTTATAAACGGGGTTTTGGTGTATTGTATGACCTAAAGAAATGATGTGTGACTGAACATTTACACAGTTCTCATACACAGCTCAGAGGTTTTCCAGTCTGTTTGCTAGGTAACTTAAGGATAAATGCTGCCCCACTTCATCTCCTCTGACACCAGACACTGATTTTCAATGCCATCTGTCTCTGCTCTGGGCCAGGATGAAACAACCAACTCTGTGACAGTTGTCTGCCACTTTGAATGAGACTTTTTTCCCCGGGGGAAAATAGCCCTTTGTGGGACAGGAGTGCAGTACTGCGGGCTTGAAAGGGCTTATTTCATCTCGGAGGCATGAATGGCGTTTGCAGTTCATGATCGCTGTGTCAGATCCAACACCGACCCACTGTCACAGCAGCGGGACGTGGATGAACGTCGGTGTAGGCACAAAACGTGGCCGGTGCAATATGCCCAGTAGCTGTTGTTATTGGCAGGACGTGACCCTCTTTGCATGTGCAATCGCGTGGGTGACATAAAGAGAGGTAAATGCCCTGGTAATGCCTCCTCGTGCTGGTGTAGGGTGTAGGGATTCTGCTTTGCCATGGTTTTGGATGCTCGACCAAAAATCTGAGCGTCCATGCAGCAGCTTCCCATGGCTGTATTTTTGTCCCGGCTGTTTTAATGGCGATGGCAGAGGTCTGGGGATGCGTGCAGGGCCCTGGCAGCACTGCGACATTCCTGTTGGAGCAGCCAGATCTATTTCTCCTGACGCCTCAGCTGCGGGGCTAATCCCGACCGAGTGGCCGGGATGTTGCCGAGGAAATTGAAAAGAAGAGAAAAAGCGAAGAGGAGAAAAAGACGAAAGGAGAAGCCGCTGCCAGAGCTCGTCAGTCGCTCCAGACGTTTCCCCCGCGCTGTCCGTGCGTGCCGCTGCCCGGCCCCGCTGCCGGAAGCGGCGGCGCCCCCGGGCCCGCCCGTCGGGGCGGCCGCTCCCGGGCGGCCGGGAAGGGGCGGAGGGCCCGGCGGGGCGGCGGCAGCGGCAGGTGCCGCGGGAGGATGGCGGCGGGGGACCCCGAGCAGGCGCGGTACTGCGGGCGGCTCTCCTACCTCTGCCTCAAGCTCACCCTCATCACCTACTCCACCACCTTCTGGGTGAGCGGCGCTCCGGGGGTGCGGGGGGCGCGGCTCGGAGCGGGGAGTCCCACACCCCGGTGCCGCGGGGAGCGCGGTCCGCCCTGCGCAAGGCTCCGGGGTGTAGCAATAGATGGATGTTTCCGCGGCTGAGGTGGCGGCTGTCACGCCCGTGGTCGCGGGTGTCACACCCGTGGCTGTGGGTGCAGCGCCCCGTCCTTCCCGAGGGACTGACAAACTGGTTTTGGCGGATGGGGACTTGCAGAGGTTGGAAGTTTGGCAGGTAAAAATCATTCATGTGCGTATTAAAATGCAGCTCTCTCCTGCAGGGGAGGTGGGAAAATAGAGCCTTTGCCCTACAACGTCACTCCTCGGTGTGTTGGGTATGTCCTCTCCTGAGCCTTCGCAGGGTGAGGCTGCCACGCTTCAGAGTTTACAGATGTGTGGCACTTGCTGTCCTCATCCAGATGTTTGGTAAAGCCAGAAAGTCCCAGATGATGGGTCCAGACTGTGACCACCGACTTCTGACATGTGGTAAATCCACACCAGGCACCCCGTGGGCTGGATGGAGCCCCTGGGGCTCTTTGCATGTACTCTCTGTAAGCACCGTGATTTTAAAAGGTGCTTTTTTTCAGTCTCTAGGGTATTGGGAACATGCTGGCTTCAGGTGGTGCTGATGTCAGAGGTGCTCAGGCAGGGTTTTTTCTTTCTGGCGTTTTCACTTTAAACGTTGCTTAAGTTCTAGTTTGGCTGGTCTGTTTCTGTCTGACATGGTATTTACCAGTTGGAAGCATAAGGCTTTTGCTTTGCTGCGTGGGAGAAGAGGCTTAGATCCTGCAAGTTTGATAGTGAGTGTCAGATTCAACCTATGATTTTATGAACAAAGATTGAAATGCAAAGTGTTCAGGTGTAATTCAGGCTTTTCAGGATCTTGGCTATCTTTTGTCTGTCTTAACAGACAAACCAACCCTTAGGTTTAGGCTCCTGGCGCTCCCCATGCTCCTCCACAGCTATTTCGCAGTTGTGTGTTTTAGAAAAGAGAAATTCAAATTTGTTATTTTTCAAACCCCTTTTTCGCAGCATGTCCTTCTTGAAGGACCGTGTGCGTTGTCTGCTCTGCGTTTTCTGCCGACAGCAAGGGCCCTTGGTGGTGGGGTGTAAACATTCATCTGGTGGCAGAGAAAGGGCCCTTCTGAAACCATTCTCAGAGTGTCCTCGGAGGACAAAGCCTCTTTCAGGCAGCCTGAGGATTTTATTTACTCTTTGTAGTTGCTTGCTCTGGATTTTCAATGCTCTGCCTTCGTTTACAAGCAAGAGCTTCCATTTGTTGGCTGTGCCAGGGAGATGGTTTGCTCTGGGAGGGGGGAGGATGGGGGCTGCGAGAGGGGAAAGGAAGGATGGGGAATGACGGGGAATTTCCCTGGGAAGGCTGGCGCTGGGCAGCATCCTGCTGGCGCTGGGGCCGAGCACACGCTGGATTGTGTGAGGCGTGTGGGCTTCGCTCTCAGAATTTTCTTTTATTCCAGCTTAGCGAAGCAGATCTCATCAGCTGTAAATGTCAGTCGCCTCGTTCTCTTTTCAGCACTGTTATTCTTGCTGAGTTTGTTGTTTTTTGTTTCTTTTTCTTTGATTAGTGTAAATAGAAGTAAAGCTTGGCTGTGGGAGTATTGGCTTGCTTGAATATTGGGTGGTTTGTGATGTTCTGCTGCTGTTTGGGGCTTTGACCTTCTGGATGCTGAGTTCATTCAATTCCCTCCCTGCTGTTGCTGTGCCTCTGGTACGTTATGAGTGATGAACGCCCAGATTTGAGGCCCCAGGATGGCTTTAAACCACCAGGAACTAAAGATCAGCCTTATCCAAAGCAGAAAGAAAATTAAAGGATTGCTGGGAGTGTTGGAGGGGATGTTTGCTACAGGCCTTGTGGTCTTCCCCTGTCACCCAGGGCTTTTTAAAAAACTAGTTGTCACTGTAACTTTTCCAGACAACTCTTGCTGGTGAATGGGGCTGTAATGTAATTTACTTGCCCAGCTGAAACAAAATCCAGCATTTTAAACAGAAGGTGCTGTTGTTGAGCTTTATTTAAGAAAAAGAACTGTAAATACAGGGTTAATGCCTCTGCTTATAAATAAATAAATGCTTCTCTTTTCTCTTGGGAAAGCAGCTTCTGTGCATGCAAAAGCCCCTGAGAAATCCCCTGGTATTTGCTGGTGGATGCTCATTTAATGTGAGTCAAGGGCGGTTGATGTTTCCGGTATACGCAGCTGGAATTGCCAAGCTGGGAGCTGTTGTGAAGGATGCAGGATGTAAACAGTCTGTGTGTCAGTGGGTTCCCGATGTAAGAGTTGTGTTCCCACCTCCAGGCACAGGAAGGGAGAGCACAGATCGGAGAAGAGACTTCGAGGGATGACTTCTGGGTTAGCACATCTGCTTGCCATAAATAATTGCTGCTGCTGGTTTGACCATATTAAAGGTTTAAAAGATTTTTATTAAATGCTTAAAAAAATAGAAGGTAATGAAAGCCTAAATCTTGGAGGGTGTGGGGGCAAAAATGGAAGTGAAAAGCGGTGAAGATATGTGTACATAAAGATGCATTTATGTATCTTAAGCTCTTAAAGTAGGAAGTATCTTGTATTTTACTTACAGGCACCTTTCAGTCAAAAACCCCTTGAAATTTAATGCTTTGATGAGAAAACTAAGGTTAAGAAAAAGACATTTCAGTAAAAAGTTCTCGTCTTGAAACAACAAGAATTTCTCCTGAAATTCTGACCATCCCTATCAAGCTTTAATACTTGAGGTTTATGTCCAGTGTTTGGCTTTTTTACTTTTTAAGCAAGGGATCTACCAGGCAAGAGTTACTGTTGTTAGTAGCACTTTAGTGTTTGCAGGAGAATCTGGTTTTGGGGTTCCTCTCAATTTGGTCAAATTTTCCGTTGCTTTTAAAATAGCTTCAGTATATTTACTTTTAATGGATGAACCCTTCTGAGAATTTTCTCTCTTTAAATGACAAGCTGGTGGCATTCCCTCCATATTGTCCTTTGGTGTTATTTTTCATTCCCATAGAAAATCAAGAACTTTCAGTAAGTTGTTATTTATTTTAACATATCTCATAATTTAAAAAGTATTTCACCTGTTTGGCTCATGAACTTGTAACTCACATTATGGGTCCCTCTAGCCCTTTGTCCGGGTTATAGTGTGTCATACCCAAAACTAAGAAGTGAAATTAAAAATTAAGAAGCATAATTAAGAAGCATTGGTGTGCAGAGAGCAGACTCCTGTTTCCTGTGGAAATGTCAGGTCAGGAAAGGGGAATGTTGTTTATCAGGTTGCCAAAATGATTGATTTTTGTCTGGTCTCTTCCCTGAGGATGTGTCTGGCTGTTGGAGTCGGCAGGAAAGTTTTTCCACTGCAATTTTTGTGATTAAGTATTGTGGGCTATTTTTAATTTTAATTAACTCAGCATAATTCAAAGTGATTTGCAGCACACCATAGTTTTAATACCAAATGATTTTAACTTAATTAATTATTTTGATTGAAATAGCTTTACCTTGTTAAATGAAATATGTCTCTTCCTATTTCACTTGTCAGCTTTATCTGGTAGTTGCTCAAGAAAGTGACATAATTTCAAACCTGGGTTGGTTTTTTTTTTTAGTTTTTTATCTGGTGCCTTTCCCCTGATGGCAGGAGGAGTGGAGGTATAGGAAATACCTGACTGTATTTACTGAGCCTAAATGCAATAGGAGATAATACGAAGGGACAGATAGGCTGCTTGCAGACCAGCTTAGAAACTGTGTTATTTTAGAGACACATATATATTTCTATATGTTTATACACACACACAGAGAAAGACAAACAGACACGCAGAGGAGGGTCATTAATGCCATGGCAGTTGCTCATATATGTAATATATGTGATCTCAGGTGGCAATAAATTATATTTCAGCCAGTGATGTACATTTTGATTTGTTTAACTTCCAGAATGTTAAAACATGATGAAATATGTTTTTGAAATGAGCAAGTTTCATTTTTTTCCCAACTCATCTCTTTTTCTGCTTTAGTCTTTGAGGTTTTTAAAATTTTTTTGATCCAAACTTCTGCTTTGGGAGTTTCATTGTTTATAATGAATCCTGAAGTGAGCAGTGACAGGTTCCTGTGTACTCACAACCTGTCACCTCTGTGTTTACTGTGAGAAAGAGTAACATCCGTGCTCTCCTCTGTTTCTCTTCCAGGTGATCGGAGCCCTCGTCCTTGCTGTTGGGATTTATGCAGAAATTGAAAGACAGAAGTACAAAACTCTAGAAAGTGCCTTTCTAGCCCCAGCAATTATTTTAATACTTTTGGGCATTATAATGTTCCTGGTATCCTTTGTGGGTGTACTGGCTTCTCTAAGAGACAATTTATGCCTTCTGCAAGCAGTAAGTGTTGGGATTTTTGTTCCTACTTTCTGAGGCTTGTTGCTTTTGCTTTTCACTGTCCTCTGAATTCATATCCAGAACTGTGTCTGCATTGAAAAATATTTTACTGAAGTTGCTTTTTAAAACATTTTAATTAAATCTGAATTTAGTGGCCGTGGTCCCTCCATCAGGGAGCAACAACATTCGGTCTTGCCAGCAACAGAACCAGCCAGAGTCCGAGCCCAGTGCTGAGAAAAGCAGCTTCCCAGTAGTTAAGGTTTTATGGAAAATAATCAGGAATGTGAATTATCAGTCGGTGTGTATCTTGTGCAAACTCAGCTGTTGACGTACCAGTTGATGCTGGCTTCTTGTTTCAACCCAGAGGAAGTAGCTCAAGAGAGACGTCCGGCAGGCCGGTGTAGCTGGAGTCTGTCTGTCCTCCCCTGGGAAGTGGAATGAGTGGGGAGATGGAGAAATGTGTGTTCAAAGTTAGATGTGCAGCTCGGGCCTTTGCAAGAAGAGCCCTGAGGGTGAAATGAAAGGGACGTGGTTTTTCTCCCCAGTGCCTCTGAAAAGGTGAATTTTAGGGAAATTCCTGGGTAACGCTGTGGTTGCAGATGGAAGCTGCATGTGTGACTAATTAAAATTAAAGTGTGCAAACTTCGTTTTCACCTGCATAGAATCACAGAGAGTTTGGGTTGGAAGGGATGAACCTTTTAAAGGCCACCTAGTCCAACCCCCTTGCAGTGAGCAGGGACATCTTCCACTAGATCAGGTTGCTCAAGACACAGCCCAGCCTGGCCTTGTCATGTCAGTTCAGTCTAACAAAGTGCTAAATACGTGGTTTGTTATGGAGGGCAAAGCCAGAAATAACCATGGATTTTGAAGTTATACTGGAATTTTACTGAGAGCCCCTCCTTAGGCTCCTTTCCCACTGAGCGTGGTGGTGTGTCAGATGCCGGGAACATTTTCTGTTCCCATTCTGGTAGCAAACCCAGCTGGGTATTCAACAAAGCAAGTCCCTGGTGCCAGCTTCCCAGGCTGATTCCAGATTTAGCAGGAGAAAAGATACCTGTCTGGTGAATTCCTGACACTGACACTGAGCACACGGAAGTTAAAGCAGCTTTCAGAGGGGAGAATTAGGGATTATTTTCAGATGAGGGATCATAAAACTTCACACCTGATGCAGTTCACTGTTACACAGCAGACCTGAATTCACATAATGCCCAACTTTTATGCCTGAAGGGTTGGAAAAACGTTTAAAGTACTGGCATGTTGCAGCTCTCTCACGGTGCTGTGGATTTCTTCGTATTTTTCACATTTTACACACGCTTTGGTGGGCACTCATGGATGCACACATGGTTGTGCGTGAGTGCATTTGTGAGCACGTGTATATACACAGGTAAATAAATTTGGGAAGCACTAAAAGGTACAAAGCCTGGAATTTTGCTTTGATTTAGCACTGGCAATGTGGTAGGTTTGGATTATCCTAAGGTGCTGCTTAATCCACTAATTGGAAGCTGACAGGTAAGTACTGGTTTTGTAGGGGACATAAAATCATGAAGTTTGGTGTGGTTTGTAGCAGTCCATCAATGTGTTTCTCTGGGATGCTGTTGTGGAAAGGAGTATCTTGGCAGGGTAATTAGATCTAATGGTTTTGAGTCTGTTCAAAGCAGAAGAATAATGTGCTTGCCAATTGGGCAAAGCCCAGAACAGTTTAAGTGAGGAAAAAAGGCTTTCTTGTGACACTGACAGTTTTATAAAAACAACCCCATAATTTTATATTTTCCTTTAAAATGCCATGCTGAAAGCCAAGTCTGTTGGCAATTGAATGCTAGATGTAAGAGCACTAATTGAAAGAGTAATTGGGGTTGTTCTGTCTAATGACTCACTTGCACTTGTTTTTCTGCAGTTCATGTACATCCTTGGTATCTGTTTGCTGATCGAGCTGACAGGCGGAGTGGTGGCCCTGATCTTCAGGAACCAGGTGAGCTGCTTGCTTTAGGTTTTGATGTCATTCAGCTATGCTAAATAACAGCTGTTCAAGTTGTCACCTGAGCACTAATTGATAGAGGTCTGAAGACAGGTCCAGACTTTCCAGACAGAGTCTTCAGGGTTCAGCAATGGTGGGGTATGCCACCATTCTGGAGATGAATTCTGGATTATAGAACTTGGAGAAAATCTGGTAACTACAAATGTGTAATACAGGCAAAATGAGTTTCCAGCTCTTCGTGTATGAAAAAATGCTTTCTTCTGCTTTGCCGTCTGGGTCTGACTGCTGATTTGGGAAGTTTCCAGATGGACTTGGATGGATGTTTGTTAGTGGCCAAAATGTTTTGCCTCAGTTAAAGGACAGCTCTTCCCTGCCCACATCCATAAGCAACATAACTAACTTATATAGGAGACTCCATCACTGACAAGCACGCTATAACTGTGTTAAATCCTTGATTTTTCTGCACAGAAAGCAGCAGACTATTTTTTAAAGTTAGAAATGCTTTAAAACATAAATGTATTCACTATGGCAAGTACTAGATTGCTATGCTCTGATTTATAGCTGGACAGCTGTGCTTAGGGACAGGTTTCTCTCCTTGTTTTTCAAGGTTAATGGAGAAGTTTGGGTCAGTGTAGGGAGGGCAAGGAAGCATTTATGGATGCTAGGGTAGTAGCCTCTATTTAAGTTCTATTTGTTTTGCATGTCTCATCCATTTTTCCCATTCCTTTCTCTACTTCCTTTTCAAATCTGTAGAGACTAAATGAGGTTCTTGACCAGTTAGGAGGGTCCCGTGTTATTTCTTGTCACTGATGCAATAATCCTTTTTGTTCTGGTTAGTTTGTAAGTGTTGCAGTTTGTAATACTGAGAAGATGAGTGGGTGTATTTCAGGTTTTCTGACCTGTAAGGCTTTAACTTTGTCCATTTCAGCAGCTGGATTGAAAGAAAAGTTGTTACATTCTGGTTATGATTAGTCCCTGGTTTTGCTGTGCTGAGATTGTGCTGGATCTTGAAAACTAAATGCTCTTTTTTTTCTTTTCACTCATCTTCTGAACTTTAAAAACACTTTGTTGATTTAATTTCTAATATGCCATGCGGAGGAGATGCCATTTTATATCTGCCATCGCCCCACTGCCATATTTCTCAAAACAACCACTGTAAAACATACAGATACACCTTTTTTTCCACTTAATGTGGAATAAAGCTCTCCATCTGGCAATTATGGACTCTTTGGAAAATCAAATTAATGGAAAATTCATGGAAAATAAAATTCATGGTGGTGACACAGTCAAGCCTTGTCGCTCAGGGCGTGGTGCAGACCACAGTGCCAAGATCCAGCACCCAAACCCACTGCTCTGTCACCCAAAAGATGGTGAGGGTCCCCAGTGCCCAGTGGGAGGGATCATGCCTGGGGATAATGGGACCATCTCTGGGAGATGCTTGGAGAGTCTCAGCAATGAGAGGAGTCGCACTGCTGGCACTTCCCAGCCCAAACCCAGCAGGGAGGCTGCTTCTATAAAAGAGAACAGATGGTTGGTCTCTGCAGGGTTGTTCTAAGGTTTGTTTTTAACTAGTGTTTTGTTTTTTCCTCTTAAAAAAAGGCCAAAAAAGCACCTTTTCTTTTGTGCTCATCAGTTACACTTGTGACTTTATCATGCTCTTCTAATTTTGTTCCAGCCCATGTGCCCATTGTGCAACGCATAAATCTTGTTTTCCTTTTGCATTTTAGACAATCAAATTTTTGAACGATAACATTAGAAGAGGAATTGAGAATTACTATGATGATTTAGACTTCAAGAACATCATGGATTCTGTTCAAAAGCAGGTTTGCTGTTTTTTTTTTTTTCCTTGGACTAACTCAGCCACAGCTTTGAGTTTTTCCAGTGATGTGACAATCAAGTTGTTACTGATGAGGGGGATGAGATCTCGTGTGTCATCTCTTATGGTGTTGCTGCTGAGGTCAGGGCTCATCCAGCATTCCAGCTGGATTAAAAACCCTCTTACCTCACTGCAAAAAGAGAGGGCCAAAATGCAGCTTTTGCCTTGGCAGGTGCAATTCAGATGCTCAAGGTCAGATCCTACAAACCTCTAGGTTTATAGGGGCCCCACAGCTGGATTCAGACAAATTCAGTCTAAAGTCCACCCACGGCCTTGCACTAAGCGTTTCTGGCTGGTCCAAGACATTGAGAAGCCTCTTGTTAACAGGAGGCATTGGATAAAGAGAGGTGAGGTGGCATTTAGGCTGTTACAGCCTGGGCCATTGTATGGCTGCTTGAGGGCATGCAGAGAGCTCTTCGACGAGGTGGTTATTGGGAGGAAATACCAGTGGAAGAGTATCTACCTGTAATTAAAATTCAGGAATTGTGGTGAGCCCAGCTGAGCATTACGTAATGGCACGTGGCGTTGGCTCACAGCCTTTTTTTTTTAATAAGGCTAGTCTGTTGAAATGTTTATTGGGTTATTAAAGAGATCTGCCATGCAGTTCAGAGACCATAGAAGAAGCAAAACGTGTTCAGAAATGTGATGTCAGGGCCCATGTGATGTCTGTGACCGTGCCAAGTAGTGATTATTAAAAAAAATTGACTTAGGAAGTGATACATATACTCTAGGACATCATTATGGAGATGGCAGCCTGCTTTGAAAAACAAAGTTAGCATGGAAGGTCTGTGAAAAGCAGACCATCCTGAGGAAATTTTGTCATTAGACTTCATAACGCTTTAAAGTTTCCATGCACTGCCCAAAATTATGGATACGTACAGCGAATGTACATGTTAGTGATTAAATGAATTCCTCCTTTTCCCTTCGTTTAAAGTATAAAGAGAATATTTATATTAAGTCAGTGTAATTTTACAGTATTTATTTGCTGGATTTCAGTTCTTCTAAATTACACCCACAGTGTTTTGGTGAGATTAATTTGTGCCTTATAGCAACGCTTTTGTCTTTTAGGCCCAGTTGGAAATGTAGTCATAATCCTGAAAACAACTGCAGAGGTAGATTACAGGTCAAGATAGAGTCAATGTAAAAACATTGCTTAATGATGTCCAGACCTGGAAAGATAATTTTTCAACTCAGAAAATATGGAAGGTGGAACTTAGCACCAAGTACTTTGCTCTGGCACTCTGGGTTATCGTTCAATGACTGACAGAGGAATATTACCTATATCTTTAATTCTTTTAAATTGTATTTATGATATACATTCATACATGCCTTGCTGATAAAACAAAAGAAGTTTTTGGTAGCTCAGGGTTTTTAAAATTGTTTTATTCTTACTTTGTTTTCTACTTATTCAAAGAGTTTAAGATAAAAGTTTTTTTTCCTTTTCCTTTTGGAACCATAGAACCATTTAGATTGGAGAAGACCTTTAAGATCATTGAGTTTTGTATCTTTTTTTTTTTTTAAATCCAGTTTAAGTGCTGTGGTGGGGAAGATTATAGAGATTGGTCCCAAAACGTGTACCACAACTGTGCAGCTCCAGGACCACTGGCCTGTGGGGTGCCCTACACTTGCTGCATCAGAAATAAGGTAAATCCCAGCATCTCAGCATCTCTGGTGTTCACTTAAGAAGGTACCTGACTTAAGAAGTCTGGGGTAAGAAGTGAAGGAAAATGGGTCCTTCCCTCCCCTAGTGGATCTGTGGGTCTTGACAGCTTGCAAAGGAGAAAATAATGGATTAGATGTGTTGGCTGTGGTCCATTTTAGTGACTCACTTCCCAGCCCCAGAAGGGATATTGGGTGCTCCTCTAATCTCATGGCTTGCCTGAACCCAAGCTGCTTAAAATTCAATTTTGCTGGTGTTTTCCCCAGGGTTTGCTGCTCCAGCTTTGCCGGGAAGCCTGGGACCTGATTGCTGCTGTGGGTGCGGGTCAGAGTTATGTGCTCCAGCTACTGTGTGAATTAAAAACCAAACAGAATGACCTTGTCATCTCCAGAATAATCAAAAAATGTGGGCAACTGACCTCAGAGTCAGGGCATGCTTGTGGGCACAGGTCTGCCCCAACCCATCCTTGAGAACTACCTGCCTCTAAAATCCTTTAAGGACTGGAGTCTGGACCAGTTTCTCAGTCTGTGATGAACTGGTACTAACTGGTGCTGACAGCACCTAGGAGCAGGCATTGATTTTAATGTAAATGTGTTTTAATTAAATTTTGTAATTCACTGCTCTTCATTTGAGGGGTGCGTACAATGCTGAATTTGATAAACAACTGTTCCTCAACTACTCCAGTACGGGCAGTCCCTGTCTCACTGGGTTTTGGGCTTTGGTCTGAACACGAGTCAGAGAGATTCGGTGTATGTCAGAGTAGAGCTCATGATGAGTATCCTGCTGCTGCCTGGTTTGGGCTGCCCTTTCAACATCTGCCTTGAGCATGGCTGTTTAATTTTTAAAAAGGAAAAATAAATGCAATGGTTGTGTCAGTAACCCTGCTAGGTGTTGCTGAGAAATGTGTATCATAGGAGGGTGTTTATTACGTATGCTTACACATTTTTGGTGTGTGAGAATGGGTCTGTTTAAATCTGCAATGAGCTTTGATTTATTCTCAGAAACCAAAGCTAAACAGTTATGCTTTGAGTCTTAGGTGTTTGAGAGGAAGAAGTGTGTGTGTGTGAAAGTAGTACCTGCTGATCTGCAGCTGCATGGAGCAGAACAACTCAGGATTTTGCCTTCAGAAAAGGGAAAGCACTGAAATAAAAACTTCTTCAAGGAAAAAGGGGGAGTATATTCTCCATATGCTTCATTGACAGCTGGGGATGGGGGGATTAGGCTGCTTGTAGCCCATGAAGTGTTAAGCTCAGAGAAGTTACTTGAAAGGCAAGGAGAAGCCCCAAATTGAAGTGTAGTTCCTCCAGATGCTGCAGTGTGTGAGGGCTAGTGGCTCTGCAGCAGGGGGATGCTGTTGCTGTGCCATGTGGAGTCCGGGCAGTGCAGCACGGTGACACCAGCACCAGGGCTGTGTGCATGGCTGCCTTGGGGGAAAAACAACCAGAAGATGCATCAGTCTTATATGTTTGACAAATCTGTCCAAATACAGGCTGGTTTCTGTCCTGCAAAGCTACAGATATGGTTTGTGATTACTCATTGGTTTTGTAGTCATGGAAAACTCCCGCTAATGTTGGTGGCTGGATTCTGATCCTCTGTAAAAGCCTTTTGCTAACATGAGCCAGCTCATACTGGGGGGACTCTAAAGGAACTGTTTAAGTCAAATTATTTATTAAAGACTTACACTAGTGTAGCAGATAGAAGGTAGTCCCAAATGCCTATAATCCTCTGTTCTCAATGCATTTATCTCCTCTGCATACAGTTGCTTATGCCACAATGTCCTGTTAGCAAATTCTGTGTTTCAGATTAAATGGTGGGACTGCATTCCTTGTGGTCACATATTTTCAGAGTGACCATGTGTCAGTCAGTCAGGCTTCAGCAGTTTTGGGAACATGAAATCACTCACAGCCAACGCAGCATGCTGGTGCCTAATACTGATACTGACTTCCACGTGTATTTATTACCTGTGGTTGGCAGATAGGTACCCCACACAGTTTCCCAACAGCCCCGTGGAACAGTCTGAGCTTTTCCTTCTAGAAATGTGCTGAACCTTGTTTGTCAGACAGTTGCACGTTCAAGGTGAGAGCTCAGCTTTTTTCGGGGTCTTTAAAACTTTGCCCCTGACTGATACTCCTGCCATTTTGTACCATCCGTCTTCCATCTTTGGAAAACATTCCTCTTCCTTCTTGGGAAGGTGACCTGGCACCCCCAGGCTACTGCTCAGAGGCTACCAGCATTTAGAAATCTTCATTCTTACATTTTGTTTTAATTTTGAAGGACTGTTTTTGGTTGTCCAGAGAAGCTGTGGCTGCCCCATCCCTGGCAGTGTCCAAGGTCAGGTTGGACGGGGCTTGGAGCAACCCGGTCTACTGGAAGGTGTCCCTGCCCATGGCAGGAGGGTGGGAACTAGATGGTCTTTAAGGTCCCTTCCAACCTAAACCATTCTAGGATTCTAGGAATGTATATCAATAATGCAGGGTTCATTCTGGTTTATTTTCCTCATTTACATATTCTCATTTTCCTGCATGTCTTTGGCTTTGTTCGCTGCTTCCTTTTATGCTGGTGGGTTTTATGTTGGATGATTTGTAAGTGGACAGTATTTTCAGGTTCGTTTTTCCAGGCTTTCAAGGTAGAACCCATGGAAGACATTGCATGGCTACAGAAAATGCATTAGTAATAATGTGGTGAATGCAAGCACTCAGTCTCTTTTAAATATATGAGTTTTATATTCATATATATATAATGGCATATAAAATTATATTGTAATGAATTTAGTCTTGTAAAAAGCATTCATAATATTGGAAATTATTTGAAACTGAAGATATTTCCGAGCTTAAATTTGTCATTGTGTTGGCATGAAGGCTGTGTTAACCCCTGATTTTAGTAATAAGATATATTTAGCTATTAAGGCTTTAAAATGAAATCCAGCTGTTCATTCTGTGGAAACAGCTGTGTCACAGCTCTGTCATAGCTCGTGTTGGTTGCTGGTGCCACCCTGGGTTTGTTGGCTAGAAATGGTTCAAATGTCTTGTGTTGTGACACGCTGACAATACTCGTTCCTCTAAAATCGTGTAGAGCTCTAACTAAATCTGACACTGGGGCTGCTGGGATAAACTGGTATCAGACTGGGAAATAACCCTGCCATTGCTGTTACATGAGCTGGGTGAACAAAGGAGTAAAAATAATATTTTTGTGGTTTTAGTTTTCTGCTGCAGTTAATATTTGTTGTTTTCTTTTCAGACAGACATTATCAACACTATGTGCGGATACAAAACCATCGACCAAGAGGTAACATAGCCAGTGCCCACTCCGTCATGGCAGAGAGGGCTGCTTCTCTGCATTTTTTTTGGTCTGTTATAAAGTTGTCTTCTGTGTGCTTAAATCTGCCATGCAGTTAAATCAGCAATTAAAATGTTTTTTTTTTCCCCAGAATAATTTCTATCTATGAGAAAAAACTAATCTTGTTTGATTTTTGTATCTTCCCTTTTTTGCATTTTCAACGATTCCTTGTTTGTTGACAACTTCTCCAAGTTAATTGCATAATTAATGCACAAAAAGCTGCTTTCTTAATTTTAAGCAGTGACTTGAGTTGGGGAAAGCTCTTAGTATTAAAAGCTAAAGTTTCTCAGTAAAATTGGCATTGATAAAGCCAATTTAGCTGTGTCTTAAGTATTTTATATCCCAGTAGTGGGTGTTTTATTTTTAAGCCTATAATAGTTATTCCTGGAAGAGAAGTGGGACTTCCCCGGTTGTGTTGGCTGCCTTCTCCTCCCTCCAAGAGTGGGATGGGGGCCTCCTCCTTCAGCCTTCCCTTTTGGGAATAGCCCCAGTGACTCCAGAGGAGAGACTGCCAGCTCAAGGCAATAATTGCGGAGTGATTAAGAAGGGAAATCAGTAATTGGATCTGCCCTGAGTTCTCCACTCCTGGCTTTGGAGTGCTGGGGCGGGGCGGGGCAGGGCGGGGGGCGGTGCTGGTCTGAAAAAGCTCCTCTCCCCAGCTCATTTGAGGCACTTGGAGCACAATGCCAGCCTCGGTTGTTGGTTTTTGGGATTACCGGTTATCTTTAAATACAATTTATCTTCATTTAGATTCATTGATTTATGGCTTAATCATCTGAACGCTCCAGCCGGGCTCTAACACGGAGCACTTAAGCATATGCTTAACTTTACTCCATTCATCTGCTTAGGATCCTCTGCAGCCTCAAGTGCTTTCTATATTATGGGTTGGGGTCACAGAGCAACACAGCTTGCAGGACTGAATCTGAGATCCTCTTGTTCCTGCCCTTTTTAGGGTCTTTTTGCAAAGCACTTGGTCCACAATTTATATTTTTCCTCTGCTGTACTTTCAACTTGGAAGCAGAGATGAAAGCTAAAGAGAGACTTTTCTGCTTTCCAAGTGGTCTTAAATGAGAATTGGGTGCATTTCTTGTAGAAAAATAGCTGCAACAAACAGGTTTAAGACAATGAAATAACTTACTCAAGTGTAGAATAACTTAAAAAAAATAGAGTAATTTGTTGAGGTGGGGAACAGCTTAACAACAGATGGAAGAATCAGTGATGAGGTCTTTGTTAAACTCAGTGGGTTTAGAGGTGGGAAGGCAAATCTGCCTCCCTGAACTTTGAGTTGCCACATGTATCACATACCAGTGGAACTGCCTGTTGAACCCTTACTCTGATATTTTGCAGCGCTTGAGTGTTCAGCATGTTATCTACGTCCGAGGGTGCACGAATGCTGTGCTCATTTGGTTTTTGGACAACTACAGCATCATGGCTGGCGTGCTGCTCGGCATATTGCTGCCCCAGGTAAGAGAGGGCCACTGCGTTAACTGTGAGAGGGAACATCTGATTTGTTGCTACGGTATGTGAAATCTCATTTGACTGTAATTGTCATTTTCTTTTAGAATTTAATGTAACTGATAAGCTGAGGTGGCACGCTGGTAATTTAGTAGCATCACTGTGATATTTTGCAGGATTTGGTGAGGTAATTTGCTTTTGCTTGGGGTTTTTTTTGAGTCCTCCCCTAGCTGTGACAACTGGGACTTTCTAATGCTCTGATGGAATAAGCTGCATGTGATGTCTGACTGGGGCTGCCCCTTCCTTTCGCAGTTCCTGGGAGTGCTGCTGTCCTTGCTGTACATCACTCGGGTGGAGGACATCATCACAGAGCACAAGCTGAGCGAGAGCCTGTTCGAAGATGTGCGGCACAGATCTGCCCCTGAGTTAGCTGGAGCTGGCTGCTGCATGTGTTACCCGGGGTGACTTGGGGAACCCAAAACGCAGCTAAACCCAGGCAAACCCACCAGCTTTGGTTCGTGCTGCCTGTTGCAGACTGTGGGGAGGTGAACCAGCCAGCAGCCGGCGGTGGGTGCGACCCAGGACACACCGGAAGGGCCCTGCGCTGCCGACGGGATCGCGGCGCTGCCGGAGGGTGGGTCTGTGGATCATTAAATCTCCTCTTGAGTGATTGCTGAGTGATAACACAGCCAGAAAATCTGTTCTGGGAAGATATGAACGTCGATTTCTAGGAAGTGTCTTTGCGTCTTGGGATGTCGTATTTAAGTGTTTGTCCTTTTCCAACTTTATTTTCTTACTCCTTTGAAGAGAGATTTCTTACCGATCTACATGGTGAATATTAAATGTGTTTAATAATGGAGTTTTATGCTAATCATGATGAATTTACTGACAATAATGGATGTGATGCTGATCGCTTTCATTGCTCAGTCCTCTGTGCCTTTTAATAATGGGGCAAATGCCAATGTCAAATCGGTCAGGTAATGCTTGTTATATTTTTTAATGCAGTTTATTACTGTCTGGCTTTTGTATAAACTTACAGGATGTTTGAGTCTTGGATGTACTGTATTTTTCCCCGTTAGTAAATTAACTAGATGATTTATGACCTTCTATTTTTTTGGAGTTCTGTATGTCAGATGTTTCTAAAATTTACTGTCAAAATAAAAACAATGAGTTGTTTTTCTTAAAAAAAAAAAAAAGCACATAGGTTTTGTTTAAAATGCTTTTTATTCTTTTAGATAAGTTAAGCCTGTCCCTCAAACACTAAATCAAAAGGTAGAAATAGCAGGAGCTGTGATTCTGGCCTGGGTGCTGCCTGCCTGGGGTTTTGGAGAGTCACTGAACATCTGTGCCTCCCTTGCTTCTCTAAGTCTACCAAGAGCTCCGGGGTTTTTGTTGGTGTTCTTTTGTCCTGAGCATTTCTCTGCAGCCTCTCCAGCCCCAGCCAGGCCTGCAGGCAAAATGCAAAACTTAATTATCATAATATTTCAATTAAACCAAAGCCAGGATGAGAATAAAACAGATTTATATCCTGAATCTAAATCTCTGCTTTTCTGAACACTCCACTAAGAAAAACAGGGCAATATCTGATACTATTCTCTCCTTGCTGCTTTTTGTTGTTGTTGTTTTTAAAAATGTTCTTGTCCTGGACATTTTTTTCTGCTTTTTTCAAAACTCAGCGTTTGCTGCTTAACTCACTGCCTTCACCAAGAATTTCTGAGCAAACTTCATGGGCTTCCAGGAACCAAAAAAGGACTCATCCAGTTCTTTGGTGTTCCTGGTGGTTTCTAGGAAGAGAGATCCCAGTCTAGCACGGGCAGTGCGAGGTTGTTTCCTACACAGCACACTCTAGCGTTGAGCCCTGCACATGGCTACTACTTACTTAATTGCTCCATGTCCTTGTCACCCAAATTTTCCTGGTCTCGGTCTTGGATAATGTGTTCCAGTAAGTTGAGAAGCGAGATATGTTTTAAGGGTGGATTTGTGTACAAAGAGAGGAAGGAGAAAAGGAGGAGCATCTTGGGAGGACGGAGCTGACTGCTGGGGAAGGGTGGGAAAATTGAAGCTGAAGTTGGTTTGTTGGGGAGAGTGGGCTGGGAAGGTGGGAATGACAAATATCAAAAGTATTTTTTTTACCTAATAGTGCCTTGTAAATGTGGTGGTGGTGTGAAATATGAGATATCCAGGTAAGCAGGAGGTGACAGAAGCATAGTTAAATTTTAGGTGGTTTAAATGTAATGGGGAGAGTATTTGGGGATACAAGGGAGCAACTTGCTTTATTTATGGGCTGTGCTGAATTTTCAGCCATCCCCAGTGCTCACTGTCATTCACAGTATTTGGGTGGGAGTGATGTCACCCTGACAATCACAAAGTAAGCCCTGTGTGATTTTGTTTAATAATGGATTGATTCAAAAACTATTGACCCTTCCCATTCCCTTGGATCTGAGGAAATTAACTCTTGGCTTTACATACCCATGGTGACTGGAGGGAGGGATGATGCCTCTTGGGAGGTGGCTGGAGGAGAGAGATGCAGCAGTTCTCTGCTCAGCTGCCTTCTCCAGAGAGCTGATGAGAAAATTGACTTCAGATGGGTGAAGAATGCTGATCTAATTCAATCCCTGTCCTCCTGGCAGGAGCAGCCACAGCTGGGCTGCTCCTCACAGATGCATCCTTAACCTGATTTAAGAAAATGGTCCTTGGCTGCTGTTTAAAAGACTGAGATGACTCCACAAAATCCCAGAACTGTGGATTATTCTGTGAGTATAATTTTAAAGCGCTCTGACAACTGTGAGCTGCCAGTGGTTCATGCTCCATGTGTTCCTGCTTTCCATCACCATTCAGCTAGAAAAAGAGATTTACCTCTCTATTTCAAGTAACTAGAGGCCACAGAGGCACAGACTTGGCACAGCACCTGGGCGATGCACGCTGGTGAGCTGCGTGCCCGGCTGGAGCATCGTGCGCAGTGTCTGCTGTATATGCTGCTGCCGCTACTTAATAAAAACTTTTAACTAGCAGAGATCCGGAGGAGACAGGCCAAGCAGATCTCCCTCTGGTGGTGTGGATATGCCATACCGCAAGGCACTAATTAAATCTCTGCTCGCCGGGAATTAAATCTCTACATCCATACGGCACCAGGGTTTCTTCAGTGGCCCTTTCCCCTGCTCTGCTTCAAGAGCCCCTTTGTGCAGGCACAGCTTCCAAGGACATCCCTCGATAGGGCCAAACCTCTGCAGTGATTATCATCTGTTCGTGAGGCAGAGAGGGACACTCGGGATACAGCTGCTGGTTACAACTTCACCCGGGAAACATGCCTCGGAGGTGGGTTGAGCTAATTTCCCTCGATGGGTAAAAATATCAGTGTTTAAGATCTAAAGCCCATTTAGCTAAAAGTTGTTTTGTGGATTTGTGTTCCTGAATCTCTTTTTTTCAATAGGACTTCCCAATGTTCACAACTTTTCTGAACCAGCTGATTATTCAAAGGTTCCTGTGTGGGCTCAGGAATTGCTTTTCGCTAAGAAATAATGTGGTGGGTGTTCAACTGCAGAGGGCAGGTGCTCTCACTTGCTGGGACCCTGTGGGTTGTGCTGGGCCAGGGAGATCACCTCGACCACAAGGACAAGAGTGTTTTGGGTTTACATCCTCATTTAATGTCTGTGCCTTTTGGGGAAGAGGGGGCGAGAAAGCGGTGTCTTCATCTGTAGTGGGAGAGCCACGCTGCTGTTTGTTTTGTCAAAATTA
The DNA here is from genome assembly GCF_017639235.1 of Corvus kubaryi. NCBI lineage: Eukaryota > Metazoa > Chordata > Aves > Passeriformes > Corvidae > Corvus > Corvus kubaryi. The sequence continues at coordinate 16,181,741 of NW_024581117.1, forward strand.
CATTCAGTCCATCGTGCTGCTTAAAACTGACACAGCTCCATCTGTTTTTGCACTCGGATGAAAGTACTGCTTGGGTTTGGATTCAGCTCCTGGCCTGAAGTCTGTCTCTGCAGCTCTAAGGGATAACATTTTGCCCCACAGCAGTGTTAAGAGCCCTCGGCAAAGGCAGCTGTTAAATCCCCTCAGGAAAGTGGGAGTCCTCTGCGTTTCCAGTGTGCTTCTTTGAAGGAGGTACTTTTTTCCTGTAGAAAGTTTTGTCCTTGATGAAGAGCTAAAAGCTGCCATCCTGGAAAGGGGGGGAGAGGAGCCGACCTGCTTGGGATGTGCACGCCAGGACAAAGCTGCCTCATCCTTCTGGGCATTGGGTACTGGTTACTGATCCCACCCCCACCACAGTGCTCAACCCTGCTTGGAAATTCCTTGTGGGTCAGCACTGCGGGTGCTGGGATGGGAGGTTTTGCCTGGGCAAGCACAAGGATCTCCTGGCAGCAGCTGAGCATCGCTTTGCTGCAGTGTTCCCAGGATGCTCAGGGACTCTGCAGTGGAATCTGTTCAGGGCAGAACCCTCGGCTGGAGCAAAGCAGGAGCAGCACCATTTCCCCCAGCTTGAGGCTACACCTTCCTGGGTTAAAATAAATGTAACACCCTGAGGGGTTTGGAGGGTACTGGGGAAAACCTCCTGGCTGAAGGGCAAGAGCTGGGGGAAATGAACTAGGCTGCCAGGTGAGGAAGGGAGCCCTCTGAGGTCCCTGGAGCTACATGCAGGCACTGGCAAAGTTGCTGAGCTGCTGTGGAATACTGGTTCTGGGAGAAGTCTGTGTGCAGGGCTCTGAAGTTTCTGGGTTTTTCAAACATAACTGGATTTTGCGGACCGGGACAGCTGCCTCTCCCCCTCTTTGCCAGCTGGGGTGTTGTGCTCTCTCCGGTCCCATGCAGCACACTCCTTTGCTGGGATAGGGAAGTGCAAATTCAAAGGGCCTCATGCTGGTTGCTGGGAAAGGTGGCTGTGCCAGAGCAGAGGTACAAACCGTGCCTAGAGCTTGGCTGGATGGGTCAGGGAACATGATCCTCTGGAGGAATGGCCAAATCCATGGCAGAAGGGGAGAAGATGCAGGTAAGGAACTGCTGTGTGAGTTCTGAAAGCCTTGTCCTTCCTGATCACAAGAGTACAGAGCCTGCAGGAAGTGCCCCTCAACCAAATGCTGCTGGTGCTCATGGTGAGTTTGGCAGCCCTCACATTGGAATGCTGTGTAATGCTGCGGTTGGGATGTGCCTTTGCCCCTGCTGGGTCTTCTCCTTGCCCCACTTTGGTGGTGAGGTGCCATGAAGCTGCAAGTCCTCCTGGCTCATCCAAGGAGCACTCCCAGGGTCCCTCTCCCTGCACGTGGGGCTGGGAGGTGCATGGGCACAACCCTGGGAAGGTTCCTGTGTTGTGCCCGTGCTCCACTAAGCTGAGGCAGAAGTGGTCCATCTCCTGATGGTCCCCAGCTTCCCATCATTTGGCGTTTCCTAAAATAGTGTTAGTTCTCCAGGAAAGGGAGGTGAAATATCCAAGCCCCCAAAACAGCTCCATCTCTGGGCTTAGCTCAGTTCCCAGCCAGCTGTTAGCTTATTTCCATATGAAATGTATTTGTGCTGCTGAAAGCATCCAGTGCACCTGAGGGAATGAGCTGTCTAAGGAATACTGCCTGTCTTAGCCCAGTACACGTGTGTGTCACGGGGTCATTCCACAGCCCCCACCCCAGGCACAGGGACAGCACCAGGCTGGGTGGGATGTGCTGTTTGAGCCTCCCATGACAAGCAGTCCCCTTGCCCAGCAGTGGAAGGAGAGGTTGTCAGCACCCACGGGGTGCCTGTAGCACCCCTGTTACCCCTCATCCTGCTATCCCAACCCTGGCACCTTGTGAACAGGGCAGGATGTGGCCCTGCCACCCCCAGCCTGGTGACAGCAGCAGCGGCACGCCAGCCCCCCACCCCAATTATTGTTGGGTGTCGCAAAAGACATTGAAAAGCAAGGAGAGCTGTGAAGAGGGTCATTTTAGTGGCTCTTTCTCTCTTCTTTTTTTTTTTCCCCCCCGAGAAGGAAGTTAGAAAAGCAGAGCCCTCAAAGCCGCATTGAAAGGGTGACAGAGACGGGATAATGCGTAAGACTGAGGGAAGGAATCTCAGAGCACTCGCCACGGTGTTTTAATGATCTGTTAACAATTGCCCCTTTCAGGGGAGAACATATGGTAGATGGTTTGCCTTAAAAAAAAAAAAAAAAAGGACAAAAAAAGAAAAAAGAAATTACTTCAGAAACTTAAATGATGGTGGAAAATGGTGGGGATTGCGGTGAAGAGCTGGGGGAGGGAGGTGTAGCCCCCGGAGAGAGGGGATGTCAGATGATGAGGGGATGTCAGATAATGTGTCCCTGAGCACGGGGGCTTTGCTGGAGCCAGAGACCCCGAGAAACACCGGTACCCGGGAGCTGCGGGGGGTAGCTGGGGCTGGGCGCCTGACAATGAAGGAAAATTATGAGGCTGCTGATAAAACCCAGGAAGCTGCTGGGACCCCTGAGGACAAGGGCTGGAGCATCCCCCCCAGCTCGTGCTCAAGCCCAGCTGCGCGGGAAGGGCTGGTCCTGCGCTCCCCTCCCTGCAGCTGGGGCAGATGGTGACAGTGCTCTGGCCGCACGCAGGTGGCGAGTGCTTCGAGGTTTCCCTGCTGTTACCTGCCTTGAGATCATTGCCTTTCTCCTGCTGCGACCTATTGGCATGAGTTTAGATTGTGGCTCACCAAAATCACACACACTGGCTGGTGGTAACTTGTCTTGCAGAGCTGGGCTGCAGCTAAAATACTGGTTTACAACTGCAGTGTTTTGTGTGAAAATACACGGATCTTTTCTTTTTAATTTTTGTTGCAAATACATAATTTCTTACTGAGATCCAGGAGTCAGGCTGGGTGCTCACCTTTGCAGAGGTCCTGGCATGAGCTAGCAGGAGGGGTTCTGCTACTTATGGGCTCCCCAGGTTCATTTATACACCTGGACTTGGGAAGGAAATGGTCCCATCTGGATCTAAAATTGTCTTCTCAGCACTGCAGAAGCGCAGGGCACGAGAAGGCTCCAATTCAAAGGTTAGGGATTTGGTAGAGGCAGCCCAGTGCTGGATGAAGGGTTGGGAGAGGGGTACCAGCACAGGGTGTGTGCAGATGGGCAGGCATGTCTGGGGAAAGCTGCGATGGAGCACCATGGCTGCCTGACAGGGACACCAGGGCAAGATGTACCAGAACAGGGGAGTAAAGATGTGGGGAAGGGAGCGAAGCTGGAGCAGAGGAAGGGATGATGCTTCCTGAGACTGAAAGAAGGGAGCAGATGGGAAAAGACCAGGCTGGCACAGGGCTGGTCAGGGAGAGGATGGGGTCATGCACCGGGAGCGTGGGTGTTGCTGGGATTGGTGTGGGGGCTGCAAGGACATTCAGCCCTGTGGGCCAGTCATCACAGCACTGTAGGCTACAAGATGTGGCTGGCACAGCTGAGAATGGCGATGGGGTTACCAGTAAGTACGTGAGGCCAGTGGGAAAATATCCACACCACAACTTTGAGTCACATCCCTCCTGGCAGCAGGGGTTTGGCTTAAGCAGTGACCCCTGCACCACACTGGGCACATCTCTCTGTGGTGGCAGCGGCCTGGCACCAAATTCAGTTGGCAAAGAAAGGGTTAAAGCCCCCCCATCTTGCTCTGCCTCATGTTGAGGGCTTCGATGAAGCTCTGTAGAGGGGTGAGTGATGTGTGAGTCCATCAGGGCACCTCTGCCCTTTTTTCCAGATTGGACAGAGTATTTCCTTCCAAACTCCTGGCTTTTAGCAACTTGTTTGCTTCTCTAAAGCCAGCTCTGGTGCATTCTGCTATGTTCAAAGTCTGACAGGTGGAGCCTCTAAATCAAGAGAGGAAAGCACATCTTTATTTATTTTTGGAGGTCAGGAAGCACCATCTGTCTGTTTGATGGGCAGCTGCAGAGTGAGGAGTTTCAGAGAGCCCATATGACCAGTCTGCTGTGCTTATAACTCCACCATGCATCAAAATGCTAGAAGTTATGTTTTTATCCTTATGGGAATGAAGGGCTGGTCAGGAAGGTGGCAGTTTGAGCTCAACATATCCATGGTCTGTAATTATTCACTGATGGCCAAAGGAGAGTTGATGAAAGCATATACTGAAGCCTCAAGCCTGTGTTGTCCAACTGGTAGCTGGTAAATGGACCACTGCCAGCTGGTGAAGTCTGAGTGCTGCTGCTGCTGGTGTTGGATTCTGCCAGATCTCACCACAAACTTGGTGTGAAGTTTAAAGAACTTGGAACACCTGAGGGAGATGTGTAACCCACCCCGCCTGCTCAGGCTATCATCAGGGTGGAGGAGAAACCCTTTCTTCTGGCAGGTGAGACAGGCTTGGGCAAGGAGCCACTTGCCCACAATGGGGAGGTGAGCAAGCCTGGCAGAGACTGGCTCCCAGAGAAGTGAGGAGCATCCTTCTCTACCTGGGTAGATGCTTGGATGGTTGAGTAAATATTTTAAGATAACAGGTTTCACGGGACTCACCTGTAGGCATCACAGACCAGAACCTAACTGACCCTTTTGTACTTGGCATTGGTTCCCTGCCTTTTCTCTCCACGGTATTTCTTTTCCCTTCCTCTCTTCTATCCAGAGATAACTCAGGTTTTTTCTATGCTAAAGATTGTTGCATTCTGACCCAGAATGTCTCAGAACAGCTGTCTGCTCTTGCAGCCTTATGAAGGCATCTCCTTTCAGGCTGTTTTAAGGGCACATAAGTATGGAGAGAGGTTTATTGTAGAGTGGGATGGCACACTGAAAACTCTTGGGCTTTCTATCAGGGCTTCTCTTCTGGTGAAGTGACAGCATTCCTTATCCCAGGGCTTATTTCTCCTTGCACAGAATTATAGAATGGTTTTGATGGAAGGAATATTAAAGATCATCTAGTTCCACTCCCCACTGCCATGGGCAGGGATGCCATCCAGTAGACCAGGTTGCTCCAAGCCCTGTCCAACTTGGCCCTGCAGGATTGCAGGGATGGGACAGCCACAACTTCTCTGGGCAACCTGTGCCTGGGCCTCTCCAGCTTTCTTGGAGCCCCTTTAGGCACTAGAATGGGCTCTTAACATATTGTCTCCGTAGAGCCTTCCCTTCTCCAGGCTGAACACCCCCAGGTCTCTCAGATTGTCTCACAGCAGAGGTTCTCCAGCTCTTGGGGCATTTTCGTGGCCCCAAGGGGCATTTGGATGCATGATAATGTAACAAGTGCTGAGGACTGGTCACAGTGGCTCGCTCTGGAACTTCCACCCCTCAGCTGCCCATTAAACGGACAGACCGTGCTCTGTTGTGCCCAGCTCAGCGCTCACCAGGTAATGAAGGACTTCCCGAGGCGGCTCCTTCCATCCCGGCGAGCATTCCTGGTCCCTGCCCGTGGCCGACTCCCTCCCCGGGGCCGCGCCGCTGCGCCCGCCCGTGCGCTCCGTCGGGCGGCTCCGGGGACGCGCTCCAGACGCCTCTTGCCGGGGCTCGCCTTTCCTCTCCAGTTTGTTTTTTATATATATATTTCTTTTTGCGCCTCTTCTTCTCTCACTCTTGTAGGAAAAGGAGGAAGGGGGGGAGGAAGGGAGAAATATTGTTTGAATTCACAAAGGGGGGCATCTGGTGCACCTTGCGCCTGGCATCTGTGCTCCTTGTGTCCCGAGCAGCGCGCTCGCACCGGGGCGAGGGGCAGGAGGGGCCGGCGTGCATCTGTTGGGCGCCACAATAAAGTCACAAAACAGCGGCGCGGGCCCGGCCCCGCCGCGCTGCCCTCTCAAAGGGGGACGCGGGGCTGCGGCTCCCAGGTATTATGCGCCGGGTAGGTAGGGCCGGGGCAGCAGCTGCTCCGCCGACCCGCCCGACATATGGCACCGCAAATCACGGTACCTCCTGAGCAGCCCGGCCGGGGGGAGCGGGGGGAGGACGGGGAGGCCGCCGGGGCAGGTGCCTCCGCCGTGCGCCCGCCGCTGCCACCGCCTCATCACCGGCCCCGCCGGCGCGCACCGGTGGCCCCGGGCTGGGTGGAGGGCACGGAGCGGCCGGCTGCCCCGGACCCTGAGATCACCCCCAGGACGGAGAGCGGGCCCAGCCTTATCTGCCCTCCCCTCTCCCGAGCAAACAGCCCCCGGCGGGCAGGCGGACTGCGGCCGAGCCCCGGCTCGCCAAACGTTCCCGACGCCTGGCAGGCGAGGGATGCGCCGGGGCCGCTCTGGTTACCATATGTTTTCAATAAAATAAGACAAATAGGGCCGGGAGATAGGGATTGCAGTAAACCTGTTATAAAGCAGCATAAACCAGGCCAATGTAAACGGCAGCAGGGCCCCTCCAGGAAGGGCCGTTGGGTGCCAGCTCCGCACCGGGCGGCCCGGCCAGGTGTGAGCAGGAGCCCGCAGCAGTGCCCCCGCAGGTTTTTATCACGTTCGTGGTAATATGGTGCTTGTTATGCTAACTATGAGTAAACATCCCCGGCCGGGCTTTGTGGCGACGGGAGAGAGTTATCGGAAAGTGGCAGTGGGAAGGTGATTTAACAATAAAGTTGTCTTGTTTGCCAGCAGGTGATGTCTGCCCCTAGCCCCATGATTAATGCTTCCCAAAGCACTCCACTTTACAATCTCTTGTAATTATTTATTAAACGAAATCTATTTATTATTATTTTAGCAAACAGCGGTACCAGGTGGGGCTTTCTTTTCCTCTTCAGCTTTTGTTTGAAGGACGTTTGAAGTGGGCAGTCTGAGGCTTGGAAACTCGCTCGCCAGATTTTTTTGTCATCCAATTGCAGAGGCACAAAAAAACCCCCCCAACCCCGCCGGGCCCTTCCTATTCATCCTCCGCTGCCCTCCAAGCCGCCCCTCGAGAAGGGGCGCCCGAGCCGCCGCGATGGACGGCCCCCCTCGGCACCCTCCCCCGCCCTCCCCACGGGGCTGTCCGCCCGCCGTACCGCGCTCCTGGAGAGGCAGAGCGCACAGCCCCACACCGCCGCGCATCGCGCCGGCCAAGGCCACCCCGCGGGGCCAGGGACCAGGCCGGGCAGGGGGAGCTGCCCCCCGCCTCGCCGCGGCCCAACGGGGCCGCTCCGGCTGCTCCCGGCACAGGCATCCCGGACCGGGATCCGCCGCGCCGCTTTGGTGAAGGAGAGGGGGGACTCCCGCCCCGCAGGGGCTGCGCCGTCCCGGAGGCCCTGCCCGCACCCCCGGGGGCATCGTGTCGTGCAGGGGGACCCCGGCCCCATTGCCCTCGATCCCTCGTCCTCCGCCGGGGAAAGGTGCCCCGGGCCCGGGCCGCTCCCCGCCGCCCGCCGAAGCCAGTGCGCAAAAGTCCCCGGCACGTTTTGCGCACTGAGTTCCGGCAGCAGCGCGGCTGTCCCCGGGCCCAGAGCAGGGCCGACGGGGCTGGGGTGGCCTCGGCCCTTGGGAGGGCCCTTCCCCCGCGGGATCCAGCCCCTATTTCCCTTTTGGGAGCAAAGTCACGACGCGGGTGAGGGCTGGAGAATGGCGTCCCGTCCCCTCCGGTGCTGGCGCTCGCCGCCCGCAGCGCAGCGCCCACAGCTCCGCCGGTCGACGCGCGAGGATGTTCCCGGCGCTGCAGGGGAGAGGAGAAGGGTGACGAAAAGCGGCGGGGTTCCCCTCCGGCATCGGAGGGGATGTCCCGAGAGTGCCCTGCGGCGCCAGAGCAGCGGGAAGTGGTTGTAGCTGTGCCGAGGGGAACGGAGCTGGAATGGTGCCATCTGGACCTTCACGTCTGGCACCGGGGGAGACACCGCCTGGTGCGGCGGTGCGTGCCCGGCTATTCCGGGGCCCGGCGCTTCCCTGCGCTACGCAGCCGAGTGCTGGGGAGCCTCCTGTCATCGCTGGGGCTCTGTACCCCGCTCCGACCCCCACTGCACCCCAACAGAGCCCCGGAAAGTGCGGCCGCCCCGGCCGTGGTGCAGCCCCCCCGCCCGGGGTCGGCGGCTCGGCCCCGGGGTCCCGTCCAGGGAAGGGCTGGCGGGCGGGGCCGGGCCGGGGGAGAGGGGCGGGCGGGGGCGGGGGGTCCCGGCGCGGCACGACGGTGCGTGGAAGCCAGCGGGGTCTCGCGTGGCGGGGCCGGGGCAGAGGGCGGTGCCGGGCCCGGCACGCTCCCGTCGGGCTGATAAGATAAAAGCGTGCCAAGGGGTGGGTGCGTGCGGGGGGGCGCACACGCCACCCGGCCGGGAAATCCCCATTGTCTGCCGGCCCTATATATAGGGGCTTAACGGCAGTCGTGTGCCGGCGGCACAACTTCTGCCCGCACTCGAGAGACTGCGGGGAGGGGGGAGCTGCGCGGGGCGCGCAGCCAGAGCCGCTCTTCTGCCCTGCAGCCTCGGCTGGGCTCAGCAGACACAGCCACGGGGGAGAGGGCTCTCCCGGGCCGGCCAACGCGGATTTGGCTTCTCAGGATGGCCCCGCAGAGCGACCGCTCGCCGGACGAAGGGCAGCCGTATTTCGGTGGCGCCGAGGACCCCTCTTCGGCGGCCGGCGGGGGCTCCGCGGGCAGCCGGGGCGCTTCACCGGCTCGCACCGCCCTGGCCCCGCGGGAGACGGCGGCCCGCAGGAAGGGGAAGACGCGGCGGGGCCGCGGCAAGGCGCGCAACGAGGGCTTGCTCAGCAAGCAGAAGAGGAGCCGGCGCATGAAGGCAAACGACCGGGAGAGAAACCGCATGCATCACCTCAACTCCGCCCTGGACGCGCTCCGCAGCGTCCTGCCCACCTTTCCCGACGACGCCAAGCTCACCAAGATCGAGACGCTCCGCTTCGCCCACAACTACATTTGGGCGCTTACACAGAGCCTCCGCCTGGCCGAGCAGAACCTGCCCGAGCCCCCCGCGCCGCCGCCACCCCCTGCCACCGCCTCCCCGGGGCCCTGGGACTCGCCCTGCCCTGCGGCCCCGCCGCCCGCCGCTCTGCGCCGCGGCCCCGCCGCCTTCCCCGCCTTCCTCTGAGCCCGCCGCCCGGCCAATGTCCCCCCGCTTGCGGCCTTCAAAGAGCCGGCGGGGCGGAGCGGGGACTCCCGGTGCTGCGCCCCGGGGGGCGGTGGGAGCCCCGCTCCCCCACGCCCCGTCCCGTCCCGCTCGGCTGGAAAGCGCAGCGGGAGCGGGCGGACAAAAACAAATCACGGTTTTGTACTCGTTAACGGTAAATTATATTAATTTGTCGCTATCGGTATTTATTGATTATATTTTGTAACAAATATGTATTTTGTATATAAGAGTATTTTTAGCAGCGGTGGTCCAGCTGTCTGTACCCGCAGCTGTATTTTGGGTTTTCTGAAGAAGAAGAGGAAAATAAAGCGTGTCGCGGCCAGACCTGTGCAACGCCGTGTTTTTATCAACGAGCGCTCTCCGGGAGTTTCAAAATCGCGCGCACCAATGCCGGGGAGGGCAGCGCCCGCCCCGCGGGGGCTTCCTCGGGATCCCGGGCGGTGTGCCCGCTGCGGGGTCGCTCCCTTGCGGGAGACGAGCGGCGCAGCGGGGTCCCGCGCTTGTGCGCACGCCGGCGTGTGCCCATCGAAGCCCACGTTCGGATTGAAAACCGGCCTCTCTCTGCAGGTGCCTTTTCCCGCAGAGCTGCGGCCGATCCCGTTCCACCGTCTCCAGGTGAGGTGTGCCCGGCTGCGGGGCTGTTTTGAAGACGTCACTGGGGCACAGCGCTTCAGCATCTGGAGCGGTGCGGGTGCCCGGGGCAGCGTCGCCTCAGGCCGACCCCATCGTCCCCAGGGGTGAATTTAGCCGGGGCAGGCGCGGGACCGGGAGTATCAGTCGGAACCTGAAGCCGTGAGCGGGGGCTGGAGTGGGGAGGCGGGGGAGAGTCAGGCCAGCTAAAAGCGCAGGAGATGGGAAGGGCGTTACCTCCCCTGACACGGTGAGAAGAGAACCCGCATGAATTCCGTAAGCCCTTCCCGGCCCTCTCCTGCCGGGACTCAATTTGTAGCTGGTAGATTTACGGCCGGGCCGCCTCCCCGCTCCGCGCTGCCCCGGCGGGGCGGCCGCCGCTAGACAAAGCGGCCCGCGAGGCCAAAAGCCCATTGTGATGCTAATTGTTCTCAGCTGAGCCCGTTTGCCCGCGGCAAAGAGACGCTATTGAGGCAATTTGTAGAACAAAAGAAATTTGGTTACTGGAAACAAAGATGCACAAACACACTACCCCCCCCCCCCCCCCCCAACAACCTCCCCCTCCCGCACCGCAACAAAAGAGGCGAGAGTGGAACCTGACCGGGTACGGCATCCCGGCGGTCTTGTCTCGCCGCTTTGCCACCCCCCCTCCCGATGGGGGGGCAACCGCGGGGAGCTCCTTCCTCCCCCCCCTTGCCCTTCCTGCGCGCTGCTCCCGCTCCCCAAGGGCCATGGGGCGCGCTGGCGCGGGGCAGACCCAGCGGCGTAGGGAGGGCTGGGTGGTGGTGGTGGGTGCGCGGAGCAGCCCCGGCGCCCCGTCCCGCACCGGCGCCGCGGGCTCTGGCCATGGTGCTGAAGGCGGGCCGGGGGCACGGCGCGGTTGTCCCCTCGACGGGGCTCAGCCTTTGGGGTCTGCCCGAGCCGACACGGGGTGAAACAGAGCCGCTCCCCGTGCGTCTCTCCCGGGAGCTGCTGGCGTGCTGTCAGGTGGGCTGTTTGGGGACATCACCCAGTCCTGCGGTGAAGGGAGAGGCCGGCATGGCCCTGGTGTTAACCAGACAGACATTTTGCAGATCAGAAAACACATGGGGCTTGGTGGATTTTGGAGAAGCAGTGACCTCTACTTGTGCACTTGATCCAGCCTCGGTCAACAAACTCCCACGGAGAGGAGCTCCAGGTGTCCCACACACCTGTGAGAAGGGAGCAAGGGCATCACTGTGCTAGTGTTGACAGACCAGGTGAACAGATCTCACTTACTACTTGAGCTTTTTTGGAGATCTGCACTTTCTGTTGCCTTCTGGGACCTGCCCATCTATGCAGAGTGCCCCTCTTTTGCCTATTCACTGCTTGAGAAGAAATACCCACATTGCTGGAGAAACACAGGCCACAGGGCAAGGCTGAGGACTAGGAAAAGGCCGTGTGTGCCTATCTCTGTGTGTACTCTTATAGTCCCGAACGTGATCTATCTGTGTCGTAGATCAGATAGGCAGAATGAAAGACCTAATAGTATTCCTGCCCCTTCCCCCCCCCTTTCTGGCTGAATTGTGTATTGTTTTCGTACTCTAACAGTCTGCAAAGTGCTCCAAGGCCTCTGTGTGTGGCCACAGGCGAAACACCATCATTATTTGGGTGATAAAATCATTTAATGTTTTTTCCCTGCTAGGGCAGCTCCACTCTGATATCTCCCTACAGGAGGTATCATATTGTCCTTGCTATCTGCATGTACTGTGGGAGTGAGGAGGATCGCAACACACTCACTTATCTGCAAAAGTATAATTTTTGTGAAAAATGGCAAAAGAGAGCTCAGGGTGGACATGGGCAAGAAAAGGAGCAAGAAGAGCACGACAGTCCTCCAGTGAAGAGCAGGTATTACAAAAGTTCACAAAGATGTCTATACTGCTATATTTTCTGAGAGTGGTCACTTTAGTGGGTTTTACTGTGCTGCTGATTCTTTTTTTCTGGAGACTTAAGATGTGTCTGGTCTTCCAGCCGTGGGGCTATAGGTTGGGGGTGGATGGGGGGGGGTGGTGGTGGACGAATTTACTACCTCTAGAGAACTAGTGACTTCTTCTTTAGGGGCTTGAATGCGGTTTTTTTCTTTGCCTCCACATTATTAGGTTAATCATTGCTTGAACTGGTTGCTATGGTTTTGGCAAACCCATGGAAACTTGATAATGAAGACTGAAAGACTCCTTTTCCATTTATCTTTTCTCTATGTTTAGTGCATGATGGTCTCATTTCTCTTGATGGGGCAGTCCCAGCGCCAGTGCCCGGCTTTTATAACCACGGCTGCTGTAATGGCCTCCGGACTTTTTGATGTGGGAGAAACAGGTGGCTGCTGGGACCACGACCATTTCAGAGGCACAGGCTTGTGCCCTCACAGACTTACAGGCGACAGGATGAAAACCAACTTAACCTGGGCCCTGCCAGGTTTGGTTGCCAGGTGAACTCAACTTCTATTTTTGCAGCCAGGGGAGAATGCTTCACTACAACCTCATATTTTCATGCCCTCAATATTCAGTTTTAGGTCCCATTTTGTTTAGACAAGAAAGTCTAAATATCAGTTGGACTTGATGATTTTAAAGGTCTTTTCCAACCTTAACAATTCTACAATTCTATGAGCTTTTGAATACACGGTATTATCATTTATTGCAGAAATAAGGAGACTTTATACCTGTCTCCCTCTGAATCTTCTCTCTCCTCTGTGGCTGCTGAACTCTGGCTTTGCAGGTATTCAGCAAATTCTGGCTGTGAAGCCTCCTGCAACTGTCTCATCAATGCTCTGTTCTAGTCTAGGTTAAAATGGGGGATTGAGGATAACAAACAGCTGAAAACGCAGGCTGTAAATTATTTGCATGGTTCAGAGAGGCCAGGCTCATTGTCAGGGCCAGGGAAGGGGAAACACCCAGGTCCTTTCCTCAGCAACAGACTCATCCCCCTCCTCCTTGCTCCTGGTCGGCTCCCTCGTGTCTGAAGGCTGGCAAGAAAATGAAGGTGATTCCCATAATCCCGGGGCAATTCCTTTGACCTTAGGCCTCCACTCTGTGCTCTAAATACGGCTTTAAGTGAGTTGCTTCCTGCCCTCTCACATTGTTTGCCGCTGACACTGCAGTCAGGTTTCTTGGAGGAGGAGGTTGCAAACCACTGCCTGTCCTCTCCAGGACACTGGGAACCAGCGGGGGCTCCTGCAAGCAAAGCAGACCCTCTCACCTCTTCCAAAGTGCATGGAGGCACACCAGTGTCCCCCAGAAGTGCTTCTGTGCTGGGCTATGGCAGGATGCTTGGCTGCGGCTGCACTATCCTCACGTTTCAGTGTAGCCGTGCTTGCCGGCAGAGAAAAAGGCGAAGAATTGGGATTCTTTCACATGATCAGCCTTCAAAAGTCTGCCTTTCCCCCCCTCCTCCCAGCCATAATGACAATCCAAAGAGTTCCTGATAGGGTTTTAAAAGATGCTTATTCATTCACCGTCCACCAAGCATGAAAATCCAGCTCATTTGTTCATTTGTAGCCATTCTTCGCCCAAACGACCCCACAGGGGCTGAAGCCTGTTGCCGAAAACTTGTCACTCACACTTTTAACTTCTTTTTGTTGTACTTCTCTTTATTTCATTCTTCTGGGTCCCCACCTCCGCCACCACCCCACCCTCTCCTCCGGTCACAAAGGCAAGTCTGGGAAGCTCTTTAAAGCTGCAGTGCCTCCTTTTAAAAATCAATACAAAAAAAGAGCAATGGCTGAAAAGAGATCCCAAGTTTGTGTAAGGAAGGGGGAAACTCCATCTCGTCTGCATGGCATAGACAGGGAGGGCACGAGGGGGTATAGTACTGGGTGTCAGTACCCTTAAGCCACCTTAAGCCTTGCCTGGCCTTCATGTGGTGCCCTCACCAAAAGAGCTGGGCCTTCCTGTGTCAAAGGAAACACAACATGAGGGTTTAAGGGGCTTTTGAAGAGAGGACAAAAGCATTGACCAAGCAGTGAGCTCCCTGAGGAGCAGCCACTGACACGGCCTCTCTGCCACAGTGTCCTCTGCTCTGCTCAAAGGCTTTGCAGCGCTGATGCGATGGCATTACTTTCTAACAAGACTGCTCTGCATTGCCCTTTGGGAGCTGTGGGCTTCAGAGTGCACAGGAGAAGGGTAGATAAATGTGCACTTGTATTTTGAACTGGGCTAGACTGTGCTAACTAATCTCTGAGCAGGTCCTGTCTGCCTGTGAATCCAAGTTCCTGGCTGGCTAGTTGGACCCTTCCCAGCTTAGATCATTTAGTGGTGCTCTTCCTTCCCAGAGGAGGCAGTGAGGAGGTGTGTGGTAACACCCCCAGCATCTTTCTCCATTGCTGGACACACAGTGTCCTTTGGTGGGTTTTATGGCAAAAGCTCAGTGTTGCCTTTCCTTGGGTCACCCTGCCTCCCTGGTTATACTTGCACCTGGAATGTCCTTAGAAAACCCATGTGGGGACAAGCAGGAGTATGAGTTTTCCCACTAGGAAATTTCTGGCTCCTCTAAGCTCCATACACCCCCATAGCAGTGTTTCCTGGGGCACAGGCGAGAGCAGAATGCTGGGGATGAGACCTCAGCCCCCCATCATCGCTGGGGATTCTGCCTGGTCAAAGCATGGGGCTTCTCTCCCTGAGGGACACACAGAAGTTTTGTGCTTAATGGTCCCCACTGATATTTCTGAGTGCATTTAACCCTTGAAGCCAGTGGTTCTGCAGCTGCAGCCATGAAGAATCACTGCCTTTTGTTTTCATTTCAGCCAGAGCTGTGAGGCTTTACCTCATTTTTCTGGGGCCTCAGATGTGATTTTGCCTGGACTTTGTGCAGCTCTGGCACATCTTCACCTTAAGCCTAAAGGCTGTGGGTGAAATGTGGGCTGCTCGCCCAGCTTCAGCTTGTTATTTCAGATTGAAACTGCAGGGGAATTATCTCTCCCCTCCTTCCCACCCTGTGTTCACAAGTGGAGCTCATTTTCTCTCTTCCACAAGGCACCACATCCCCAGTCTTCAGTACACACATTTCAGTGGAAAAAGTTGCCACCAATATGCCTTGGTATAAAGGGTGATCCCCTCTCCAGGGCAGGGACAATAGCATGAGCTGAAGAGGAAAAGAGAAACTCTCTCCCTGTCATCTCCCAGGTACCAATCCATCATCCCCAGGTGCCGGGCACCAGGGCCCAAGCCCGGCTGCTCCCCCCTGGGCAGGTTGTTTCAGGCACCAAGACCTCACGCCTGCGGGACAGGGGGAAGATTAATGGGGCAGGTGCTGGTGCCCAGAGCTGGCTCTTGCCCTGATAAGGTGGGAGCTGAGATAGCACTGGGTCAATACTCAGCAGTGGCCACCTGGAGCTGTGGCTGGAGCCACCTGAGGGGCTCCAGGGAGGAGAGGGCACAGGAGTCCTTCCCCCAGTGCAGCCCAGTTGTGTCCTGGGGTAGATGCAGCTGCCGTACCTCACCACAGCTCCTTGCACTGTGCTGGTGGAGAGCCCCTGCTCCCGGCTGGACCCCCAGGCCTCCCCCAGCCATCTGTTCCCCCTGCCCACTCCCACCCATCGGCTTTCTCCACACAGCCCGACTCCTGGGGCAAAGCCAAGGTTTCAGCCTCCCCCGCCGTTAATAATTCCCGAGGGATTGCAGCGTTCCCATTTATCACCCTTCCTCCAAACCCCAGCTGTTATTTATGCGCGTGCCCCCCTTGCCTTTCCCAGTGCTCTGCTATGCCCTTGCTGCATCCTGTGATGCCCCAATGCCCCCACATTTTGGCAGGAGGGGGCTTTGCATGTGTGGGGGTCCCACCATCAATCCTCCCCACTTGAGGCACCAGAGCTTGCAGATAAATGGTACTGCTGGCTGCATGCATTCAAACTGTCAAAAGGCACCTGTTGATGGAAAAAACTGCAATCCAGGCTATCCAAAACCTTTTGTGGTTTGAAAAAGCTGCCGCGGTAATAAACCCAGATGTGGTTCATCCTTGCCTGCTCCTGGAACTTGGTTTTGTTCAACATTTGGTGGCAGGTGGGTGCCATGGGAGGAGTCTGCCAAATTTTATTAATATTTTCTTTGAGGAGCAGCGTGCTTCTGGCTGCAGGTTACTTACCCCTGCCCTTGGAATCTCTAGCTGAGAGATGTCCCTGCCTTGCCGAGCTCACTTTGGGGCACTTTATCTCAGTGACCTGGGAGGCTTACAGCTGGGACCCTGGGGGTGCAAATAGCAACGCTATAAATGCATTTTTTGAGTGCACTTGCCATCCTGCACTATGGCCTCTGCACTATCGCAAGAGGGATCTTTTGGAGTGTTTTGTTGTTTTCCCATGGTCTGTCCCTGCTCACTTGTGGGATGCTGTGCTGTCCTGGCTGCCCCACGCCGGGCTGCACGGCCGATTAGGGATCGTCTTTGTCACCTAATTGGATTTTTCAACCCTTGTTAGCCCGCAATGAAAATGTCACGGGCTGCAGGGAGGTGCCCATTCATCTCAAATTAAATTCGGTCCCCTCTCGGGCGAGCCGCGCCGCTATTCACCCCACAGCAGGCAGCTGCCGCTCACCGGGGGACGCAACCGGCGGTCCTGCGCCCGCAGCCACCCGGGGCCGGACGTGGTGCTAGGCAAAGGGGAAGATGCCCATGCTTGGCCAGACACGCGGAAGACTGGGGTCTGCGCAGCTCCGGGTTATCTCTCCAGGTGGTCCCCAGGCTTGCTGGGGGATTTGCGGGCCGTGCATGGCTGTGCCTTACCAGGAGGTGGTGCTGGGATCCCGCGCCCTTGGCCTTGGCCGGACACGGGCTTTGGGCACGCTGCCTTTTTCAGGGAGCCATCGGGCTGCGAGGGGACGGGGGAGGTCATGGCAGGAGAGGAAGGAGCCCTCCACAAGGTCCTGATGGAAAAGCAGGGAGCTGTGGTTCAGACTGGGAAGGACCTTTCCCCAGGAGGAACATGCCGGGGAGGCCTCAGAGAAGGACAGACCACAACTTCTGCCTGAAGAGCAGTATTTTGGGGAGGTTTTTGGTCCCCTGCGGCTCTGACATTGCCTAAGCTCGCTCATGAACCCCCGAAACCCACTGCAGTCTGGGGAAGGGACTCCAGGCAAACGATGCTGCAGCCAGCATGTGTTAGAGACGGTTTCTTAGCTGAGCACTGAGAAGTTCCTTGCACTCGGGGTTGTGCAAGGGTGTTTCATAAAAGGCAATTACAGAGCTGTCAGCCCCCTAATGCAGCCGCAGAGGGGCAGCTCGTCATAAAACCGGATCTCAGGTCAGGTCGTCTTGGCCACCAGGCGCTGGGGAGCAAGAAAGCAATGTAGAGGTGATGGGAAACGGGCTCTGCCGTGGGGTGGGCTCGAGCTGAGCCCTCAGGGCTGGCCGGGGTGAGCCCAGCTACGTAAGGGCTACGTAATTGCCCCCGGTATGAGATGTTAAATAAGAAACAGCAGGGCTTTTTTTGAATGCACCGTATGACTAGAGAAGGTGAAATTATTTGTGGCAAACAATGGTGTTGATAACTTTTTCCGTTCCTCGCTTTCCTGCGAGTAAACATCTATTCTTACTTTTGTAAAAGCCTCCAGCAGCCAGGATTGTTTCTGTCCTGACTGGATGCCTCCCAGCCGGGGAAAGAGCTTTCCTGTTGCCTGCCCAAATTCTTCCTCAGTGATCTGTTAAAGCCCAAAGTGCCTTTGCCTTTCCCTGAACCACACATGCACCCAAAAACCTCTGTGACCTAAACTTAGCAAAAAGCAGATGAAAGAGCTCTGGGACTCCCCAGGGAGAATTAATGATCTGCAAACAGACGGATACTCACAAAATGCTTTTTTTCTTGCTCTCCTCCCCTCTCTGCAGCTGACATATATATTTGGAGAGACACTTGGAAAAATGTGCCCCGGGTGTATGGTCCCCAAGAGAGCTATGGGATTTTGCAGGGGTTCACCAGTGCTCCAAGCAGGTGATGGACAGGGAGGAGGAGAAGGGGTCCGTGGGAGCATTAGGAAGGGAAGACCATTAATTTCCTTACTCAAATGACTTCTGCCAATGCTGCCTGGGAACTGGGATCCTCAAAATCCACCTTATGGAAAAGCAAAGCCAAGCAATGTAGGTGAGCTCCCCGCTGCCTTGGCTCACAGCACAGTTGCGTCACTGGCCAAGCTGTGAAGCCAGGGCTCCTGCTCCAAGACATTTTTATTGTCTGGGAACCACGTTGAGGAAAGGTGTGGCTTGTTTTTATTTTTTTTTCCTTCCCTATCTTTATTTGACCAAATCCAGGAAAACTCAGGGGATGGCTTACATTTTGGAGCAGCGCAATGGGCCCTGCTTTTCAGACAGCTCCAGACAATTCACAGGGCCACAGAGATGCTGCTCATAGTCCTCGTTCCCTCAAATTGCCATTTTCCACAGCCCTCGATGGTGTTAAAAATGAATGCATCAGGTTCCCTGGACCAGAGGGTGGGGGAACCCTGGGGAACCCTGGCTTCCCGGCTCCTGCAGGAAGGAGCGGCTGCTGGCTGCCTAAAACAGGCTGATGCGTCACAGCCAGAGGCTTCTTGGCACACACTGGGAGCCCCCAAATATGCTGCAGGACAATACATCAAGAGGGTGAAGAACAACAACAATATCTCAGGAAGCAGCCCAGGATACTGCAGGGAAGAAGCCTGATTTAGACCATTTCCTGGCCTGAAGGTCTGTGCCATGGCATGGCTATGGCTGTCCTGTCCAGACTTGTTGCTGGAGTGGCTGAGATCGTTTGCAGCTCCCCACATATTTCTTCATCTACTTATTTGTCAGTCATTTACTATTTCATCAAACTGCTCAATTTTTGCATTTGCACTATTCCCAAGCAGGCTGGCCCAGGCAGAAATAAGATCTGCTAATGGTGCATGGAGAAATGTTGGGGAGGTGTCTGAGGGGGGAAAACATGCGTTTCTTATAGCGCTGGCCAGCTTTGGTTTCTGTGGCCTGAGTTTGTGCCCTGAAAATGCTTGCCACCTCTCATTCCTGTGGGAAGGCAGCATGTCTGTCCCCTCTGCCACTGGCACTGCTCCTGTTCTCTGCTCTTCTCCATCCCATCTCCCGCTGTCACATCTGCAGTGCTGGCCCTGGTAAGGCCACAGCAATGAATTGGCTTTGCTGCAGAAGTGGGGATTTGCAGAAAGCGAATTAAAAATCCAAGCAGCTGGGAGGGGAAGGGGCTGCGCTGCCTTTCCCACTGCTCCCCCTGTACTTTTCACCCCGGCAAGGTCAGCCCTGTAAAACACAGATGGGGGAACCCTGTGGCTTCTTGATTACTGTTGGTGTAACCCCTCCCAGGATAATCTAACCCGTGGAAACAGAGTTGGCAGAAGCGGGGCTGGGGAGCTGCATTTTTGCTACAGGGCATTTTGGATTAAAGCCCTGCTTTCAGCCTCGGAACCCTGTGCTCCTCCAAGACACCTCTGCCCTGTAGGACACCTTGGAAGGGCATCAGCCAGGTATGGACTGGCCCAGCATTTTCATATTCCTAGAAGCCAGATTGTTTTCCCAGTTCTTTTTATATCTTTATATATACCTACAAGATTTTTAAAGAATTCCGTTTCAATAAAAAACCTTGGCCATGGGGCTTATCTCTCCAGAGCCAAACTGCACGACCTCTGTCAGAACAACCTGATGGGTGTACTCCAACCACTAAGGCACAGCAACATACTTTTGGTTTAATATTTGTATCAAAATAGAAGTTAAAGAGCCCTTTCTCAACACTTATTACTGTTTATATGGTTTTAATGACAATATTAACTCCAGTCAGCATTCCTAAGTTTCTTTTTCTTACTTTTCAGCTGAAAAACTTTTTTTACCTGGACTAAATGGCCGTGTTCCTCCTCTGTGTGAGTCTGGGGGCTTGTAAAAGCTCTGAAAAGCTGGATTTTGGGAGCAAGCAGCCCATGGCAGGCAGCCCCAAGCCTCTGCTAAGGGCTCCCTACCACACCTCTGCCTTGGGTCTGTGCAGAGGAGCTTCTCTGTGTCCTTCAAATGAGCTGAGAAATGCTTATTGGACAGTCAGAGCTCCTCCTGCCACAGTGAGATGGGATGGAAGCTCCTTTCCCGTGGCAGGGATGACTCTGGAGAGGCCTTGTGCATACCAGTAATTTCTCCCAATTACTTTAATTTCCCTCCCCTCCCCTCTTCTATAACTCTGCTCTGCTGTGCGTGATGATGAAAGATATTTTAACTCCCAATGAAAAAACAGACCATGGAAATCAAAGTCTCTTTTTAGAGCTTCTCGGAATCGGAGAGGCCGGGGGCTAATAAAATCCCGAGTTAGGAAGTGCTGCGGAGGCTGAAACCTTCCCGCTTGTCCCATAGCAAGGGCGGAACAGGGACCCATTCATCGCGGAGCCGTGTCCCATGGAAAAGCCGAGGGGCAGCCTGGTGATATACGCGGCACCGGTGGAAAGGCGAGGAACAGACTGGGCTTTGTCAGAGGTGCCGCAGCCCGCGCTGGCTGGAGAGGTGGCTTTGGTGATGCTGGGATGTGCCGGATGTGGCTGGCACCTGGGTTGCCAGTGGCTGGGGGAAGAGCCAATGGCCCTGCAGAGGTGCCGGGGCTTCCTGCGGCGGGAAGTGCAGCCAGAGCTTTCCCTGTGCTTCAGGGCTCGGCTCATGCCCGAGCTGAGCTTTGTCGGCCTGGCAGGGCAAATAAATAGGCTTTTTGCCCTGAGTCCTTGCCCTACAGATCACAGCAGGCTCAGCCAGTGAATGCTCTGCAGAGCAAGGGTGGCTTTGGACTAAGCTTTGCAGATAGGAAAGTCTGTGTGCACTAATCCTGCACTGGATCCAACAGTGCCGAGGGGTTGGGTGTAGGATTAACCAGGGCATGGTGATAGGGGCACAGCATAGGGGCAGACAGCTCTGTGAGGCCCCCAAAGATGAACCTCAGCAGGGACAGGACTCCTGGGATAGTTATTTGCATGCTCCTGTGGGTCTTGCCTGATGGGTGAGGAGTTCTGCTTTGGAGGCAGAACGTAGAGGTAAGCTAAGGTAACATCACGTCAGCTGGGTCAACATGATGATTCCTAAGTTGCCAAATTACCACGGGTTATGATATCCCACTTAATGCGGGAGATTTACAGCACATTGGTTCTTACGACTGCCTTTCCAGAGCCTTCCCCATCCACCTCTACTTCCCAAGCAAATTCATTCCCATACATGCACTGCCCAGACAGTGCATATATGGGAATGGACTTGCTTGGGAAAAATGTTTTGTGCAATTGAGAGCCCCATGGGGTATTTATTTTACTTCATTTTTTAATTTTAGGATGTGATATTTTTCTATATTCTGTTTTTGGTTTTTTGGAAATTTGGCATCAGCCAAGGAACATTGCCTGGCCATGCTTTGCAAGGCTGAGTGTATCTCTCCTGGCACAGGGCTGCTTTCTACAGTGATGCTGGAAAAATCTGTTGAGCAGAAGGTGGTTGAGGAGGAATTAACTTTTAAAACATACAGACAACGCACACGCAAAATAGTCCTCTCTAATGCAGCACCTGGGATTTGAGCAAATGACAATAACAGAGTGGTGGGGTTGTGTGGGATGCATGATTGGCCTGGGCTGAAGGCAACAAGGGTCCAGCCAAACACAGGCAGGGCTAAGGAGCTCCTGGCAGCCACTGAGGAAATGCTGACAGCTTTTAAACATTGTTATTTTTGCCACTGTGTCTCTGTTTTCCTGATGGTTCTCCCTGCCTGTACCCTGGGTCTGTGTTCCCCTATGGCTGAGCTGGATGTAAGGATTTCATGAGCAAAATGTTTGACTTATGGATTTAAAAAAATTTTTCTCTCTATGTGTTGAATTATAAAAAAAAATATTTTTGTTAGCAAGTGGGGAACTTTGCCTGGCTGAGCAGGGCTCTATGATGTGTCCACTATCAGCAAAGCTCATCTGGTTAAGAGGGTTGGGGCAAAATTACCTGTTAACACATGGATGTGCAAACCCCCACCCTGCAGGTGGCTCAGCCCCTGCCAGACCCGCAGCACCCACTGGGAACGGTAACTCGAGTGGCATTTGGGTCCAGTGACAAGGACTGGAATCCAGGAGCTGCTCTAGTGAGGGGCAGGTGCAGGGAAGAAGCACCATATGTTAAATAGCCCAGAGGAAGCTTTCAAGCCTCTGTTGTAAAAATCCCCCATCTTTCTCCCTGTATTTAATGCATCTTTGTATGGACACTAATTCCTCAAGTATCCACGCCAGGGTTGACTTTTAGTATGTTTGTCCAGGCAGGCTGCCAGCGAGCGGTTCCTACAAGGCTCCTGAGCTCTGACATTTGTTAACGCAGCAGTAAATCACAGTGGCTCTTTGGGCAAGGTTTTTCCTGACAAAACGGCGGAGACGAGCGAAAGAGAGAAAAGACCACAACAAAATGCAAAGGGCTTATTTACGCCGGAGAAGAGTAGCTGTCCTGAATGAAGCAGATGGGGGACAATGAGGGAAAACTCCATCTCCGATCCCTCCGCTACCCCCATCTCCCCTATTCATTGTTGGGCAATAACTGAAAGGGGAAACAGTCTGAGGTTGATACTGTTGGCTGAGGAAGGTGACGAGGAAAGCCCAGCTGGCCAGGTCAGTCAGGGAGAAACTTGCTGAGATGCCAAGGTCTTGGAAGCCTTAGAGTGAGTTGGAGCTTTGGTAATAGTGGGATTATAACCCTAAAATCCCTTGTCCCAAGCCCCTTTGGTTACTTTTGTCCCCCTGCACTATATTTTGGGGGGAGGACATGTGACACCCTCCTTCCCCACACTTGGCAGCTGGCTGTGGTTTTGAGTGAAAAGATGGTTTGGGGAGGAAACAACTCAGTGTTATTGAATGGGGAGATCTCACTCCAAACCAGCCATTTCTGTGGCAGCATCTCCATCCCAGTGTGGGCTGCGTCCGATTCTGGTGCTGCAGCCCTTCTTCCCATGCCTACCCCCAGCCCTGCTGCAGCATGGGTATTTATTTATCCCTGCCAGCTTTCTGTCTTCCCTCTTTTTCCCAGCTTATTTATGGCTGTTGCCTTTCAGCTCCTGGCCACTGCAGCCTGAACTTGGCCATTATGTGTGGCTCGTTGCAGAGGCCATCAATCTGTGGGGCCAGCACGCAGCCTGATGGACTTCCCTCATCATCATCAATTTTCCCCATCATGCTGGTGCATCCCTTTGGATCTTGGGCAGCTGCACATGTGCCCCTGGTGGCCTCTACACTCCCACCCCTGGACACCCGCTTCATCCTCACAGAAGCCTTTTGTCCTGGGATGCTCACAGGCATCAGGTGGGCCTGCTGAGTTCAGACATTCAAGCAAGGCTTGAGGTGGCTTCAAAGAGGTGACAGGAGTGCATTGCATAGAAAAAAGTACATTATTTTGCTCTAAATAAGCACTGCGGAGTCCTGCCTAGCCAGCCTGACATTTCAGCTCTGCAAGTTAAAACCCTTAAATTATCTATATTAATTGGGCAGGAAAGTTTTGCCTATTCTATATCCTGGGTGCAGGCAGAGGTGGGCTCTGCTGCCGTTCCAGATGACGCCCTCAAAAAGGCTGCTGAGCTGAAGCTGTTGCCTTTCTTGCCCCTGGGTGCTCCCAAGGTGTTTCGTCCATCTTGCTGTGTGTGGGTGCTCTTGAAGGATTGCACCGTGATCTTTGAGGAGCCGGGGTGAGAGGGTGGCACTGCTTCAACAGCAAATGGCAAAGCTCCCCCTCATTTTAGAGCAATGTCAGGGAGAATTATGTGGGTACCTCCAGCTGCAGGGATCTGTTTTGGAGGGGAGGCAAGAGGCACTGCTGAGCTCTCCCTGCCCAGTGCCAGCAATGCGATATCCCTGGATTGTGCCAGTTTTTGAGAGGTGCAACTCTCCCAGAGGAGTGGCTCAGGCTGCAGGGAGATGACACCCAGCTTAGCCCTTCCATGTGCCCCTCCAGGGCTGTGGGGTGTCTAATGCCTCCCTGAATGGTCCCAAGCATCTCTTCCTGTTAGGGGTAGGAAAGCAGCTGAAAACAAGAAGGTAACTCTTAGTGAGTTGCATGGTTTCATCTTGATTTATTCAGAATAAGTCAGAACTGGAAATAAAGCACTATTCAGCTAAAAAAAAAATAAAAATCAGGAGAGCTGCTCCAGCCAGGCTGTGGTCTACTGGGTGCACTTGTCTGGGGCTGAGAAATGCTTTTTGTGGCTGGATGTTGATGCAAACAGAGCAGCTTTGCTCTGTGTGGATGCCACTGCCCCATCTCTACTGAGGAGTGGAGGCTGTGGTTTTTGGGGAAGCCAGCAAGGTGCCTGGGGTCTTTTGCCAGAGAGATCAACATTTTTTGGGCTAAAGCAATGCAGGGCTGGCCACTGGTCAGACAGGAGCATTTCAGGAGCTTAATTTAATTAGAAGCACAGGTCAAAGTCCCTGGGGTGCCCCGTGGATGCCGAGAACAGCTTCTGGGATGTTGACTCCTGCCAGTTTGAATGTGTTACCGTGGCTCTGCTGCTGCCTTGTGGCGGGTAATGCTGGGCTGTCACCATCTGACCCGTGTGGGGAGGAGCAAAAGTCCAGGCTGGGTCTCGCTCAGCTACTTCGTCTTGCTGCCTCATTTGAAAATATCCGTGTGGCTGCAGTGGGTGAGCGGCCGGTTACATGTCTCCCCTTCCCGTGGGTATTTTTAGGGGTGGCACTTAGACTTGGCACAGGTACAAGCAGCTGGAAAATGCCTGGCATTTCCTCTTCCTGACAGGCAACCCAGGGAGGCTGGATGATGCTTGCAGTCCTGCTGTGCTGGCTGCCTGCAGGTGATGGGTATGAAGAGCAGGGGCACTGAAATAATGTCACCCCTGGCCCTGCTGCCCAAGGGGTTTGGTGAGGCTGGTGCTTGCAGGTCTGGCTGAAATAGAGGTAGAGTGTTGCACAGTGCAGTGCCTCTGTGCAACTCAAACACCACTTATTCCCAGTGTGGGCGATTGCTTCAAATCACCAAAATATTGCTGTGTGCAGAAGGAACTTTTCCAGGGGGCAAGTCCAGCTGCTGGCTGCTGTCATGGGGATTTCTGCTGTTGGTCTAGTATGAGCTGAGAGTGCAGAGCCTAGGCTGGCTTTGTGCACACTGTTGAGCCTGACATCTGCTGCCACCACAGCTTGAGAGGGAATAGCAGCCTGGCTGCTTGCTGGTCCTTCTGCCCGATGTGCTTGCTGTGAGAAGAAAAGTGTGACCTGTGGTCTTGTCCTTACCCATCTCCCCACCTCTCCTTCCTTCCTCCTCTCTCCCTTCACCTGGAAAAAAAATCCACCACTGGAGAGCCGTCTGGAGAAATCTTTTAGGAGGGGAAGCCCATAAATTTCCCTCTGGCTCCCCTGACCTTTGGTTTCCCAGGGGAGGTGTGTGGAGGGAGAGGAAGCATTTTCCCCATGGCAGTGACACAGAGGACTGGGGTCTCCCCTTGCTGAGCCAGATGTTATATAGATCCGCAAACCCAGGCCGTTGGGGTGGAAAGGTGCCCTGAGCTTTGCCTTGAAGTCCAGGAGAAGGATGCTGGTAAGTGGGCTATGAAAGCTTTGCTCTGTCTTGCTGGGGATGGTGCTGGGGGAAATGAAACCCCCCAGCTTTGTCCAGCAAGAGATACCCCCATCACATGTGCAGGAGGGGAATGGTGGAGGTGAACTTGATCTTAGTATTTCCATTTCATACATTACAAAGTGCATCGTTATTCTTGTGTGATGCAAGAATCGGAAGCACAATTCTCTGGAGCCTGGCGGGGAGGAAACCTGAAGTCCTTTGTCAGCCCTGGCTGTTGCAGCAGCCTGGCCCACAGCACACACGCTTGGGCTTCAGCACAGACATTCCCTGTGGCGCACCTAGGCCTGGGCTGAACAATACCCGCTTTCTTCCCTGGGAGCAGAGTGGGGCTGCCCTGCTTTCCAGAGGGGAGATTTATGAGGTGCTTGGCTCTGCAGGGGACTGTGACATTGATCTCCCCTGCTCCTCCCCTGCTTGGGAAGAAAGGGAAGGAAAAGGGCTCATTTTCAGTATAGTAGTTGTCACAGTGGCACCTGGATTTATCCTGCTCTGGGGTAATACAGTATGGTGCAGCACTAGGTAATGTCTCTATCCATAAAAGCTGAGTTTCAAAGCTAAACTCAGCTTTTATTTCTAGCAGTGAAGTATTAATGCTGGATCAATTAGTCCAAGGCTTCCTGTGTCGTTCCGGTGAAAACCGGGCAAGTTGAATCCATGTGCTTCTACTGAATTTTGCTGCCCAGCTTGCTACTGCCCCAGGCCAGGCAGGCTCGAGGCACTGGGCTATTACATTGCTAATCCTAATACCACCCTTCACCTGTGTTAAGGAAAGGTGAGTGTTGGCCAGCCAGCTGTGAACCTGAAGACATTACCTGGTGCTCCCTCTCAATGTGCTTTTGGCTGGAAAGGGCTGGGACGTGTCCCCAGATACAACTCAAATTGTGGCACGGCTGGTTTGCTCAGTGAGGACACTTGACTCTTGTTCCAGCTGACTTCAGGCTAAAAAGCTACTGGTATCTTCCAGTTGTCCCTTAATTTTGCCTTGGGAAGGTCTGGGTCAGGTTTAGTTCAGGTTAGATGGTGACATCCTGCCTGGGGTGAGGGCGATAACCTACCCATCCTGGGCCACGCTTCTGTTCTGGTTCCCTGGAGGATGCTGTGGCTCCACTCTGGTTTGTAAAAGGGTATTTCCTTGGAGATTCCTCGAGGAAATGTACCAACCAAC
This sequence comes from Corvus kubaryi, assembly GCF_017639235.1. Lineage (NCBI taxonomy): Eukaryota > Metazoa > Chordata > Aves > Passeriformes > Corvidae > Corvus > Corvus kubaryi. Next base: position 16,208,129 of record NW_024581117.1, read on the forward strand.
CTCCTTCTAAGGTAGAAGATGGGTAGCTTTCAGAGGATCTCAAATGGGCAGAGCCTGGTCTGTGTCCAGAAGAGTTTTATCCTGAAGGAGACATCCCTACCTCTCTGCAGAGGAATGACATATTCACCCCAGCAACCCTCCACAGGACTGCTGGCTGAGAAACATGGTAAGAGGTACAGCCCAAGCCCTATGTACACCATGAATGGCCTTTCCATCCTGTTCTGGGCATCTTTGAGAGAGCAGGTCCCCCTAAGACTGCACTCCTGGAGTGGCAGTGGAAGGGCAGCAGTGATTTATTTGCTGAAGAAGCCAGAAAAGATTCCCTTAGGCACTTGGGGGTATCTCCAGCTGACTGTGACCCCTCTGAACCACTGCATGGGCTGAAGCAGGGTGTCCTTGTCAGATTAATTGTGTTTGATCTATCCATCAGATCTTTACTGTGAGTTGGTGTGTGTCCTCCTCCTGGGCCAATTTCATCCATTACTTTGGCACTCAGTAGGGATTTAAAAGGTCCAGCTCTGTCCTCCCTCATGCGTGTATCTGTGCTGGTGTATATAACAGCTCAAGGCTTGAGGGGGGGGTAGTTGCTGGCCACTCTTTCACAGACAGCTCTGCACCTGTTTCTCCCCAGTGGTTTAAAGTGTAATAAAAGGATAAAAATACAGCACTGACGTTCACTCGGGCCAGCTCAGGGCTCCTGGGCACAAGCAGCCTGCTGTGGGGCCATCAGCTGTGCCTTGGCAGGCGCCACTCTTCAGGAAAGGCAATTTGAGCTCCTCAGTCTAGCAGCATCAGGAAGACAAGGCTTAGATTTTTTTTATTTTAAGGGGAAAAAAAAGGCCATCCCAGCACTGTTTGCCAGATGTGTTTATGAAAATGCTTATCAGTACCAGAGAGAGGCTTCTGGGACTGCCAGTTATCTCTGTGTGGAGCTGTGGAAGTGGCAGGTTATATTTTGGGCAGCTATGCATAGCCTACGGGGTGCTGCAGAGGAAAGAAGACCCAGGCAGCACAATGATTTCCCCCTCAGCCTTCTGGCAGTGATGGGGTTCCTGGTGGGGGGGGAATCATCTTGCACTGTTTCCTTTCCTCAAAAGCTCTGATTTTGCACTTGGGAGGGGGAGAAGGAAGTCCTTGTGCCTTCAGTCTTGGTTGTACTGGTTAAAGGTTACTGGAAGGAGCGTGTTCCTGAAGCCTGTGCTGACATCAAGGGTGGCCCCAGCCCTTGTCCCCACGGACTGCACCTGTTCTCTCTGAGGTACAAGCCTGTAATCCTGTTCTCTGACATCACGCTCGGTCATCAGGCTGAGAGGTGTGACATTGTGTGGGAGGATCAGGCCATCCCTGGAGCAGCAGGTGCCGGTGGCTGCAGGTTGACTCTGGCATGCGTCCTGGCGGTCCCAGAACGCTGTCGCCACTCTCCAGGGAAGAAGGCTCTTTCCAGGAGATGGCAGCAGCTTTTCGGAGCTGGGACCGCATTTCCAGCCTGTTTCTGAGGATAGGCAGCTGGGAGGCCGGATGAATGAATAGTGGGGAGAGAAGACCAGGCTGGGTGAAAGGAAGAGGGAGCTGCAATAGTGACTGTTGTGACAGCGGGGGCTCCTGGGTTGATGGGCAAGCCTGTCCCCAGTGGTGTTCAGTGCTGCCTTTCAGTACTTAAAGGGGGCTTACAAAAAGAAGGAGAATGACTTTTTGCATGAGCAAATAGTGGTAGAACAAGGAGGAACATATTTAAACCAAGAAAGGAGAGATTTAGATTAGATATGAGGAAGAAATTCTTCCCTGTGGGAGTGGTGAGGCGCTGGCACACGTTGCTCAGACAAACCGAGAATGCCCCATCCCAGAAGTGTTCAAGGTCAGGCTGGACAGGGCTGTGAACTGGTCTAGTGGAAGGTGTCCCTGCCTGTGGCTGAGGAGTGGAACCAGATGATATTTAAGGTCTCTGCCAACCCTGATCATGATGTGATGATTCTCTCTTCCTGGAGGATAATCACTCTTCCTGTGCATGTTCCTGCTGCTGTGGTGGGATCATTCATCTCTGGCACCCCATTGCCTTCCTTTCACCTGGGCCACAGCCCCGAATTTTGCTTTGCTCCTACTCACTCCCTGTTTTGGCTGTTTTGCTCTTCTGTGACAAGCAGGTACCAACAGCCCTGTTGCTTCCTATGGGGCTGCCCTCCTCATCCTCCTCTCTCCCCACCGGTTGACTGTGCAACAAGACCTGGGGAGGGAGGGCTCCCCCAGCCCCAGCTGACACTTTCTGGCCTTGTGGCTTTGCAAGCAGGTCAAGAGACAGCTGGAGGCTCCCTGGGGTGCAGAGACATGGGCTATTCATAAAATCCCCTGTCAGTCCTGGTGCCTGGATGCCTGTCTGCTGCCTGAACTGGGGAAAAAGGGGATTAACCAGAGGGCTGGGGGCTGGTTCCCAGCAGGGTGCACCATGGTCCTTCCCTGGGACTCATCCCCATGTGGTGCTGGGCTCCAGTGCCGCTGTGGGCCTCCTGTGTGAGGGAGATTGTGTCATCAGCCACTGCTGGTGAGATGGTTAATGGGAAATTTATCTGGGCTGAGTCAAATACTGTGTCATGGTTGCTGACCGTGGTTTGGCTTCTTTGGAAGTCCCTGTAGATGTGAACAGAATAGGCCTCAAACGGTGACAGCGAGGGACATGAAGGGAGGTGGGTGCTATGTGAAACCATGGGTCAGTCACTGCTGACCTGGTGCTCTTACAAGCTCAAAGGCTTTGGGATCATGGCTTTTGAGTGCATATGTGCAGTCATTTGATTCTGTTGTGACTCTGTTTTGCCTTTTATAAAACGAGAATAATGATACTGAAATTCTTTTAAAAGGGTTCTGAGATCTAAGGCTATGCAAGCAGGGACTGCTGGAGTTCATTGCGATTAATTTTATTCAGTGCCCTGCCTTAGGTATCCACTTCTGCAGCAGGAGGCATCAACTTCTGCATGCAAGAATGAAATGAAGGCAAGGGCTTGGATCTTGGGATCATTGGCAAACCCTTATGCCTTTGACAAAGAAGAATAAAGCCCTGGATTTTTGCCTTTTAACCAAACAGTGCCTTGTGATGTTTTCCGGGTTTTTTTTCCTTTTTAACAAAAATTCAGTGAGTTGGAAGGGAGCAGCCTCCCAGGCGGTGGCAGGGGTGCCATGGGCTGCCAAGAGACGGTTTGCAAAGCGAGGGGAGATAAGACACCAAGTGACAGCCGCTAGTGAGCTGCTTCCAGAGGGCAGGGTATAAATAGACAACAAAGAGATTTGGTGTCAGAGCAGCTCCCGCACCTTTCTGCTGCCCAGCCTGGCAGGCGCAAGTGGGGAAATGCAGCTGGGGAGCCAGTGAAATCTGCTCTGGGATTTAAGTGCATGTGGATAACGTAATGACAAGATAAGGCATTTATCAGCCTGTTATGGACCTCTGTCCATCTGCGGTGGGCTTGCTCTGCGGTGCTGACTGGCCATAGCAGGTGGCACTTAGATGGACCCCCTAGCCAGAGCCTGGAGCCGCTGGCTCCTGCCTTGACTGCTCAGACAGCTCCTACACAAGGCTGTTGCTGTCCTAAAAAGGTGCCCTGCTAGTCTCAGCTCTATCCCTTGTAATTTATGGTGATACCTGCCATGTGCTGCCCCAAGTCGAGGCTTATCCAGCCTTATCCACTGCTCTTGCAGAGTGCCTGGGCTCTTTGTGTGGTCCTGGCTTGTCCTCCTGACCACTGGTCATTCTGGACAGCTTCACCTAGGCTTTTCCTCCTCTGTTTCCCTCTCTGGCTGGGCTGTGCTTCCCCCTCAGGTCTCCAGATGTTCCATTTCCTACCTGCTCTCAGAGTAGGAACAAAACCACCAACCTAACAATGCTAAGACTATGACGAGGTGTTGCAATATTTTGCCATAGCAGCACTAGCAGTACAAGGATATTTCAAGTACTAAGAGTGGTGCACCTAGCAGGCAGCAAGTCCTTTCCAAGCTTGCTGGCTATTTTCAAAACTACCGTACCTTTTCATAACATTGCCCGTGGCACCACTTTGATGCCTTTCAGGCAGCTTTGTGCCGTTTGGGGTCTGGGTTTGTCTCCTAACTTGCTGTTGAACTCGGCAGGCTTTGGCTCCTATGATGAGCATGCCCTGCCCTGAGTAGCACCATCATAAGGACTACAATGACTTGGTGAAAAGAACAGTTTTAGCTGAGGAAGGAAAAGGAGTGGAAAGACCTCTTCTATGGAAAATCAGCCTGGCCTGTGAGAATAAGAAAAGCGCAGGTTTTTATGTGCTGGTGTAAATCCATGCTGGCTTTTTCGGCAGCAGGGCATGGGGAGAGGCATCTGTGGGGGTGTGTGGGGCTGCTGGGGCTTGCAGCGAGCTCAGCTGTGGGGATGCTGTGGTGCTAGGCAGGGACAGACAGGCTGACAGCGGTATTCGGGGCGCAAAGCAGGGCTGCTCCCCTGCCTGTCAGCCATGTGGAATTCCTGGGATATGGAGGGCCCTTTGTGTGGGGATCAGCTGTCGGACGGCTGCCTATTTTTAGGGTGGCAGATCCCGTGCTATACGAGGAGAAGGCTGATGGTGAGAGAGGTGTGTGCTCCTGCACCGCAGGTAGTGTTTTCTACTGTGACTCATATCCCTCTGCATCTGGATGTAGGTGCAGAATTGAGCAGGGACTCGGTATTTACACACAGTTGTGTCTGGTGATGGGTTTGGTCAGCTTCTTGCAGAAATGAAGTGAGCTACGACAGCAGCACTTCTGTGCACAGGCATCTGATGTGTCTTCCCCGCTGGCTGGCTTCAGCCTGAGCTAAGGGCAGGGAGGGAGAAAACCCCAAGGCTTTTCACTTCTCTCAGGGTTTGGAAAAAATGAGTGACCTTACAAAAAGGTTAAAATAAAAGCACAATCGAGGGGAACACTGTGTGAGTACAACTTGTATCAGATACCAGAGAGGCTAAGCCAGATGTCTGAGGACGTAGTAAATGGGGTTTGATAAACTCCACTGCTCCACAGCTGTGTACAACAGCGTGTATCTTCCTGTGCCAGTGGCTCTGTTCTGTGTAGATGGGCTTGTTCTTTTATCACCAGGTGTATGAAAGTGCATCCATGTGTACAAATACAGCTTTTGGGGGTTTGTTCACTGATCTCCCGACATGACCTGAAAGCTTTGCGTAAGTGTATCAGAAGACAAGTCATTCATTGAGCAAAACCAGTCTTTGCATATTTTTTTTTAGCTAATGCATAGCATAATGAAGATTTTTCCACTGACCCAGCTCATGGATTCATCATCCACACTGGTGACGCTAAGGGAGAGGAAAAGAGCCCATAGCTACTCTCTTTAATAAGAAATCCTTGCAACTGCTCTGACAGAGAAATAACTTTGCCAACAGCCTGCACACTTTCTTTACATGTGCTAAACTGCTCGAGATGCAGCTGAATTTCTTTTAAACAAAAGGCATTTGTTTAAAAACATTCTGACAAAAGTGTTACAAATGTTCTGTTTGGCTTTTTTTTTTTTCTTCCATGGGAATGAACTTAAGGAAGTATCTTTACCTGAAGTAGGGTTTTCAGTTACATGAAATTTACATGTACATGTTTCTTTCTTTGCTATTTTTCTTACAAAAATGTTTGGGTTTGTTTTGTCATTTCAGAGAAATTAATATTTTCTCTGTTTTTCTTGTCTGCTTTCTAGGAGATAAGAAGAGAAAATGAGTACAAAGGAAAACCTTGTAGCAATTCTCTGGACAAGGGGGAATAGTTTTGAGCTGAAGGAAAGTAGATTTAGGTTAGATATTAGAAAGAAGTTCTTTACTGTGAGGCACTTCCGCAAGTTTCTGAGAGAAGCTGTGGATGCCACATTCCTGGAAGTGCTCAAGACCAGGTGGAGCAATGTGGTCTAGTAGAAGGTGTCCCTGCCTGTGGCAGGGGTTTGGAACACAATGATCTTTAAGGTACCTTCCAACCCATATCATTTGAGGATTCTATGAACAATTCACCTTCCTCCCAAACTTGCTGCTGAACATTTTGGAAGCCTTTTTGAAGGCCCTTTCCTCTGGAAGGATCCTTTCTTCGGCACCCAGACCTGATTACAAATTAGTATTCTTGAAAAGGACTTCCTAAAGAGTAAGGCAATTGCCATATCTTCTAAAGCTTCTCTAAAAATACACAATCCAAGTCTGGGCTGATCAGGGTATAAGTGTACAGCAATGTGCTATTGGAGTTGTGGTTTGGAGAGCTGCTCAGTGCCACTCAGAGTAAATACAAAGAACTCTGTGATTGCTTTAATTTGCTGATTGCATCCATTGCCTATCAAGGCTGGAAAAATACAGAAATCAGAAATCCTCTGCTTTCAGGCTGCAGTAACACCTGCAGCAAGTGAGCCCTTGGTTTTTACCTGGTGTAAGAAAGGGTTGTTTATAAAAGGAATGACAAATGCCTGTACTGCTGGGATGCAGCAGTGTTTTCCTGATTGCCAAAGCTGGGTGGGATACAGCTCCCTGATCTCCTGCTCTGGGTGGCAGTGCTTGCTGTCAGTGCTCTGCTGTGTTATGGCTCTTTGTGGAAATCCTCTGGATTTGTGGAATGGGGAGAGGAGGTGTGCTCTCCAAAAGCTGCACTATGAGGTTAATGTGTCTGTACGTGTTCCCAGCTTCTGCGAGAGCAGCAGCAATGGTGCAGTATTTTGGAGGCTCTGAAGCCTCAACCTCCTGTCAATTTTATTTTCTTGCTGATTTCTGCCCCCATCCTGGAATAAACATTTGTATATGTACAAGCCTTGGAAGAGGAAGCAGAGGATGTACCTAAACTCTCCCCTGCACTGAGCCAGGAGCTCCTGGCTCACACAATTTTGGGGCACCTTCTGCAAGAAACAAGACTGTCTGGGTGTCCCTTCCAAGCAGACCTAAGTTTTAGCAGTAAAGCACAGAGCACTTTGTCAGCCTGCTGCTGAAACCTTGACGTGGGGATGTGATGGTCTTCAATCTCAGATCCCCTCTGAATAATGTCAGCACTCAGAAACAATAATGGGGGAATGAGAAATTCAGGACAGCAACTGTTCGTCTTTGGAAAAAAAACCCAAACAAAAAACCCAAAAAACCAAGCAAGCAATAAAAAAAAAAATCCCCCAGATCTCAGCCTTGGTCTGGGCAAAGAAACAGCGAGGGGTTGCTAGCACCAGTGGCTTGCAGCAAAGTCTTGGCGTTTGCAGAGCAGTGGCCAAGGGTCTTGGTGTTTGCAGAGTGGTGGCCAAGGTGTTATGTTTTTGACTCTAAATGAGGTTAATGAAAGTTGCACGTGCTCAAATCCCTGAGTGCCATTTTGAAAATGCAGGAGCTAACAGTGGTTATTTATTGATTTCATTTTGTCCCCCTGGCCCATGTGGGAGGTTGGAAATGAGAGAGCAGACGCCTGTACATGTATGAGAAGATGGGGGAGAAAGCATGTATGGATACAGGGAATGTGGGGCTGGCACTTGAAGTTTGCAATCCCCTGATTTGGGGATTTTTTTTTCCCCAAGCACCAGTTCAGATGGCCCATGGGAGGGCCCTGCTTTTGTGCCTGTGCCTCCATCCTCAGCTAGGCAGCCTTCCTGGCCAGCTCATTCTACCTCGCCTGCAAGCTGCCCAGGGTTGCAAAAACTGGCAGGGCAAGGAGGAGCAGAGACCCACTGAGTAAGCTTCACTTCACAGGGACACCAGGTCAAAAATCTGGGGAAAAAGTAAACATGAATCATATTAAAAAGTCAATTTTAAAAAATATTTTTCCCCTTCCCTTCCCTCTCTTTCTCGTTTTTCCGAATTTCAGCCCATAAAACTTGGCGGTTCCTCAGGGTGGAGGAGGGTGACTCTTGGTTTACATGCAGCCGTCGGTACCCAAGCATGCCCAAAACATCTGTCATCGGTGGAAATGAGCATTGCTCTGGCAAGGCTCTTCTTTCTTTGCAGTAAAGAACAAGCAAATTTGCTTATTTGTGGTTAATGCTTGTTCCAGATGGACAGAAATAATACATGACCCACGGCCCCACTGTTGCCCAAACTACTGAAGCACTGTGGAACATGTTTGCAGCACAAAGACAAGCTGGGGAGATTGTTTAACTTACTGGTCTCCAGTTTGGAGCAGTCCTTCAGCCACAATATAAATGCAACCTCCCAGCAAGACTAAACTTTCTCATAGAAATGAGCAAAATTCTCAGAGGAGAAGAGCTGTTCTCCTCTGTCCTCCTCCACTGAGATGGCAACCTCCATGACACCATCTTGGTAGCCACTTTCAGGCCAGTGTTTGCTGTGAAAGCAGTCACAGACCCCTTGTTTGCCAGTGCAGACAACGGTTTGCCTCTTGTGCTGATGCCGTGAAGAGGCGGCTTGAATGTACTTTGTATGTCACACCGATATGCCACCAGCATATGGAAATTTTTGCACGGAACTGATGTTCTTGGTGAAGCTTGACCAATTTTTCCAACTGTGCTGTTGCTAAAATGTGTGAGAGTGGGGGTGTCCCACCTTAGTGCCCTGATACTGGTTTAATTTACCATTTCTTTTGTTAATTTAAGGTGGTTTGGGTTTTTATGGTGCCAAATCTTTCTCTGTGAATTTTATAGGATTGGAATAGAGGTTTCAAGAGGAGAAAGTCACACTTTTTCTCTTCAGTTCACCTGGCAGATCTGCTATGAGGTGAGAGACCTTTTCCTGCATTATGAACTGCTTTTTTGGCATCAGTGATGTGGTGCAAGTAGTCTCAGTCAGAGTGTGGGGAGCAGAGGGACTCAGGATGTGCAGCCCTCCCCTTGCTGTGGAAATGAGTCAGTGGCTTTTCTGGCCCTTGTGCAGTGCAAGTCTCCTCTGTCCCACCCCACAAAAAGTGACCAGGAGCAGAGTTACTTTTCATGTTTCAAAAGGGAGTGGGAGGAGAGAAAAAGGGGCAAAGCTAAATATCATCAGTGTCTTATGCCTGCAGTGTAACAAACATATATGATAACCTCTCTGATACCCCAGTGCCTGTAAAATGCAACTAGTCGCTGGGCTACCCTTAAATAAAAAAGCATTTTCCTGCTTGATCTTTACCTTCCAAGCCCCAGCCCTGCACCCTGCTAACTGGGGGTAACACCCAGCCCCACTGCCTCTACAGCTTTCAGAAGCCTATTTCTGACTTCATCTTACGTGCAGCACCCTTGCAGGCAAAGGGTTACTCGTTAAGGTGCAGCTCTGCCTAATTAAGAGGAACAGCATCTTTCCCTGCAGTGAGGTTCGGGGTTTTTTGAAAATTCATCACTCTGGAGCATGACCCTGAAATAACTGCCTGGGCTGGACTTCGGCCCCTGTGCATTAACCCTTCGCTCCAGCCTGGCCTCTGAGACCTGCTGCCTTTAGCTCCCAGCTGAGTCCTGTGATCCAGACCACTGCTGGCCGAGAGCTGCAGCCAGGATGTCACAGATATGCTCGCAGGTTGGAGCAGAAATGAGGCAAAGCCTCCATGTGTCTTATGGTTTTGACCCCAAACAATACGCTGACAGCATAAATTAGGAGTTGGCTCAGGCTCACTTGAAGCTCAGCCCAGGTTTGCTTGAAACTCAGCCTAATTTCTCCTGAAAGCAAAGCTGAGTGGGAGAGGAGTTCTGGGTCAGGGAAGGGGTGCTTGGCAGGTCACAGCAGCCTGAAGAGCTGCTGTTTATCAGCTCACAGCAATTATCAGCCCACAGAAGCAGGGCTGCTTGTATTTCTAATTTCTTGCCTTTACAGAACCATGCAGATAATGGGCAAAAATGCCTTTGGCATCCTGAAGCAAGCTGGGGATTGCTTCTGGCTGCTTGTGGATCCTTAACACAGTTAGGCACCTAAAAATCCACCCTGATAAACCCCCCTGGGAAAAAGCTTTATTTCCCCTGTTGCTGCCTTTCCATGCAGGTGCTATGTGTCCTGGCTGATGACTGTACCAGCTCCTGGAGGCAATTCATATCCTCAGCAGTGCTGCACTGGGAGAGAGGCAGGGAGCTGTGTGGACCCTAATTCCCAGAAATGGAGAAGACAAATGATGGAAAAAGTTTTGAGAGGGGCTTGCTGCTCTCGTGGTTAGCAGCTGGGCCCTAAAACAGGCTGTAATTTGGAGGGTTGGTCTATACTTCCATGACAAGAGCAAGCAGGCAAGCTGGGGAAAAGTTTGCAAGCTGAAAAACCAAGTAGAGCTGGTAAGCTTCCTGTGTTGGTGGGGTCAGCCTCCAAGTTCCTGTTGGGCTGGGGCTTTCAAGCGGAGGTAGAAGGAAATGTATGGATACGAAGGCACTCGTGGAAATGGGGGAGCTCAGCTTGTGCTGCTCCAGTGCTGTGTGAAGGGTGCTACTGGGATCAGGGCTCCTGGGTACTTGGGGCAGAGGCATCCAACAGTGTTTTTGGCAGCTTTCGCCTCAGTGAAGCCCCTTTGGATTCCAAGCAAGTAGTTTCCACATTCTGCTTTCTGCAGTAATTTTGGTTTTATTGCCTAGGGGTGAGGGTTCCTGCAAACAAGTGAAACGCAGGCGGGGGTGATAGAAGGTGCAAATTGAACTGGCCTCATGCAGTCCCTGGGAAGTAGCAGTGGATGAAGAGACTTCCAACTCTTTTACAGCTCTCTCTTCTTTGTAGTAAATTGAGCTTGAGGTGTTACTGTAAGGAAAACAATATTTTTTTGATGGCTCCATTACAGTTGTGACCATCCCCTGTGGAGAGCCCTATGGACTCGTGTTTTCTGTTCATTACACCTCACTTTGCCAAGACCTGGTTTCCTGCTGGCAATCTCATATCCTCCATCTTTGTTTTCCTTTTTTTCCCTAAAAAAACAGGAAGGTAATTATACTTTTTGTGCACTCTGCTTATCTTTCCTTACCAAGGGAGATGTGCAAAAGTGGTGTGGGCAGCAAGGAACCCTTGAGCTCTCACCCTTTCACCTATGGGCCCCCTAGATTTAGCCTTTCCCTTTTTTGTTCCTGGAGGAAGATTTTGGAAAAAAAAGTAGGGAAGGAAGGAGAGGATCTTCTACCTATCTCTACCCAGGAGACCTAGGGTCTGATGCTGCACCACATCTCTGGGAGAAACTATAATCCTAACAGGACATCTATCCCTGCTTGCCTTTGGCTTATCTTCAGCTTTGGGCCCTAGCAGATGCTTTGCAGCCTTTCCACAAATGTTTGGGAAGAGAAGCCAAAGTTAGGCTTTTTTGGCAGGGTTTCCACAACAAATCCCTAGCTCCCAGGGAAGATGGATGTCATTAACCCAAGCTGGGTCCATGGAGGGGTCCTCAGGCTGGTGGCAGGGGCTGCTGCTGGGGGCTCGCCTCCAGCTGGTGGTGTAAACTGAGGAGGAAATAAAGGCTCTCCCCCATCCTTGCCAGCTCTTGTCCTCCACAAAGAGCTGCAATCCTGGCTGTTCCGACAACCAGACAGAATAGCAGGAGACCCCTTTCCTTCAGTGCTATTTGCTTTGCATTTGGTGGGATTTAAGGTCCACTGTCTGTCCCTGTTCACTGTTTGTTTGGCCTTCCCTGTTTTGGCAGGGCTCCTTGCTACTTGTTTCTTCTCTTTGAAGGTCTGGGCTCAGCCACAATGAGGGGCTCCTGAATTTGGAGTCAAGAATGACCTTACTGAGCCGTGCAAGGCTAACATGAGACAACAGGGAGGTGACTCAGTCCTTTCAGTACATGTTTCCATGTTCCCAGCTGCTGTAGGAAATAAACAGTAAGTGGTTAACATCAATAGTAAGACACATATAGAAGAAAATGTTGTCCTAACAACATTAAATCTATGGTTTAAAATGGGCAATGGCAGGAAATTTGGAATTAAGGACGGATGCTTGTCTCACGCTTCTCCATTTGCCTTGGGAAATAAAAATAATTCAGGCACAAAGTGAATGAAATGGCACTGGAAATGCCATATTACTGCATTTCCTGGCTTTTATGGCAGGGAACGAAGAAGTAAGAATAAATGAGGTCTTTTGTGTCCTCCAGTTCAAAGTGGTGGCAACAAAATCCATCCAGGTCTCAGGAGTCAACAGAGACCAAGACGAATTTTGCTCAGTTTTATCACTGTGTTGTGCAGCCATGACACTGGAGAGGTTCTTCCTTTGGGGGCAATTACTTTTGTTCTTTTAGTTGAGCAGTTTATTGAGGTTTTTTTTGGTTCAGCTCCACTGGGACTACTTGGATGCCAGAGGACAAGTTCAGTGAAAAAAAAAAAACCCTCACATTTACTAAGGTAGAGAGACTTCTGAAGAATAGAAATATTTCCAGGTCAAAAATCAAAGTGAAGCTGTTGCAATCTATTTGTGAGCACTGTCTGGGCAGAAGGTCTGAAAGTCTTGCACTATCTCAATAAATCTGTAAGTCCTGTGTGTTCCTACAAAGTCACCTTCTGATGCTCTTGTTGACGGCAAGGAGCGTTTGTTCAATGATCAGCTCCACGAGGTCAGTGGGACTGTTGCAGAACATGAACTGCAGGATGAGGGCCAAGAAAGTCAACTGAATGACTGGAAGATTTAGCAGCCTTAATGATTGAGTTGTTTGGGTATTTCTGGAAGAAGGTGCTGGTCCAGAGGTGTTAAGAAATCCTGTTGACAAAAAGCAGGATTCATTTCTGTAGACTGGAAATGCCTTATGTATCTTCTGTTCAACAACTAACTTGAGAGATCTCTACAAACAGCGAATTTCAGTGTGTCTTAGGGCGGTTCCCAAAACCTAAGAGAGGGAAAAATCAAGTTTGAAAAGTAGGTTGGCTGGGCCCTGGATCAGAGATACATAGGGGAAAAAACACCATCTCAGTATGGAGTGGTTTGGAACACAGCTAGACACAAGTACCAGGAAGGCCGTTGACTGGAAATGTATTGTGCATGTTACATGCTTTGCTCTTTATCCTCCTTTTTCTGAAGAACTGTCTGTGGACATTTGGAGATTATGCTGTTAGCTGAACAAACAAAAGGGATTAAAGCTGGGCTGGTTAATTTTTCCACTCTCCACCCATCTTGGAATTCATTACCATTCATTGCCACTAACTGAAATAACAAGGGGACCAGCCGCTTACAGCACTGCTTCCTCTGTCCTGATTTCCATGTAGTGGCAGATTTGTCCATGAAGACCACCAGGCAGGCATAGCCATAGGAAAGGAGCCAAGCTTCCACAAAACGGCTTGGTCATGCCAGGATCCCAGCACAAGGCTAGCTCGCATGCTAATTCCTTTTCACTAGAATCAATAAGGGCTGAGGGATGTTAATTTTATGTTTGCCTGTATGTATTTATATGTGTGCATGTCCTCACATTTAAATGCACATATGTCTGTGGGAAAGGTCTGAGCTTCGCCGTGTCTGACTTTTGGGCATGAAGTCAGTTGAGTTGTTACCAGAGTCTGCCACAGTCCTGAAAACAGCCTTTCTGTGACCTGTTCTTCCTGCCAGGGTCAACTGGAAGACCCACCCTTGAGGTCCTTTTTGCTGCCTCCACACATTGAAGGTACCAGCCTGAATGGGAGCAAATGATCAAAGAGTAGCTGTTACATTTCCAGATGCCAGGAAGGATGAAAGCAAACCTCCTTCCACTCTGCCTTTGTGGGGGGTAGCTGATGGGATGTGACATCTGAGCCTGTGGATGTCTGGTGAAATAACTCTAGGCAGCACATGGAGATACTCGTCTCTCTCTGTAACCAGTGGGAGAGCAAGGGAGCTGCTCCTACACGAGGTGAATCACTCACGAGCCCACCAAGAACCTCAGGGAGATCCTCAGTGTGAGGATAATGCATGTTATTAATGCGTAACACCAACTTTTGTCCATGCTGACCCTACCTGCGGCTGAGCTGGGTTGTGACCAAAAAGGCATGGGGAGGTCCTGGAGAGCAAAACCAGCATCTGGCTCCCATGCTGGCATTCCATGGGGATATGTCACAGCCCCTCCAGTGCCGAGGCCTGAGTATGCTTCCTGCACCACTCACCAGTGCGAAGATTTTGGCATGCAACCTGAGGTGGGCTGGGAATTTAGCTGCCTCTTGGCCGTGGTGTCTGAAGCAGGGGCCCAAAAAAATTGGTGTGCATGCGCTCTGTGACCGCTCAGAAAATGTTGCCAATGAAGCCAAATTCCTTCCTCCAACTCACATGCAAACAAGCCACTAATTTCACTGGCAGTTGTGCATATCTGAGGGCAAAATTTGGCCAAAAGCCTTTGAGCAGAAGTTTTAGCATAATCACCCAGGAAAAATAAAAGGGTGGGAATTGCAAGTGGCATTTTGCAGAGAAAGAAGGATAAAAAAGTAGAAATCAAAGTGTTGAAAAGCTTTCCAGTAACAAAACTCTTCTAAGTTCTTCAAACAGCACAATAGCTATTGATGGGTAAAAAATAAAAAAGGACAGCATATCCTCTTGAATTTATTCTGATCCCAACAGGCTGTCCTTGGCATTTTTTTCAGAAGAAACCCTTCAGTAAACATGTTGTCCAATGTGGAAAGACACTGAGCATGTCATAGAAGCAATTTGTAAAACATTCTGGGAGACACACCAATGCTGTCAGGGCCAGGGAGCTGCTTAACTTCACTCTGATTTACAGATAAATACAGTGTGTCTGGGGCTTCCAGTTGCCGACTGTGCGGGCCAGCCCCCAATTATGTGCTGTATTCTGACTCCATGGGATTAATTGGGACCACCAGGAAGTGCGGCAGCAAGAGTAACCTTCCTGCTTGCATGCTGTTGTAAGGACTAAGGAGAAGAGCTTGTGTGGCAAGGTGGGGCTCAGCTTCTCCCATCGTGGAACCGGGGGCCTAGTGTAAGATGAAAGGTAAAGAGGACATTGTAAAATTAGGATTTTCTGGATGTTCCCATGCAGGTAGAGCTCTGAGTGTTGAACATGGCTGGCTGTGTCTGCCTGTTTTTTTAACTGTGATGCACATTTTAGTGTATTTGGGGGTTTCTGCAGGATATTGAAGTGAAATAGGTGCCCAGTTGAGATATTTTGGTTTTTATGGCATAATGAAACCTGCATAGGACATTTGCCCTCCAAGTCTGTGGTGCAGAAAAATGCTGGAGTGGCCTGGAAAGGGCTGGGTGGGACCTGGCTTTTATGGATGAGGGGATCAATAGAAGAGGGATGCGGCTGTCTGAAAATGCAAGTGCAAATGTAACTCATGCAGAGTGATTAACCAGCATTCTGATGGTTGTTAATTACTGGACTTTTCCCCTGGAAATGGCTACTTCAACACACAGGCTGGGACACAGCAGGAGTGTGTTTCAAGTGTAAATAAATGTCAGGTTTTGGTACAAGGTCCCAGAAAAGCTGGAATTATAGAAAGGAGAAGGGAAGCCAGGAAGTTATGCCATGGAAAACAGCTTTGTGCCGAGTTGTTTATTTATTTATTTTTAATATGTCTCAGCAAGGTTATGAAAAAAAGCACAAGTGGATCTGCTGCAAGTGTTGTAATATTGAAGAGAACCTTGTGTCCCGCAGACGGAAAGAGAGGAAAATAAGATCTATGTGTGCATGGGGAAAATAGAGGGGAGGTGAAATTGCCTGCTTACAGGCAATAATATTCACCATATTGCTCTCATAGTGCAGGACAGTTCTGCACAGGAATGTGATGGCATGAGCCCTCGTCCCCAAAGAGGAGCTGTCAAGGTTTTGTCCAGCTCCCAGTGCTCCTCAACATGCAGCAGGTTTGGATCCTGATCCTCCACCTTGTAGTCCCTGATTTTTCTTGTCCTGATCTTCCGCTGGCAATGCCTACCTCCTGTGAATAAAGTCAAGACAGCATGACCTTCTATCTCTTGCTCCCAGCAGGTTCTACACACCTCATACAGGAGAGTGCTAGTTGGGAAAAGGCATTTCAGGGGCACTTCAGGTTTCCAAGGCTTGAGAAGTAGTGTGTGAAAGCACCTCCTCACCCCTAAGACAGCAAACCATCTTACCATTGTACAATTGCTTGCAGTTGGAGGGATTTGTCAGTGGGTTGCTATTCCAGACAGGTTTCTGAAAAGTTTCCATACCTCTTACGAAGATCCTCTGACCCACGGGGACTCCCATTGGTGCAGCTGCAGCAGGAGCTGTCATGTGCAGGGTACACTGGGTGCACAGGCTTTGCCATCAGAACCTGAGGCAATGGGGCTGGTATTAACTGCCTGCCTTCCCCATAGCAGTCCTTAGCATTCCTGACATCAAAAACTGAGCCACGACACCTTTCCTTCCCCCTTTCCCCTTTTCTTTCCTTCTGAAGAGGCTCAAAGAGCATGTCCCTTCCACAGGTCTCCTCTCCACCAGCTCACTTCCCTCCCTGCCCTCAATTGAAGACAGCTGCCAGGAAACATTTTTGGTGTTTAGCTGAAGTGAAAACACATGGGGGGGGGGGGGGGGAAGGCAGGGCAGTGTTCATAATGTAATTACTGTCATTTTGGGAAACTTGGGCTGAGGTGGGGAGAGGGGTGTGTTGAGCATGGGGGTGCATGTGCGCGCAGGGTGAGACTCCCAGAGATGGTGGCTGAAGCGCTACAGCCCTCAGTAGTCCCTGTGAAGAACAGGCTGCTCCTTGAGCACAGGCACCAGGTTATCCCAGGTATCCAGACCACCAATGTTGAGCAGATGCCCTCTGCCCGGGGATGGGAGTGGGGCTGAGGGGTGTCTGAGGGGAGGCAGGAACTGCCCGGGGATGGCAGTGGGGCTGAGGGGT
>NW_024581117.1:16224783-16375361 GCF_017639235.1 Corvus kubaryi
ATGGCAGTGGGGCTGAGGGGTGTCTGTGAGGGGAGGCAGGAACTGCCTCAGGTACAGCCAGTTCCAGCCGGTTCTGGTGGCTCAGCCCAGCCCCTCAGACGTGATGGTGTGACGCCTGGGGAAAATTGATGTTAAGGAAGGGGGGAAATGCTGGAAGATAGAGAGGAATGAGGGAGAAAAAAAGTGATGAACAGCCCGGTGAGCACCAGGAGGGTTGAGGAGGAGGTGGGGTCCTCCGCTGCCACTGGTGGAGACACCATGACAGGGCAGGTACGTGCTCCCCGATTTTCTCCTTGTCCTGCTGAGGCAAGGAGTGTGAGTGACTGTGTGAACAGCTGGGCACCTCCAAGCCAACACAATCTGCATTTGGGTCATGTCATTTATGTGAGGAAAAGGTGGAAAACGAGCCCAGAAACATGAGTTTCATCTGTATGGCTGTGGGTTCAAGTGACAGACCCTGTGAGGTCAGCTCAAGCCCTGCAGACCCCACTGCTGGGTCCACACAAGGCTCTTTAGTTCAGTTTTCTCACTTCAAGGGAAGTATTTGGGTGGGTTTTTAGTTTCAGAGTACTAGATGCTCTGATGACAACACAGGTTTCTCTTATCACGTAAGAAATGCCATAATGTGTTCATTTTCTGGGGCAAGAAGATGTTTTGTCTAAGAAAGGAGGAAGAAAAGTTGCTTTGGCACTTGCAACTGAGAATGTGTACTTTGTGAGAAAACAGGTTTTGACTATAGGATAGATTTGATAGATTTGTGCAAAGTTAAATGAAGATAGCATGATTTTATTGCAATTGTGATGTAAACTGAGATACAGCTCTGCCAAGAAAGGTATCCCTCCCTCCGGTATATTGTAGAATTGCATATAGTTTATGACTGTGCAGATTAGTTGGCTTAGGGCTAAAAGTGGATATTGAAGACTACTTCTTTGGATCATTCATTGTGGTTTTGTCCTCATGAGGCTGGGAGCATGAGGCAGCTTGATGGACTGATTTGCTGTTAGCACAGCTCTGTTTTTTCACCTGAAACAATATTTAACTACTTAGTGGCTTCAAATTGAAAGAGGAGAGACTTAGATTAGGAAGAAATTCTTAGAGGGAGGTGAGGCACTAGCACAGGTTCCAGAGAATCTGTGGCTGCCCCATCCCTGGACGTGTTCAAAGCCAAGCTGGACAGGGCTTGAAGGAACCTGATATAGTGCAAGGTGTCCCTGTTCATGGGAGGGGGCTGGAATGAGATGATCTTTAAGGCCCCTTCCAGTCCAAATCATTCTAGGATTCGTTCTGTGGTTCTATGCACTTTCCAACACCACTCCCCACAACAACCCTTGCAGGGTTCTTTGGAAGCCCTAAGAAATCTGCCAGATGAGAGTACTTCGGAAATGGATTTCTTGATAGAAGGAGGCTTTGATCCCCAACAGGTGCTTCTTGGCATGGCACGGTAGGGTGGGAGTGGAGGAACCTGCAACCTGGGCTCTGTCTAGATGGAGGCAGAGCAAGAAGAGGGAGCTGGTGACCCTGGCGTGTGGCAGGCAACAGCTTGGCATTAAGAGATTGATAAATATGCCCGCTGTTGGTACCATACCATTCCTAGGAACTGCACACAATTTATATAAATAGTGGGGTGTGAGCTCCAGGCCAGTGGGGGATTTTTAGTGGCTCATGCCAGCAATGGTTGTGAGGACTCTCATTGATTCTGAGCTACATCTGACATAGACACAGCAGTGTGGCCAGGCAATATGCTTTTGTCAAAAAACATATTTAATTTTTCATTATGTCTTTCTGCATTTGGGCTTTTCATCAAAGCCATCACTTGCTTTCCTTCATTTTTCCAAAGGCATCAAACAAACAAACCTTCAAAGTGAAACAAGCCTGAGTTTTCTTTTCCCTCAGGAAACTTGTTTTCCCTGTTTTCAGAAATCAGTTCTCACTAGTCCCTGCTGCTGGGCCTCCCAGTCCCATGCAAGGGAAGCATCAAAGGGGACAGGGCCTGGTGGGAGCTGTTTACAACCTGAGAGTGTTTGGCACTGTAGTCTCCATACTTTCCAAAATGCCAGTTTTTGGGGAAAACTGCCTGAATTTGATTTGGATCCTACCCTGTAGCTGCCTGGTCTTCCAGACGTTTTCTTTTTTTAAATCCAGTGGAGCAATGAGCATCAGCCCTGGAGCTCTCTTGCACACCTGCAATTACTGCTTATAGTTTAACATGTCAGTTCTTCTGCATATGTTATTTTTTTCACATCTGCTTTTGCATACATTATTTGATTTACTTTACAGAGGAATCTGAGGACTTGACCACAGCAGCACAGGAGTCAAAGGCAGAGCACAGTGTCCCTTGTGAAGTCAGCCAGGAAAACACTGCATACCTGCAAATATCCCAGACAAACAGAGGGCCGTTTCGGAGAGGTGTGGGCAGGGAAGTGAAACCAAAACAAACTATTCCTTTCAAGTAATATACCGGCTTGCTCTTTGCTAGTGTGGACTCCGTGTAATTGTTTGGGCCTGAGCTGAAGTGGCTGTGAAGTGCAACCACTCAGATTTGATGGTGGTTTACACTTCTTTGCTAAATGTGTAACCCTACAAGAGGTATTGGGAAATGGAGACTTGGGAGATATGCATGGGTGCTGTTAGGTTGTGTACTGGAGACCTGGCAGCAGATCTGCCTGTCTCTGCTGAGTATTGCTCAACATCTTGGCTCTCCCACACAAGAAACGTGCCTGGCTGAGCCTCTCTTTCCAGGCCAGCCACTGTGGTCATGTTCTTGTGTAATGCAGCGCTTGTTACAAGGCCCATCAGGGCTGAGTCCACCCACTCAGCTGCAGCGTGGGCTTCACTAAAGCTTTTCAGGAGTGATCTTGCCCATCCACAGCATGACTGACAATCTTCTGACCTTCTCTGGAAGCTCTGGCTGCCCAGAGATGATGCCCCCAAGAAAGCTTGTTCTTAACCTTTTCCCAAAGAGCTAACTTCAGTCCCATGCATGCTGCTAGACTGACACAGCCCCTGAAAACATGGAGGAACTTGGGAAGGGCACAGAGTCATTGCAATGGCATGATTGCTCTTCTATCAGCATCAAAGCATTAAGAGTGAGGGAGGCTTGCTCACTGGTGTCCCTGAGGCCTTCTCAGGTCACCCTCAGCACCACTCACTGCCTTTCCCTGGATGGCACATGTGTCTTGGAGGTGTGAGCTGAACATAAACAGGCTTTTAAGTGATGTCCTGGTTGACAGGAGCCTTTCCAGACCCGGGGGAGGATGCCTTCACGGGTACCATGAGATTCAGGACTTTCAAAGTAAGGGTTTGATAACTTTGCCTTGTCACTCCTTGTGACTGACTGTTTATTCACCTCTTTCTTTCTTTAATCCTTGTCAGCAGTTTATCTTAAAGCACCTGGTTTATTCTTTCTTAAAGTAGCCTGGTTTCTCTGAGGAGGAAAACTCCAAGAATGAAAAGCATTCATTGATCACCAAAGGCCACCAAGCAATAGAGTGGCAGAGGTGGGAAAAACACCAAGTTGTCTATCCATCAGGCCACAGAGCCCTAGAATTATACATGCCTTGCAACAGAAAGGCTTATAGGACAAAAAATGTCACAGGGACTGTGACACAAGCCACAGACTATCTGAGGCCACTCTCTTATGCAGATTATATCTGTCTCTGCTGCAGATGATGGGCATCTTCCAGTGCTGATTCCCTGCAAGTGGTCAGCCCCTGGCATTGCACCGGCCTGTGAGATACAGTTTCTGTGTCAGTCTGAGCTGCTATTCCCACCAGCTCCCCAAGTTGGACATGTGGAACAGCGCAACTTGGAGACCTGCTCCCAGCCACATTTGGGGGCTCCCTCAGGGCACTTGCCACCTTGCCTCACTAGTGCCTAACAAAGCAAGTGACTGCTCAGGCTTTTTGCTGTCAATGGCAGCATTTTAACACCCTGTGGCTGTCAGCAATGTTAGCGTCCCATGCATAGCGTTCCACTGGTCATACTCTGGCTGTAACCTAAACCAGCCTTGAATGTATCCTTGATTCTGTCCTGGCAGGAGACTAGAGAATCCAAATCCAAAAGCAGCATGGCATTTGCTTTCTTTAAATTGTTTTTGATTTGGGGTAGTGTTAAATAGGTTGACCAAGCCTAGCAGAGAGAGTCACCCTTGGAAAAGACAACCTGAAAGGACTTTCCCAGGAAGACCAATTCCAAATCTGGCAGTTATAAAGCTGCTGCAGCTGTTGGATAGGCTTCTAGGAAAAACAACAGGACAGCAGGGCAGAGCTGACAGCTGAATTGGTACAGGTGACAAAAAGTGATGCTGCCTCACCAGGGACTGAAGCGACCATTAGCCTCTCATAGGGTGTAAAAAATCAAATTGCATGCCAGAGCATGCTTTGCACAAAGGTGATTGGGACCTGAATGCACTGGGATATCTGCTGGTGAGTGCAACTGGATTTTCCATCTGGAAGGCATGACTGTCTGGCCTAGAAGCCAATTTAAAGTACAAATTGGATCTGGCTGTTTGTCAGAGTCTCCTCCTCAAAATGCAATAAGGACAGGGTGGTTATATAATGTAAACCATTCTTGGTAATTTAGTGGTCCTGAAACAACAAACAAGCCAAGGAGGGAAAAACTGTTTCGTAGAATTCAAAGCCAAAGGAGTTCGGCTGAGGAATTCAGTCCACATGATCCGGCAGAGATGTGTGCTGCTATTCCTGTACGTCTTGAAAGGAAGCTGCCACCAGATCCTCTGCTATTTTCTGTCCACGGGGCCCTACTGATAGGCGTGATATTTCAGCCTCTGCGCTAAACCCCCGTGCTCCAAATATGCAGGGACAGTTGTGTGCAGAGCCAAGCAGTGTTCCCCACTGCTGGGGCACCAGTGGGAGGCAGCTCCTTCCTCACCAACACGTAGCAGAGCCCTCAGGGAGGGCAAACCTCTGTGGATAAACATGGGTTGTGGTGGCTTTGCCCTGACCCATTGCAACATCCACGAACACAGGCGGGATGGCCAGTTCAGAAATAATTTCTTCACCTAAAGGGTTTCCAAGCATTGGAACGGGCTGCCCAAGGAGTGGTGGAGTCACCATTCCTGGAGGTTTTCAAGGAATGACTGAATGTGTCATTTAGTGTTACGGTTTTGTCAACAAAGAGGTGATTGGACAAAGGTTAGACTCCATAATCTTGGAGATCTTTTCCAACCTGAATGATTCCAGGATTAGCAAAGTGCGTGGTGGGCAGCAGTCCCCACAAACAAAGGGTTCCATGCTGTCTCCCTGCTGACCCCTCTTAAAGCAGAGTAGTTTATTTTAATCACTTACTGGTAGCAGCATACAGCCAAATTAAAGACAAATGTATTTTGAGCCTGAAGGAAGTGAACCACCGTTTCAGGCTGATGTCCTTCAAGGGCTATTGCAAGGGTCTGTTTACTACTTAATATTGATCTAGTAATTATATATGCTTTACTTCCTGCTGTTTGTAATCAGCAACAGGCCTCTCAAACTTGAAGCAGGTACGAAGCATGCACACGAAGTGGACAGTACTGACTTCCGGAGAAGAAAGAGGAAGAATGTTACAATGCATCAAGATGCGATTTCAGATGCCTGAGGTAAAAAAGGAGTGCTTTGCTTAGCCATGTGGATAGTGAGTTTTGTGGTCAGAGGACCCACCTCTCCCCTCTTCTCAATGGGACCTGTCACAATGGACAGGTCCCTTCTTCTGGACTGGCATAAATCTAGAGTGACTACACTGACATCAAGCTGGCATGAGACCTAAGAGGCAAAGGAACCTAAAAAGAGCTTTTTTTTCCATTGACCTTAACGAGTCCCAAATGAGAAGGATTGGACCCTTTCTCTTCAAACAAGTTTGTTTATTGGCACTCGGCTTCAGACAGGCTCCTTGGGTGCCCAGCCTGATGGAGATGCTACATCCTGGAATGCTGCAGCCATTGTGTGAACTGGTCTTGCCATGTGTGTCTTTGGGATAGAAAAGCATCTTTCCATAGTTCCCCTGCGATGCTGCTAAAAGGAGGTAAGCCCCCGGTGGCAGCTAAAAACCCAACAAGCTGGAAGAGACTCCGTAAATGGCTGAAGGT
Organism: Corvus kubaryi; assembly: GCF_017639235.1. Classification (NCBI taxonomy): domain Eukaryota; kingdom Metazoa; phylum Chordata; class Aves; order Passeriformes; family Corvidae; genus Corvus; species Corvus kubaryi. The sequence continues at coordinate 16,230,863 of NW_024581117.1, forward strand.
TTACTGATAGAGCTGCTTTTAATAAAGCAGGTTAACTACCCTGCCAGTGAGGATTTACATCAGGTGCTATGAAGGCAATGGTGGTGGGAGGGAAAACCCTGACATGGAGCCATGCTGCTCTCTGAAACCATCGATCTGCTCCCAGGCTCACATCCTTCCTGCTTCACTTTGCTTTCCTCTCCCTCACACTGGAGTGCGGGGGTGACTCCTGGGGAGCTGTGGTGTGGGAAGCAGAGGGCATGAGTGAGGGCTTTGCCCTGTGCAGGGGAAACAGTGGCATTGCAGAAGGACATTAGCAGTGCTCCTTGTCTCCTGCTTTCCTCTGTGAGTAGTTTCCAGGGAAATTGAACCGACTCCGCTCCATTAGCCACTAGCCTCTCATCCGCTGGGCCTGTCTTTTGCATTACGATGGAGCAGAGCAGCTCTGCGCACTGCTGTCAGGGTCTGAATCAGCTTTGATAAAAGACCAAGTGTTGGAAGGAGAGGAAGTATTTACGTAAAGTTGTTTTCAATTTCCTGAGCTTGCTGTATCCATTCTCCTTCACTTCTGGATTCCAAAACAATCAGTCTTCTGGGGGAGCCTTGCTTCATTATTTTTGCTTCCCCCAGTGCAGTTGACACTTAGTCTGGGTTTCCCAATCCTCCCAGCTCTGGTTCATTAACTTCAAAGTTCGTACAAAGCTGCTGTGGGTTTCCCGGCTGCTTGTGCAGGGATATGCGCCTGCCCCGGCACTGCAGGGTTTGGTTTTCCTAGACAGAGCTGTGACACAGCTCTGCCTCCCTCCCCTATGCACGCAGCATCTGGTCGGCCCTGGGCTGGACCCAAGATTTTGATCCTTCTGGCTCACCCTATAGGGTGTTCAGCCTACAGATGTTGACTGGTTGTCCCAGGCTGGTGGCAGTTTGAGCCTGATCTGCATCTGCCAAAGCTGAAGAGATAGGGTTTTCTTAGTGATGTGTGTAGAAATAGGTAGTGGAGGATTAATGGGAACCCTGTGCGTGGCAGAGGTGAGGGGGAGGCAGGAGGAGGGTGGGCTTTGGGGTGGATGGAATAGCCCAGCTGTGCAGCAAGGCTGAAGGCATTCAGCAGTAGCTTCTCACTGAACTGTTTAATGGTAAATCTAAATGCAAATCAGTGCTCTGGCTTATCAGTCCCACACGTGCCAATGCACCGAGTCGAGAGCCTCCGCATACAAGTAACTAACTGAGCATACAATGACTGAGCTTGCTTTTAATAGCGGGAGGTTTTCTGCTCAGCAAGGGGCCGAGGGAGTTGCTGTTGGGAACAGAGGAGCTTTTCCTCAGAGCCCCAGCCTTGTGATGGAGAATGTTGTGCCCTGATGATTTAATGCATGAAAATCTCACCCTTATTTTTCCACCTGGATGAGAAGATTTTGAGTGTTGAGTCTCTTTGCTACAGCTAAGGCTTTGTACTGCTCTAGCTGTGCTGAGAGCCTGTAGTAATGCTCTGCACCTGGGATTTCCCAGGTTCACCAAAACAAAGAGTTTCCAAAGCAGCTCTCCCGGTGTAGGCACATCTCTGTCCTGCGCAAAACCCATCTCCCACAGGCTGCTGTGGAAATTCTGAGGCTTGCAAGATACTGGGGAATAGTGCTGCAGGGGTGGAGGGTTTTTCTGGTCTTATTTGTAGCAATGTTGTTCGTTAATTTAACTTCTCTTTCCCACCCAGGCTCTGCAAGAACCAAGATAACAGCAAAAAACAAGCTAGCAGAGATGACCATCTCTGCAGACTCCAATGGCACTGAAAACTAAAAATCAGCTCCAAACAAGGAAGAAAAAGCCCAGCAACAAAAAAACCCCAAATAACTGCTGAAAAGAAGTAAAACTTCTTCCTGTGAAATGCCTCTTGTCCATGAAGTTCTTCTGCTGTGAGATGAAAGTTCCTCCATGAAGAAGGGTGCAGAGCCTGGTTTGCTCAGAGCCATTTCCCTCGTCATCTGAACAAAAGGTGAGAGGTTAGTTGAAAACAAAAGGACAAGCGTGGGCAGCTTAAGTGTGTGTCCATCACTTGCTGTCTTGCACTCTCCTCTGCCAGAGCCTTCCCTCTGCAGGGTGTGTGGGAGAAGGAGTGGCCCCAAACTGTGCAAAACCTGTGTTTGCTCCATCCTCCCTTGGAAGCTCTGACCCAACCTCTGCAGGAGCTGCTGGTGGCCAGGCTCCCACCCTGGACACAGCTCAGCTCTGATTGTTCTCACACAGCTCTGGGGACAGGTTCCCACCACTGCAGCTGCACGAAGCGAGTTTGGCTTTGATGGGAGGGAGGCAACAATGAGCTCAGGCATTTTAGGGTTATGAAAATATAAAGCCCTAACCAGATACTGCTAACTTTGCTTCTTTCTTACTTCCCTTGCTGCTACCAGTGCTAGGAGTTCATATTGTGCAGTGAGCCCCTTTGTTTTGTAGGAGACCAAGTGATTGAAAACAGCCATGATATTACTATGCATGGACAGTACATTTTTTCCATGTATTTTCATAACCCTTCTCCCAAAGGACCAAATGTGTCTTTATTCTATAACTCCACAATGAGTTAGAGCAGCTCCTCAGGCGGGAATTGTTCTGCTCCATAGGCTACTTAACACTTCCTATAAACAAATACCAAATTAGGTAGGTAATACTCAATATTCCTGACCTTACTTGCAAAGTATGTGTAACTGCATCTCAGAGAGACAAAGGTGGAGATACCTGTTGTGAACCTGAGGTTAAAGATGACAAAATACTTGTTGTGGGTTTTGGGTTTTTTTTTCTGTTTTAGTTTTTGGAGTTGTTTGTTGGCTTTAGTTTTATTTTAATAAAAAGCAAGGGTATTTGTATGTGTAAAACTGCATGTACCGTGAAAGAAATGCAGGGAAGCTTTGGTCTCAGACATCTCTTCTAGGTTAGGCATCTCTTATACCTAAGGCAAAGTTTATCTAGTTGAGAATGGAGTTTCACAGTAATGCCATGGGTTATATTTTTAAGTATGCATGTGCATGCTTGCTTTTTGTTCCCTAGTTAACACTGTGTAATTTTCTAAATATTGTCTAAATTTAAGTCATGACATCAAGAATCCACATCAGAGCAGGACCCCTTGGTCCTTCAGAGTCCCTGGCATGGGAGGTTTCCACTCTGCTTGCTGTTTGAGAACCAGCTGCTTGGAGCAGACAGGATACTGTGGGAACCCCAGACCTTGCCTACTCTGTGGGGCCAGTGGTAGTTGCTGCCAAACTGTTGTGGAGGTGACATTGTCCCACTACAAGCCTGGAAGCCTCTGTGATATAGAGCAGCTGAGGACATGGGAAGGTCCATGATCAGGAAAGAAAACAAAACCCCAAATCTCTCTGCCCCAGTATCCCATTTGTGTGAGTGTTCTGACCTTTTGTCACAAGGACTCTGAAAGCTGATGTGAGTTTTTCTATTCCCCCATTGCTGTTCCCCCCCTAAGACATTCTACTCTCACTCCCTTGCCTTGGAGGGATGTGGCTGTGCTTGCCTCAGCCCCTTGCAGTGCTCCATATGAGCAGCATTTTGCAAAGGGATGGTCTGCAGACCGTATACTTCCACTTGCAAGAATTTTTCCCCCTTTGTTTTGTTACCCTTCTTCCTCCTCTCTTCTCCGCTCAGAAAACATCTGTTTCCAGATGTTGTTCTTGAGTCTAATAAATGCAGCGAAAGGCCTTGGGTTAATATATTTACAATAGCTGGAGATGTCGGCTGCTAGTTAATGGCTCGTTCGAGCACACCAAGATCCCCGTGTTTCCCGGGGGGGGGGAGGGGGAAAGGGAAAGGAGGAGAACAGAAAGAAAAAGGGAGCTGGGGTGGAGTGTTTCTCGCTAGTAAATGGTCTGGAAAGGGGAGGATTATTGGTGGGATCGAGCACATGGCCATCTCCAGGCAGTTGGCTTCAATTTCCAGTTAGTGACAGGAAGGACACATTATTTTTTTAATGGAAGGTTGTGTTTAAAGTGAAGGAAGGTGAAGAAAGCCTTGCTGCTGTTATCTGTCCCTTTTCAGGTGGAAGACCTGTTGCAGATACCTCGCTGGCTTGAACTGTGCTCATAGAAGCAAGAACCTCATCCATGCCCAGCTCTATCCATTTCTGGCCTGGGGCATGGAGTGGTTCATGCCCACAGTACCTACCTCGGGTCACAGGGGGGGTTTATGGTCTATTGCAATGAGACCACATTGTGTCCTGTGAGGAACCCCCACGTATTGCACTCCTTTGTGAGCACTGTGTGTCTGTCGCAGAGCAGCACCAGGCAAACTCTATGAGGTGCTTTGCCCATGTACAAATGTCCCTGAGAAGGACGGAGTGCCAGTGCCACCTGGAGACTGACCAAGCTGGAGTCTTGCCACACCTGCTTGTAACTAATCAACTGACCTAGTGCCATGTGCTAGATGTGAAACTTTTTCATTGTCCAGAGGAGTTTCAGCTGCTTTGGGAGGTTATATATGAGTTCTATTTGCTCCAGTTCATTGGATGTTTGTGCTGAGGTCCTTAATGTCCCTGGAGGACCTTAGAAGCAGCCGAAGTGTGTGGTTATTGTCCTTGTAAGGAATTTCACCAACCTCCCTGAGGAAAGAGGGATACGGACTCAAGCGCAGTGTATGGAGGGTGTTCTAAGAGTCACCTGTCAGTGAAATCACTCCTGATTGCAAGTGAGTATTTGTTTCTACTCGACCAACTTTGAGAGTCGCAAACTTGAAGGAGGACTGGTTTCAGGCCAGCACTCACCTCCTCTGAGGCTGTTGAGAGAGCTGAAGTCTGGGCTCAGCTCAAGGAGTGCTGAGATGATTCCACGTGCCAGGCCTCTGTCTGGAGGCAGCTTTTTTGTTGAGCAGTGTTGCAGACACGACATGCACAGTTGGCTCAGGTTTGTGGCTAAATTAGTCCATCTCTATTGGCATGGGATGATAGGGCTCCTTAATGCCTCATGAACAGAAAAATTACCCTCCAGCACATCTGCAGCTAAGGCTTCTGCATGAAACCTGTCTGAGTGCAGCTCCCTAGCCTGCAGTGACTATGACATACCCTCTAAATGAACTGATCAGCTGGAGAGGGGCTGGCGGGGAAGCAGGAAAAGGCACTTATAGAGTCATTCAGGTGATGCTCATGTCTGGACAGCAGGATCTGTATCAAAAATCAGTGCAAAAGAGCAGAGAGCTCTCCCCAGCCAGTGTGGAGAAATGAGATGTAGACACCCAGCAGATTTCCATTTTTAGCTTAGAGGGTGTGTTTTTGTGATTTCAGTGCTTAGGTTGGTTTAAAGGGGGGAAAGAGAGACAGCCTTAGGTGAAACTTTGTGTAATGCAGACAGGTAGCTGCAGTCATCAGTAGTTCAACCCCAGTCTTTAGGTAGTGTGCTGCAGCGCTCTCTAGGACACTCAGCACCAGTTGCTAACTGGTATTTTCCCGAGTAGATCTCTGTTTCTCAAACACTGTATCATCAGCCTCTAAGCATCTCCCTTTCATTTCTTGCTGTCCACTTATTTGCTGTGATTGCAGGTGGTATCTTGGGTAACTCCCATGGACTGTGGTTTACCTCTGGCAGAGCCACAGCCTCAAAGACTTACGTTCCTTTTGTAAAGAAATAGGCTGCTAACACAGGGAGAGACTGGGCAGGGGGTAGGAGACCGGGTAGCTACACCTCTTAAATGAATAGACACCCTTTCTGTGCCGGGTCTGTGGGTTACATATCTCTGCCCTGCTCATATGAAAAACTGTTGAAAGGCTGCAGCCATCAGAGAGGTGTTTTCCATGCGTGCCAGAACAGCAATGCAAATTTGAGCAGTGAGATGACAAGAAACCCACTAAAAGAAATAAAGAAAGGATTTCCTGCCTTGCAGACGCTAAAACCCCATTTTGGGAAGTGAGTGGCTGTGAAAGGCAAGAGGCCATTCAAAGAATTGGGGCTGTGTGCTACCGGGCCCTCCGAGGGTTTGTCTGGTGGAGGGGAAACAGCTCGTGCTCGTGTTAACCTGCTCCCAGAAGGTCTATTTCTTCCAGCCCTCTGAAACAGAGACCAGGCCAGAGATGAATATGCGTTTTCTCTGCCAGTTAATTTCCAGCACAGACTGCACGCAAAATCTTCATTTAAAACGTGTAAATGACAGCGAAAGAGCCACAAGGGAGCCAGATTTTAAGAGACCAATTTGCTGCCTGGCTTTTAATGACTATGCACCATGGTGAGCCCTGTGCTGCTTCACTGCTGAGTGTGCTCAAGGAGACGATGAAAGAACGGACAGACAGACAGGCAGGAGCTCAGCAGAGCCTACATGTCACCCTGGAGGATAAAATATTGTATGTTATGCTCAGAAAAACTGGGAGAGGTGGCCCTGCCTTGCTCCTGAAGAACAGAAGGAGGCTTTGTTTCCCAGGCGCATGGCTTGGAGCTGCCCTACGGCACGTTTTGGGGAGACTGCTCCCTGCCCAAGGGGGTTGTCTGTCTGGTGCCCTGTGCCTGGTGGGACACGGATATGATGGGAAGTTCTGCTTCAGTAGAGGGCCTCAGCAGATTAGTTCCTCTGAACACCCTGGGCAGGCTGTACCCCCAAATCAAGCCCCAAATGTTCCCCTCTTGCACTGCAGCTTGCCCGCCTGGGGTGTTTCTCCCTGCTGCCCTCTGCTTGCAGAGCCCTCAGCTGCCAGCTCTTGTTTCCAGATGTTTCCATCTACTTCTTGCCCTGCCTGACTGTTCTCCTCAAAATATTGGGGTCCAAATACCCCACTGCTGGTGCCTGAGGGCTGCCCCAGGATCTGCGTGGGGGACGCGACAGCCCATTTGTACCACCCCATAAAGTGCTCTCGGCTGCCTGGAGGAAAGGAAGACGCAGGCTGTTGTGAGCCCAGCCTCTGCTTTACAATCTCTTTCCTGCCTCTATAAATAACCTCGGCGAGAGTCACTTCAAAGGGAAGGGCTGGCGGCGGAGAGGTGGTTTGGGGACCGAGCAGGACAGGGGCGTCCCACTGCCCGATCCCACCCCGGCGCTTTGCATAAATAAATAAATCGTGCAGCAAGGGAGAGGTGGAGAGAGAGGGCGAGCAGAGGAGGTTACTTTGGGAAGCCGCGCAGCTCGCTCATCCCAGCCCCGTAGTTCGGAGGGAGTGTGTCATGTTACAGGGGAGCCACGATCAGCCAGAGCACAACGTCGCCGGAGCAGCTGAGAATTACCTCTCTCTAATGGGGACTTTCATGTGCGAGCTCCTGGCCAGTCTGCGAAGGAACTGAAATTGACAGCTTAGAAAGAATCAAAAACCTATCAGCGAACCAAAAGACTGAAATACAGGAGGAAAAAAAAAAAATCTTGATCAGATTATTTTTTTCCCTCTCGCACTCTTTGCTGCAGTTGGATCCTTTTTTTCTGCACCCCTTTTGTGTGTGTGGTTTGTTTTTGTTTTTTAAAGACACCCCCCCCCCCCATCCACTTTTGTTATTATTGCTGTCACTTGTGATTTGCTGGCACTGGGATCCCCTTGGACGTTCTTTTTCTATGCCTTCTGGATTGTGCTTCTTGGAGTAGGAGTGAAGCTTTATTTATTCTATTTATTTATTTATTGTTTCTCAGGACAGGGAGGGAATGTTGGAGGAGAAGAACTGGAAAGGCGTCGACGAAGCAGCTTTTGACAGGGGGTGTGTGGCTCCCCCCAGGACCGGCGATGGGGAGAGATGCTGCCGCCTCCCTCTCCTGCTGGGCTCGGGGCTGCCCGGCGTCTCCCTCCTTTCTCTGGTGCTGAGCCTCCTGCTGTACTTTCGGACCTCCGATCTACAGTCCCGGGTGTCCCACTTGGAAGCGGACAGACCCACACAGCTCCCTGCCTGGCTCTCAGCAGACCAAATGGAGACAGCTATTTTGGGAAGAGTTGACCAACTGCTCAATGAGGTCGGTGTTCTTTCATTTGCACGTATAGTTTGCAGTATTATAGATTTTAGGCATATGCATGCTTGCCTAGTCACGTTATCCATTATTTTTCCCTTCCTTAAAAATGTATCTCTGCACAAGTGATGCTGCAGCTAGGCTGAATTCCCTGTTCCTTCAGGTCCCTCCCACCTCTCAAACTTGCTTGGTATTTACTTCTGTCTTCTCAGCCCACGCTGTAGGTGAAACCTGCACTTTGCAAAGAGGAAAGCCTCATCCCTGGTCCTGGCAGGGAGGCAAAAACCTCCAGCCCTTCTGTTCAGGAGTCTTGCATACTGAAGGAGTTAGAATTAGAGCTAGAGGTTAAACCTGGGGATTCAACGTGGGTTTGAGCCCCAGGAGAGGGACAGGCAAGGCATGTCGCAGCTGGCGTGGCTATGGGAGGAGGTAATTGCCAACACACTGGTGTTGTGATGGGTTGGCATTGCTGCTGTACCAGTCCTGACCCCTCCTACAGCTCCTGCCTCAGGAAAATGAGACACACTGGCATTGCCAGGATGGTTTCTGGTACTGCCAGAGCATCAGTGCAGAGCATATGGCTGTGTTTTACTCACTTGAATCCCATCCAAACTCCACTGGACCCTGTGGGCTCTCTTCTGAGAATGGGGGAGTGCTGCTACTGGCTTCAGCAGATTAAAGAGTGCCCAAAAGTGCAGATTATTGTTGCTGACACCTTTTACTTTGCTGTGTTGATGCTGCTGCAGGCTGTCTGGGTTCCTCTGCTCTGGCTGCAATGAATATTCCTTGCCTTGTTGGGCTTTGAAGTGGTGTTGACATGTGTCCGGGAGCAGATGGTGGCTCATGTCTCTGAACTCTCCTGTCTCCTCACTGACCTGTTCCCACAGCTCTAGGAGAGGCTTGGGGGTGAGATTCAGGGCTGCAACCATTTCCACCCACCTCTCCTTTTCTCTGTTTACTCTAGCTTTGGCTTGAGTCATGCTGGAGAGATCCCTAGGGCTAGCCCAAAAACTGTTTGTATCTGAAAAAAATCCCTCATGTGCTGCTATTGCCAAATGAGGCAAGAAATGGGATGATCAGAGTGGTGAGTACTGGGACCTGCCTTGGGCAGTGTTGCCTGGCACCTGGAGTGACCTGGACCCCCTCCTGCTTTCTAGGAGCAGTGAAAGTCTGTGGTGAGGAGTTTAAACCTACAGCTGACAGGCTCAGCTTCTGTTTATGGGTCTCGTGAGAGCAGTCCCTGGATCTGCTGGGGTATGCAGCCAAAAGCCATGAACCTTGAGTTAGCAAACACTGCAGGAGCTGAAGGAGATGGTTTTGAGCTGCCTCTTTGGATGAGGAATAAGGGAAAGACAGGGTCCATGGGGTAAACCCACTTTAAAAAGGGGTTTGGGAGGGCAGAAGCATTGCAAGTGATTGGATCTGTGCCCTGTGGTTGCACTCTCATGCAGGGACTCCTTCCCTGCCACTAGGCAGGGCCTAACGTGCAGCAATCCCTCTGTTGCTGCTGGCATGAGTCTGCTGGGAAGTCGAAGTTTATCTCTACCGAGATTTGAGAAGTGCCACAGGATGCCTCCTGGGAGTGGTGCCTGGGGCCGGATGGCCTCGTATCCTGCTGGCTCTGCTGGCAGCGGCACCTTTACACCTTTTTATAGCTCGGCTTAGCGAGGAAATGGGGGTCTCATGATGCCCGTGTGCCCAGCAGCACCCCTGTTTTCTGAGCAGCCCCCTCCAGTGCTCCTTGGGGTGGCCACAGTCCCCATTGTAGCCAGTGTGGGGAGCAGCTGTAGGACAGGAACGACTGCTTGAGGGGCCAGCACTTGCTCCTGAGTACCATCAGGGTTACCAGCTCCATCCTGGGCCGCAGCTTCAAAAAGAGCTTGGAGAAAAGTGCTGGAGACTGTGGAGGAGTAGGGATGCCTGGCCCACATCTCCTGTGCCTTTATACTTGTGAAGGTCTGATGCCCATGGGAGAGAAGGGCTCTGTCCCTCGGGGAGGAGACCCTTGCCAACTATGCTGCCCACTTCTGCTAAGCATCTAAACCTCAGACCTCCACACTCAGCCAGAGGCACTGGCGTGGACCAAGCAGCTCGAGGTCCGGGGCAGGGGGCTGCTGGTGGACAGATGGTGGGGTGCCATATGAGGCTTTTGATTAGGAAAGAAAAATCCTTCTGGTCTTCCTTTTCATTAGGTCTGAAGTGGGGCCCTGGACTGACTGGTGAGGGGCAAGGATGGGGAAAAGCAGGGAAGATAAAGGGAACAGGGAGAGGGTGGGAGAAAAAAAAATAAAGAAAGCAAAATAAGTCGTGCTGACCATGACTGGGGGAGAGGGCCTGCAGGCGGGCTTGCTGTGATGGACGTGAAAGTGGGATATTCGTCTCCCCCTGCTCAGACCCTCACTGCCTCTCATTGTCACATCCTCACAGTTTCCTAGTGTTTCAACCTTAATGGGTTTCACAGCTGCCAGCTCAGTGTTATCCATCACAAAATAAAACAGCAAAGCTTTAAAGGAACCCCAGCTTTAGAAGAAGCTGGTTAGGGGTGGGTAGGGAGGTGGGAGGGGAGGGGAGTCACAGCACAGGAGCACATTTCTAGCTCTGGTGGCTGTGAAAATCAGCTGGAGGGACACGAAGGAGTGAAGTCTGTGAGGGCTGATAGGTAATGCTCAAAACCTGTACTGCTCTGAGCTGGAGTGTGTAATGCCTTCCAGTCTGGGCCATGACTGTGCCCAGGCATGGCCTGGGTGTTTCCAAGGGTCTGCGAGGGATACCATACAGATTGCACTGAGAAGTGCAAATTGCCAAAGTCCTTTTAGAGGCCTTTCTTCGAGACATGCAAAAATAAAGCAAAGTGGCAGGGAGAGGAGCTGGGTTGATTTGCTTAAGACGTTAATTTCAAGGCAGCTGGTGGGGATGTTTTCTTGATCTCGGAGCGTGGTTTTCAAGCACCCGTGGCTGGCTGTGGCAGTGTTACCATCTTGGCTCAGGAGCAAGGAGAGGGCAGCAGATGCTTTCCTAGAAGCAGCCTGACCAGTGCTTCACTCGCTACTGTGTAAACCTCTGCCTGGTGTAGGCGAGTACCACAGGGGAATTTTCTACCAGACTCAAACTGACTAGGTTTGCTTGTAAAAACATCTGTGCAGAATGGGCCAGAAACAGGTAGTACAGGGAGAACTTTAACTCCATGTAGGAATTCGAATTCCTCTGCATTTATGAGGCATCATAAAATCATACAAGGAGCACAAATAAACTCACTACTGGCATTTGCAAGAGAGTCAAAGCTTTCCAAAGAAGAAAACAAGGTCCTTTCCCATGCTGGGTAACATTTGGTGCTGTTTCATTTGCCAAAAACTCATCAGGGTGGAGAACAGGATGGATTCAGTGCTGCTGCAAGGAAAAAAAATCCCAGAATTTGTGAGCTTGTAGAGATAGAAATGTGTATGTGTGATGCAGCAACAGGTAATCCTGTGCACCCTGGGGGAAGATCAACTGCCCCTCAACCTTCTCAGGGGTTTGTGTTGAACGTATTTGTTGTGGCTCTAGTGAATCTGAAGGGATTCTGGAATGTGCCTGTGAATGGGGAGGGAGCATTGATCCTCACTGCTTTCCCAATAGTCTCATTTCCCTGGAACTCTTTCCTTACTTATGCAAGCAAAGGAGGGACACCACAAAACTCCCTTTCCCTCCTGACTTGAAGCTTTTTTCCCCCCTTCCTATTATTTCATGTCTCAAAGCACACTGCACAATTGTTTCCTAGGGTCTGCAGGCTTGCTCTAAGCATCCCCTGCCTACATCTTTAGCTTAGTGGGTTTTGCCCCACAATCAGATAATTTTTTCCTTTCAACTTCTCTGGTAGCTAAGTCCCATTTCCCTTCAGCTGCTTGCAATCCCTGTACCTAGGTGGTGTTATTTCCAAGCTTTTCGTTCCATCTGGGAGGACTGCTGCTTGCTTTTGCTCTGTGCCACATGGTCCCATGATCCCAGGAGCTGGGCCTTTAAGAAAAAACAGGGAAATTGGAGGTAAAACAATAAGAGTTAACCACCCACCCTTGAAACCCTCCTGATGCTTGTAATAGATTATCTATTTAAGATGTGTTTCTCTTAGCTGTTGGAGATAGTGGTGGGAAATGATTTCACCTCCCCCGGTGACTGCAAACAACTGGGAATGCTAAAGAGCTATTAATCTGCCCCCTTTGAAGAAATGCCCTCCTTCTCACCTAATCTCAAGTGCCCATCCAAAATAGACAGACACTTGCAAGGTTTAGGAGACCACAGCCACGGTCTTTTAATGTCAGAAGTGGTCTTGCTGTCGCTGCTCAGTCCACCCATGTCGGCCCTGTCCTGTCACGCTTGTGGTGAGTTAACAAAACCCATGGGAAAAGCCTGTGATGACTTTACTGTCCATTCCCAGCACGTGTTTCAGCACGACCCTCTTGGAGACAGGGGATTTTCCCTTTCCTGGCACTCAGCAATGGCTCCCTAAATACACAGAGGTGCAGGCGGAGGTGGTCAGCTGTGGCTCCAGTGCTGGCAACGGCTTTTTTCAGCCACTTTCCGTGGTTTAGAGGGAAGATGCGGCTTTTATGTCACTGGATAATGTGACAGATGAGAGCAAGCCGGCTCTGCTGACAAAGCAGTCCCCTCCATAGGAAGTGTTTTCAGCCTTTCTGGAAGGCAAGAGGTAGCCTATTGCTGCTCTTGATGTTACATGCTCCAGGTAATACTGAAGGTGACAAAGCAAACCCCAGATCCCAAGAAGGCGATTGCAAGCACTAGATTCCCAGAGCCTACCTTCTTTTTAAATTTGCTTACAGAAGCCAACCTTGTCCTAAAATGGAATGGTTTTCTGTTGCCTGGGAATAAAAGTTTTCTCTTGGAAACATTTTTAGAGGGAAGTACATTTGGTTGGCTCTCCCAAGCAAAGCCAACTTCTTGTGTTGGACCAGGCAATATTTTGCACAGTGGTAATGAGAGAAGCAGAAAAGGCTGGGGGTTTTTGTTTCACCGTTTCCACCCAAAGTTGAGCTGAGGTCTCCAAAAGCCAAGGATTCTTTTTTGTAGCAGTGTTTGTTTAATAGACTGTGCAGGAAACTGAACACCAGGCGCTCCTAAATCCCTAGTATATTTTGCCTCCCACTAAAGGGATGCAATGCCATGGCACCATTGCCCTTTGCACTCTCCAGGGATGTGCAGAGCTCTTGGGCTTGAGGGAGGCACAAGGGATGGGGGAGAATGTGCAAATGCTGGTAAGTGTCCGATGGCTGCATGGTCGTGGTGCACAGGGCTGTGCTCCCAGCCTGCCCAGCAGCACCCGCACCTCCCTCCTGAGGGGCCCTCATCCTTGAGAAGGCTATTTCAGTTGTCCCAGGTCTTTCCACTACCTTGACCCTGCAGATAAAGCCTCAGGGAAACGTTATTGGTCCTGTTCCGTTCCTGGTCATGCTGAAGTCCTGCTGGGTCATCACTTCCCTGTCCAGTTATGCTGCTCCTCACTTTATATGCCTGCACAGCCACCCAGCCAAGGCTTCTTGCAGCACACCCTAACTCGGCCATTCCCCCTTAGCCCCTCCTGTGCCTCTTGGTCACTTGGTGGGGCGGGGATCTGTTCTCTGTTTCCTTGCAGATTTGTGTCCTATAAAGGCCCCTGTTGCAGCCAGGGTCTTTGGACCCTTGTTGGCTAGGAAATGACTTTCTGCTCCTGCCTTTGCAAACCATCACCCCTTCCTCATCTGAGCCTCATTCCCAAACATGGGAACTCCACCCAAATGTGGCAGTCTTGTGTTGAGACATTTTGGTTGGCACATGTGTACATGGGAATGGGGCTGTGTATATCCACATACCAGTGTGAATATCCAAATAAAGGGTCCGCTGTCCTACTTGTGCCTGTGTTTGACCACTAGCACAGTTAGAAGCCAGGCAGTGCTGCAGAGCAGAGCTGTGCCATCTGGGGGTGGCAGCTAGATGGGAATGTGTCCAAATGCAGAGATTCACATATCTCTGCTTTTAACTGAGAAGGTAAACACTGATGAAACACTCTATGGGAACTGGCAATTTTCCTTGCCTAAAACCCTCTCCTCATCCTGATACCAAATCAACTTGCTATCAGAACATTTCAGTCTACCATGCAAAATAAAGTTCTGAAAATATTAAATTTCTAGTCAGTCACAACAACCGTTACTCTTTTGACTTGCAATGAGGAAGTCCTTTCAAAGTGGAAAAAATGGAAACGTTCCAGCCAATTCTGCCTTCCTTCATCCCAGATGGAAACAAGTTGATTTACTTTTATCCTCTCTAAAATATTTTTTCCCAAAACGGATGCCTTCTTTCAGGAAGATGCTCAATTACTTGTGAAAATAAAGCAATTTCTATATGATCTTGGGCATGGTCCTCTGTTGTGCCCTACATAAGGCTATTTCTTTTAAATGTTGGCCCACTTGTGAAGTAGTTCAAAATATAGGAAGGCATAACTGGGATGGGAAGCTGGGCTTGGAGGTTAGGACAGAAGAGGGAGTGACTCCGTAGCTCAGGAACCCCAGCAGCTCAGCCTTCTCAAATCATTAACCAAGTGTGGTTCGCAGGCATTAATGAATAACTTATTTGGGTTGATTTGCATTTTCTTCACTAAATTACAGTTGTTTCATAGAGTCTATGAGGGGTGGTGAGGATGCTACCCCTGAAGTACATTTTGCTCAGGACATGAGTTAATTTTATTGATGTTTTCAGCGAGGGAAGATGCAGTGGCCTCAGGTGGACTTTATTTGACCTTCAGGAAATACACAGATGGGCCCAGAGAGCAGGAGACTGACATGCTGGCACCATTAGAAATCCAATTCATACAAAATGAACATTCTGACAAAATTCCACCTTGTGGAAGCTCTTGATAGGTTTTGTTGTGTTCTGCCCTTGGGGAAAAATTAAGTGTCACAGCATCTGAAGATTTCAGGGGATGTTGTTGCTGTTTTCAGTTCATCTTCAGCCACAATCTTGCAGTGGGACCCTTCTGTCCGTCCAGGTGTCTGCAAGAACATAAGGAGTCTGCTGCAGGGTGGAAGAGGACCTGCTTCAAATCCTTATTTTCTGTCTGCTGAGTGGGTCTTCTGAGAAATGCGGCTTTGTCACGAGGACACAGTCACCAGTTTATTTGCCACTGCTGGCTCTTGGTTTTGTAATGCCTGTCAGGAGGACCACATTTGGAGGCCATTATGAAATTCTCTCAGCCTGCTTTCAATCAAACCCTGCATTTCTAGTTAAAGGCTATGAACTTTATTGCAGTTCTTCGTTCCCAAACTGTTCTGCCCTGTCTCGCCCATCTCTACTTGGGCAGCATCCCCTCCCAGTTCCACTTTTTCAAGAATTTGAGGCTTTGGTTTCAATGGTATAAATTAATCCTTTTTCTGTTTTTCTTCTCTTGGCAGAAATTAAAGTTCCACTTGCCAAGACATCGAGAAGTTCGAGACACACACCAGCGATGCAACTGCCCGGCAGGTAGGGATCTGGGGCAGCTGGCACTTTGGAAGGATCTTTTTTGTCTGCATCTCATTGAAGGAGGTTTTTAATATGGTCCCTGTGTGAATGCAGAGTTCTGTGTACTTGCATAACAGTGTGCTTGAGGTATAGGAAATTGATACAGAGATGTGTGCAACAAGTCTGGTATGTATGTAGATGTCAACATGTGACAGGAACAAGAGGAAGAGTGATAGACATCCAGGTAGATCTCTAGCTAGCCAGTAAAAAGAGAAGGATTGGTCTAGAGGGCCCCAGTGTTCCCACTGATTCTAGATACCAGTTTTGAAGTGGGCAGAGAAGCTCTTCGGAAGTGCATTTTTCTTGGCTGATTTTGGAAGGGTTGAGACATGTAGGCGAGATCCAGCACCAAAGCTGAATCTTGATGAGCCAAAATGCCTCTAGGGTGAGAAGACTTGAATTCCTTGGTGTTCTACAACTATCCGAGGCATCTTGCAGAATAACAGCCTTCTGCTAGAAGCAGCCATTTATGAGGGGCTTGAATGAAGTGGTCACTTGAGGTCCCACTCATATAACATACAGAAATATTACAGGATTGCATAATTGCATTATGGTTTTAATCATGTTAGTGTCAAAAGGCTCTTTGAGACACATCTTCTGAAGTGGTTTCAATACAATAAGTGACAAATTGCTATGGAAAAAACACTTGTGAATGGCATTTCATTCCATGAGTATGAATCATTCAGCCTTCCTCATTGTCTTTTGATGCATTTGACTAGAAAAAAATATAGAAGTGCCAGCTACAACTCACATCCAAAGTTGAAGTTTTGGGAGAATATGAATTTGTATATTCAAACTGGGTGACTGAAACTCATTTTGCAAAGAAGGTGTCAGGGAAACTTATGTCTGGATGAGCACATGAAAGTAGCATTTCCATTTTCAGTGGTTTCTCCTTTGGTTCTCTCTGCTGTCCAGTGTGAGATGTTTGACAGTTATCTGGTGATGTGTTTAACAAAGGGTATTTAAACATGGTCAACAGTTGGGATAATGATGGATGAAATTACAAAGGGGTTGTCTTTGCTGTAGGTAAGGTCTCAAAATCATTGTATTTAGGCCTGTACAGACATAGGAGGTACAGTCTCTTGCCAGACTAAAATGGATTTGCCACGTAGCAGCTTGTAAAAGCAAGAGTTAAAGCTGTACAGGTTTGTGGTGGAAAAGAACTAAAATCCAGGATCCAGAACTGTAGAACATTGGAAAAAGCCTGATTTGACTAGTCCAGATCAGGACTGTTGGACTTTCTTTTTAGTCTCAGAAAGAAACAACAGGAGCAATTTTGGTTTAAATTTAAAGGATGGTACAAGTGAAATGTTTTCTAAGTATAATTTCTCAAAAGAACAGATAAAAACTGAGTTCAACTGATTTTAAATATCAACATTTTCTCTTCAATGGAAACACAAATCACAGCCCTCCTCCATTTTTAACTTCTTGAGTGAACTTGACATATAAATGCCATAAAACCACAGGAATGAATGTCCTCCTGGTGTTTCTGAGCCAACTTGAAGAAGGAAACTTAGAACTTGAATGCAGAGCAGAGGAAAAAAGAGATTCACTCATTTTTGAGGCCATCTCAATGTCACGTCCTACACCAACATTTGTGTGATAGATGAATCGCCCAGTTATTTCAGCATTGAGATCATAATACTTGGTTACAGATACCCACATCCCTTGGGAAGCTTTGGCAGCAGTTTGTGATGAGTTTCTCATAACTCTAAGGTGCCTATTCACTCAATTAAGCTTACAGTACTGCTGAATAACAGCTTTGATTTAGGAGGACAATAACAATAAATGTCTCATAATTGTCTCATAAGGGTTGAGGCTTCCTTTTTACAAACTGTCAAACTTGCTTGTCTTCATCAAATATTCTATGGATACAGAAACTATATATAAAATTCTCCCCCACTCTGTCTACTAATCCATTGAGGGAAATGAAACCATACCAGTCTAAAGCTGATGTTGTGGCAGGTGAGGTTTTGATTCGCTTGGAGCAGTACAGAAACAAAGGTACCTTCAGCCAGCTGTTGTCTTGTCTTAGACCGTTTGCTCCAGGGTATTTCCCTTTGGTCTCCAGGCTGATGCAACTCTGGCCACCTGACCATGGTTCAACATGATCTCTCTTCCAGCTCAAGACCTTGGGAATCCTTTTCCTCTATGCATTTTTTCCCATGTGTTTAAAATGCCCCAAGGACCAGACAACATGACTTTTGCGGGAGACCAAGGTATTCAGAAGCGTCAAGATGTTGCAAGATGTGGCGCATGCCTGTTGCTTCTCACTGGCCCACTTCACTGCCTATAAACACATCATGCTCCTCAGCAAAATAAATGTTTATCAGAAGTGACATTTGACTTCATCTCTGTGAGTCAGGTCCCTGCATGGCAGAGAATGGGAAAAGGAAGACAAGTTCACTTGCTGACCTGTTCAGTGCGGATGTGGAGGTCCAGGGCAGTGTCACCCACTGCCATAGAAGAGCTTCAGAACAGATGGAGTTGTGAACATAAATGGTTTGGAAAGGCTGGGGATAGGAGAAAAAGAAGATTATGAAGTATATGGCTGTGCTGTGACTATCTGAGAGCGTGTGATAAGGATTCTAGGAATAACATGGTCAGGAAGACAGCATAGCTGTATTTATAGCAGACGATAAGGAAATATAAGTTTCCTTTGACTGGGAAGCGGCTACTTCAGATCACTTGGGCTGGGTGTGACTACCTGTGAGATGTTGCTCCTTGGCATTGTGTTTTTTGAGCTTAGAGGTCACAGTGGGCTTCTCCAGCAGTGTCTTGATGGGGACAACACAGCCCTCAAGTTTAACATAACCTATCTGGGTTATCAATGACTTTGTTCCCTTCAATAGGTAACCTCTGTCATTCCTTCCATCCCCATTTACTGCTACATGCATCTGGGACAACTTTGTGCAGGTTGGAGAAGAGACCTGGGGAAGAGGTTGGGGAAAACTCAATGGCAGCAATGACTGTACCCAGCTATTCTCCAGCCCCAGCCCCTGTGCTGAGATGGGGCCAAGTGTGGGCAGGGAGCTCAGCACAGGTTTTGGTCTGAGGTTGTTGCATGTGTGGATGTGACTTGGGGAATTTTTCTGGGACTGAGCAGATGCTTTTCCATATGGTGTGTGGATGTGGTCAGGAGCTACCTGAAGCTGGAGGATCCTCTTACAGCCAGCTGACCTCCCTTGATTTCCTCCACGTAGTAGAAAAACGCTGCAAGAGAAAAGCATCGTGTTTCAGGTTGACAGGGCAAAAAATGCTAAGCTTTCCTGGTCTAATCTTGATCCAGTTGCAGATCCAGACTGTGTCTGCCTGGGGAGCCTCAAACAGCCAGGGATTACACCACAATCCCTTCCCACACCTTTCCTGGCGGAGGTGGGCGCTTGTGTATTTTGTATATTGTGACTCTCTTTATTAGACCTTTCCCATCTTCCTCTCCTCAGCTCTGATTTTCACAGTCCCCACGTGGTTGCTTTTCACTCTGCTGGCTCTCTGCTCTGGTCTTCAATATCCCTTTAAAAAAAAAAAGGCTGGCTGCTTTCCCTCTGCCTCCACAATGCTTGTTTTGGTCTGGTTTCTCCTTGGTCAGGTTGGGAGTCTGCAGTGCTGGAGGCGGTCAGCTGTGCTAGCAGGGAAGCAGCTCAGAGGGATGCTGAATGACTTTTGCATCCCTCGCTGTGGCAGCACTTGGGGGCAGGGGAGGGACCTGGGGTGCAGGAGGGGCAGCTCCCAGGGAGTGGTACTGGCAGTCAGAGGAAAGTTGCACAGCCCTGCCACAAACCGGTCTACCTTCTGCTGTTACAGGGGCTTGGAGGGTGGTGTGGTGCAGCTGCAATGATTTTGGCAGTGGCCAGGAACTTGGGTTTTCTCCGGAATGTCTTTGAGGCTTTGCAAAGGAATGTCCCCATGGCATTTCTTCTCATACAAAATTTCACCCACGTTTCCTATCTGCCCCACCATGGGGCACAAAGAAAGCTGCTTGGCCACCCTTCAGCTGCGATTGACTTTACAAAAATACCAGCAGGAGATACTGCAACTCAAAATTGTTGCTGCTGTTCACCTTCTTGCAGGGAGGCCTGCGGGAGCCAAGGAGCAGCAGTGGCCCCAGTTGCGCCCAGGGGATGTGTGCCACGTGGTGCACACAACTCGGTCCAGACATTCTGCTTTCCCCCTTGGCTACACCTGTCCAGACCCCTCGGCATACTGGCTGCTGCTGGAGGAGGCAGTGTAGGGCTGCAGTGGGGCGTTGGCTCCCGCCCAGAATGTGTCACCCAGAGCCAGTGGGGCCAGCTGATGGGAAGTGGCAGGATTTCCCACACACTGACCTGTGCCCATCCCCACAGACAGTTGCAGAGGAAGGAAAATATGCTGGGAAAGGCAGGACCTGGCTTAGCAGATGAGGGGTTGATGGGGATGGCTGGAGCAAGGGGAGACTCCTGGGCAGTGTGGGCTGAGCCTTGGCCCTGCAGCAGACAGGCAGGTTGTTGTATCCAAGAGGATGCATCCATTTCTAACTTGGGATTTGTGTCTTCTCCCCAAACATCTATGTGGAGATGAGCCAAAAGGAGGGACAGTGCCCAAGTCCTGCCTTCTCCCCACATCCCAGCTGGGGTGCTCTATCTCTTGCCAGGTTGTTTTCATGGCTTTTATATTTTCTTGCTGTCATGTTAAACGTGATCCTTTATCAGCTTGCTGGGGCTTCTTGGACACATCATAGAATCATAGATTGGTTTGGGTTGGAAGGGACCTTAAAAGGTTATCTAGTTCCATGCCCCTGCCATAGACAGGGACATCTTCCACTGTCCCAGATTGCTCCAAGCCCTGTCCAACCTGACCTTGAACACTTCCAGGGATGGGGCAGCCCCAGCTTCTCTGGGCAACCTGTGCCAGTGTCTTAATGCTGCTCAGGGGCTCCCATGAGATTAAAAACATGAACACACTGGTGAGCCCCGAGGGGTGAAGGAGGTGTTTGGGATCCCCGGTGTGGGGTGAGGGTGCGGAAAGGTCAACTCCAGCTATTTAAACACCAGCAGTCACAAGCCGTGTCAGTGGCCCTGGCTCAGAGCCATGAGGAGGATGAGGTGGGAGGGTGCAATGGAACACCCTTGGCCCCTTGCATTGAACTGGTTGAAATGCTATGGTTTTGTATTTCACCTCTTTTGAGGACATTAAGTCAGCGTGGCTTTCTATGCTGACTGTGCAAAAGGTGTTTTCCACTTTGAAAGTGGCTCAACACAGCTTTTTTGACAAGCACTAGCAAAAATATTGGAAAAGAGGACTTCTGTCTCAAGCAGCTGCTCCTTGCCAAAAGTTTTGAGCTCTCTGAATTGTGTTTTCCCTTGGAAGGCTAAGCCCTCATGGCCAGGCTGGCCAGAGAGCTGGGATCTGGAGGGAGCAGTGCCTGGGCTGCTGTGGATGGGCGTCCGGCACCACTGCAGCCACAGCAGCACATTGCCGTGTCAGAAAATGGGATTCTCTGGCACGCCATCCCCACAGCACATCTGGAAGAAAAATTGCAGCATAATCATTGCTTAAATACTACCCTCCTTTTTTTCCCCTGCTTTGTAAGACATCTTCCTGGGAATTCTGTTATTCCCTGAAATTTAAATATATTCCCCCATCCACATTTTTGGGCCCTCCAGAGTATATACACACTTCAGCCTGGAAAGTTGCTCATGCGCCCTGGGCTGCTGGCTGTATTTTGGGTTGGGGTTTGTTTGGTTTAGACATACTGTTGTTTCATTTGTTTTGAAGATGCAAACCACACAATGAATTCCATGGATTCTGTGAGCAGTTATGAATAAATGGGGATGAACAATTCAGGAAAAAAACCAAACAAGTAGTTTGTTTGGTCACTTAACTCTCTTTCTCTGAACATGTAGGCAGCTATACTCTTAACTGCCTGGAGCAGCTTGAGGAGTCACCTCAACCTTGGGTTTTGTCACCTGTACATTGCCACATGCATGGCTGAGGGACAGGAAGAGGGAGAAAGGATGTTTCTTATACCTCTAAGCATCAACTCATCTGGCTTAGTCTTCTAGGGAGTATTTAAGGAGTATTTAATTGATTTTAATTAACCTGCTGCTGTTGCCTCTGTGCAGATTAAGAGGGCTTGCATAAGCCATTAATACAGTTGTGAGCATGGCCTGCACTGCAAAATGGTTGGAGGGCTTAGAGCATCCCTGTGGTGCTACCATCCAACAGAGTTAGGATGGCAAATGCCTCGGCCTTTCCCTCTTTATCCAAAATATGCTTAGAAACAGCCAAAGCACTGAAAAAGGAAGGCACTCTGGTACAGCGATGGATGCAAGTGCTCTGAAGGAGGGTGGCCTGTTTATTTACACCCATCTACTTGTTCGTATGATTCTCCTTTGTGATGCTCAGGCCTTCCTCCTGTACACCTCAGGGCTCCCCACTTTGTCTTTTATATGCCTTCTTATTTTAAACATTTTATTATTGGCTTTTTTATTTTAAACTGGCTGGAAGGTAGGAAGAATTTCCTCCAAAGACATGGAATTGCTATGGGACTTTTTCTCTGGAGGCTGAACTCTGCCCAAAGGTGCAAACAGGTGAACATTTATATTCAGGTGTGCATGAGTCCTGGTGACACAAGCATTAACTTTAATGGTGCTTGTATATTATGGTCCAAATGTTATATCCCAGTCCTGGATAAACCTTGGTTGTTTGATACAGCCATTCCCCATGCAAAACCAGGAATAAACTAACCTATTCCTTAGTATGGTGCAGAGAAAGACATTGAGGATTAAATGCATGGGAAAGAGATTTTGGAGCAGATACCCGCTGTGAAGTGCTCCAGCCAAAGCACAGACTGAGGCAGGAGAAGAGCATTGTGGCTGTGCTGATTTTTATCAGGCAACGGTCCCGATGTGACCTTTACTGTCCATGTTGGAATAACAAATCCAGTGGCACATGGCACCCCACATGCAGACTAGGCCCCGACAGGTTGCCTGTGGGGCAGCTGGGGGCGCATGTTGAGGGCTGCAGCGGGGAGCTTCTGCATATTTGACGGGTTTGTGTACAGATGTTTGGTAGAAGTGTTTACACCATTGCGTGCCTGTGCTTACAATGTATATGGTACATATGGGCATAAATCAGCGCCTTGACAAAGCAAGGCAAAAACATCCCAGCTGGCTGAGGAAACCCGAAGAGCACATTGCTCTGCTACTGTACGGCGACGGCTTTGATTCAGCACGAGCGTGCTACCGGGGTGGAGGATTTTTCCCAGGCCTGGGCTGTGTGCACATGGCCAGGCTGGTTTGCGTCAGCCGCTGACGCACGTCCGGGCCCCGCGACATGGGTCTCGTGTGTGCTGCCCATCCTGGCAGCTCTGCGGCGGCCGGAGGAATGAGGGTGAGTCGTACCGGCCTCCAGGCTCCACGGCGGGGCACGGCGCCCAGTGGCGGCCGAGCCCCTTGCGCAAAGCGTGGGTGCCCGCCAGCTGCCGAAGAGCACTGAAAATACCCGGGATGGGCCAAAGGGGATGTTGCAGGCGCCAAGTGGTTCACTCCGAAGCTGTTTGCAAGGGGACTTTGCTTCGGTGCCAATGTTAGATGCTGCCACGTGCTTAAGGACAATGGGGAGGTAAAAAGTGGGTTGTTGGCCTGGCCAGTATCAGGATGGCTCTGTTTGGTGTCCCTGTGGTGGGGCAGAGAGGGTTTTTACAGTGGGATGTAGAGGCCCATGAGGAGCTGTCCTCTCCAAGGTTTCTGCTTTCGGTGTGGTAATACCCGATTCCCTCTTGGCTTTTCCGGGCATCTGCCCACACCTTTACCCTGTGGGGACCAAGGACCAGGCTGATCTGCCGGTGCCCGAGGGTGTCCCAGGACACAGATCAACAGGAAGAGGGGAGGGGCGGCTTTCCTTCCCCCATCGCCTTTCAGCCCCTGTGCCAGGCTGGGGCCTCAGGTACGCTGATGGTGCAGGGGCAGAGGCAGCCTTTAAAAGGGGAGAGGTTGCATCATGCAGGGTTGGGCGGGCCTCGGGAGGCAGAAACCTCATCTGTTAAACACATACCGCCCCCCCCTCCGCTGGGGAACATTCAATCCTCTCTTTGATGGACGTCCAAGAAAATACTTCTTCCACATCCTAAACTTGTTAGCACCAGTTAATCATCTTAACCTTCTTCCCCTCCAAACACACACTCCAATGAGTTTCCCATCGGTGGCAGCTGTTAAAGACGCAGCCATGCTTTTTGTGCCAGCCTTTGCAGGCGAGTGTATGGCCGTTAATTATTAAACCTCCTGGCTGTCCCCCAGGTGGGAGAGCAGCTACCCACGTCTTGTGCTGAAGCCCCTTCCAAGTGACTGTCCGATGAGTCACTTTTAGGGTGGATGCACTTGATGCAGCTCTCCCCTTCCAGGAGCTGTACCAGGTCTGTGTCCCTCTGTGCACTGCCTCTTTGACATTATGAATTCATTATGAAGCAGAAGCCCTGGAAAATACTTATTTGCATTAGAGTGATGCTCAAACATCCTAGATGAATGCTGCAGAATGCCAGCAGCATGACAATCAGAGGGGTTGGAGAGATGTGCTCACGTGTGGGGTCTGTGCCATGCACCTGGTGAGAGCAGTGGGCTGTGACATGACACCTAGTAACTGGGTATCTGCCCTTCATTGCGTCTGGCTATGTCTCCCCTTTCCAATCTGGAAACCCCCACGTTGCCCGTTGTGTGTCTTCAGTTTTCCCCTCAAAATAAGATTGTGTTTCAGATAGAAGAAAGGTGACTCCCTGATGCGTCTGTCCCCTCTGCAGTGCCCAAGGCTCTGGTGGGGCAGTGATGTGCCCTTTGATGCTATCCACCTCTTGCACATAAGGGATTGGGTGGCAGCCTGCTTGCATGGGCTCCCTGGACCAATTCAATCCCTCACTCCCCAAACCAGGGCTGGGATGATTCCTGTTCTGCTTGCCCATCCTGTTCTAGCCTGGCTGCTGAGACTCTGTCTGTTTTTTCCTCATGCGATGTCTTGGGTGAGCAGCATCGCAGACGGGCTGTGCAAGCAGGAGGTAATTAAACCAGCATATTTCCCGGGGGGAGCAGCTGATTAACAGCACATGGGGGGCTGAGACACACACGGGCAGTATCAATCCATTGCTTGCCTCACGCCTCTCCCTTAGGATGTCTGGTTTTTTTCTTTTTGCTTTTCTTTTTTTTCCTTTCTTTCAAAGGGAAAATGAAGATTATATCAGCTGAACTGGAATCTGAACTGACAGAACTTTGTGCGAGGGACTTGTTTATTATGATTTGGTGTTGCTCCGGGCAGTGTGTGTGCCTCGCTGGGGACCACCCAGCTATCCCATCCACGCCAGGCTACCCTTGCTGGGCAGCTCAACCAGCAGCAGGTAGAGGACCTTTTGGAAGGGGTCTTCCAGAGGCTGAACCTGGTGCTGGAATGTGGCGCTGGGTGGATGCAGCCAGATCCTGGTGGCTGCTCTTTTCTTGTCCTTCTCCTCTGTCATCTGCCGCTGCTGTCCAAGGGAGGAGATGTTGCTGGAGGCAACAGCAGCTGCTGGGAGTTGTGTGTTGGCCTCATCCCTAACGGAGTTGAACACAATGGCCTAGGATTTTTTTAATCTTTTTTTTTGTTTAGTTTTAAAATATTAGCTCCTTATTAGAGCAATTTTGGCAGCAAAGAGGGAGTAGTTATGTCTCCCAAAACGGCAGTCCTTGCCTACAGATTAACTTCCCCTTAGACCCTACTATATACAAGTGCCACACGCGTGAAAGAGGGGTCGAAACCCCAAAAGCACTCACAGAGTTTATGGGTCTGTGGCACTGCCCTGGCCGCACCGAGGGAGCCACATGTCAGCTCTCTGCTCAACAGGGAGTGGTGTACCTGGCTCTGACCCCTGTGAAACCCAGGGAGAAGCTGTGGTATTGTGGGGCTCTTTGCCATCCCCTGTGCAATGTGATTTAAAGTGGGCTTGAAGACAGAAGGAGAGGAGAGGGGTCAAGACGAGTGGTTTTTTTCTGAAAGGTGTAGCCTTGTGTTTTGTGTGGTGATCTCTTGCTTATGGATGACCTGAATGCTTATAGAAAATGTTTATTTTCTGGGGAAGCAGGTGGAGATGGGGGTTATCAGGTGTGGTTGTGAATATTTCTATCTCTGAATTCCAAAGCCATCCTGGATAGATCTCCATGCTCTGCTATTGCAGTAAACTGTATCTTAATAGGCAGGGTCCTGGAGTTTCTTGGGACAGTGATGGGAAGTGGCTCTCAGGCCCTTTAGGAAGGGAGGCTACAGATGTGACTCTTGGCTCGAGGGCTGGTGCGGGGCATGTGCTATCCCCAGCCCCACATGGTTTGGCATGCATTCAGCCATTCCCTCCTCCTCCACATGGGTTTTTCTATGTGCCTTTCCCATGCAGCAGACTGTTGCAGACCTTGGTTCTCATTCCTGCTCTTTGCTCTCTTCTTTTCTAGGACAGTGAGGGTTTCCTGTTTTGCTAGAACTTGCCATTTTAGCAGTGGCTGAGGAGCCTCAACCTTTTTTTACCAGGTGTACCACATGCCCCATGTACTTTCGAGAAACTTCTCTCTAAATATAATGCCTTTTCCTCTCGTGCCCTCAGGGCTTTTCCTTTTGTCTAGGAGGAAGAGCTTCAGAGTAACTGATGTCTAAGGTTGCTTGATTTTCCTCTAAGTTATTTTTTCTCTGCTCTGGGGAGAAGGGAAAGTATTTATTTTCTGTTTTCCTTGTGCTCTCTTTTGATTTTGAGATTATAATGGGATCTCTCACTACCTTAAAAAATAAGCACCTGTATGCCTAAATAAGAAAAATCTTGCCCTCTCAAACAAGATGAAGGTCCTGACAGAATTCAGAAGAATTCAAACTTATGGAATCAAATTTGTCATGTTGAGAAGATGAGAGGATACAGGTGCCTTTGAGACCATGCTCAGTGGGAGGCAGCAGTTGGTTGGGGTTACTTCTTTGCCTTTCCAGTTCGATGGCTCTCTCCATAGTGTGTGCTGTGCATCTGGTGTTGGCACTGGGGGCAGCGGGGAAGGGATCTGCATGTTCAGTTCATTCTAGGTAAGGGAAGCCGTGAGTCCTTTATCCCTGTAAGCCAACACAGGTTGTCTCCATATGTGCGTCCTGCCCCGGCCTGGCTCTGACCAGGCACGGGGGTAGCCAAGCTAAACCAACCTCTCCAGCTTGAGATGTGCTAAAAAGCATCAGCTAGAGTTGGCTGAATGAATACTCTCCTCTTCTGCTCCATAAAACACACTGAGCAAACCCACTTAGGCTCATAAACTCCATCGCATTTTTCCTTTCGAAAGGACTAGCATCAGCCCAACTCTCCTCCACATGCTCTGTTTGGAAACAAGGCGACGCATCAGGAAGAGCCTGAAGGAAGAATTTATGATGTCTCTAATTAGTCAGTTTGTTCCATCCTTGAAGGAGAGGATAACGAGCGACAGGGATGCATTGCCGGCCTCTGGAGGAAGAACACTGTGGCTAGGCTCATGTCCAACTGCTGATAGGGTAATTAGTGGTAACTGGGAGCTATCAATCATCTGGGGTGGAAAAATGTCTGGGCTAAAGGAAAGACCCTCCCAAACATTTTCATAATTCAGAAGGGTGTGAGACAGGGTCTGGAAGACAGTACTGGCAGTCCGTGAGATATTTGAGGAAGGAGTCTATTAAAAGATAAATTGAACACAATGGTCTTTTGTTCGTCCCTGGGTAGGTGACAGAATTTGCTGTTATAAAAGTTGCAAAGTATTTTGGAAGGAGGAAGGAAGAAGAAAAGAGTTAGCAGATGGAAAAGAGAGAAGAATAAAAAGAATTAGGGGGGAGAAAAAAGTAACAGTACACTAGTTATTAAAATCAGCTGCTAATTGCAAAAATTATATAGGACTAAAATTAATTATGCAATTTGCCAAGTGAATAAAGTGTGCTGTTTGCATTTGAAGTGCATGATCAGAGAATTTATTCAAATAATTTTTAGCTATAGTAAGGTCCAACTTTCTACTTTTCCTGGACAACCATATTATGAGAGGGATTGTAATTTTCAGCAGGAAGTAAAAATGCCTTGGATTTTGATTTTTACTTTACCCAGCCATGATTTACTTTGGCCATTTCCCCCCTCTGGTTCCTTCCTAATTCTGCAGCTCTCTGAGGAATAGGACTTGTGCAGGGCCTGGCCAAGTACTGAGGAAGTGGCCAGCTCCTCAGTGCAGGAATGAGAGACTCTTGTTGAACAACCAGCTGCAATTTTCAAACCGATTTGGATCTCTCCAGAGCTTTCAGATGCCACCTTCTTATTCCTGGCACAGAAAAGGATGTGTTAGGGGATGTAGGGTGGGAGTTCCAGAGAGATTACCAAACATCTGCCAAAGGATAGGGTTTGTTGGAATGGTAGCTTATTGAACTGGCATGCACGTCTTCAGACTAAGAGTTGTGAGGTGCTTCTGGAAATGTCCAGGTGTTTAGGTGGATTTCAAAAACAGAAAGAGCTGGAGAATTGGTGGGGTTATGCCTCTGGAGAGTAGGAACTGGGGAAGAAGTTGAGAAAACTCAGCAGTCTGACAGGGAAACTGTTGAAGGCACGAGTTGAAGTTGTTCCAGTGCATAGGAGCTACAGGAAGAGATCAGCTAAATAAAATTATGAAGCAAGCTGAAATTTAAGACAGGAGGAAAGTAAAACTGGAAGGATTTAAAATGACTGGGTATGCAAGATGAAAATCTGAGAGTCTACAGTGAGGTGGGACTGTCAAGGACACCAAGAAAAGGCTGAATTTGTTCTTGTGAATGAGGAGACCTTCCTTCTCACTGGAACGTGGGTGCCAGTCACACCAGGCAGCAAGGACATCAGCTTCTTAAAGAAATCTCTGAGCCTTTGAGGGCTCATAAAGAACAAGTGTCATGTCAGAACATAAGAGCAAGGCAGACGTGGTGACAGGGAGGAACTCATTTTCCCTCTGTGAGTAAGACCCTGCAGATAAGATAAATAGACACCGTATCTTCTGCCTTCACCAAGTTGTCTGCCATTGACTCATGCAGTGAGCTGGAGAGGAGGTTGCTGTTTGAGAATTACATTTGAAGAGGCAAAAAGGCCACTGAGGGGCAGCAACAAGAACAACCAGAGGTCCAGAAAACATGGCCTGTGCAGAGAGACTGGAAGAATTAGGTTTTGTTTAGTCTAAAGACAAGAGAAGACTGAGGAACAGGACAGCAGACATCAAATACATGAGGTAACCGCAAAAAGGAGAGAAATAAAAAAATCTCTTATTTGAATTTGCTGTGCGTCAGAGGTCATTGACTGACTTAAACAACAACACTGGAAATTTTGGGTAGTCTCTAAGAAAGATAATAAATATGGCCTTATGAATCAGGGCTAGGGTATTGCCTGGACTGGATCACTAGGGAAGCATGTGGTGTCACTATCCCCAGAGGACAGCAACAGGTTAGAGAAATATTTGCCCATATGGGCTAGGTACAGACTTTATTCCTTTGGTTGCTTTGGAGATGTTCCCTCCTCAGTTTCATGTCACTCATTCCACAGGAATCCTTTAATCTCTCTTTGGTTTGCTCAGGGGAGGCAGAAGGGGAAGAGAAAGGGGGATAGTCAAGAACAGCGGTTTTGGGCTGGTGGTTTGCTGGAGCCTGGGGGCACGCTTGCTCTTTGGCAGAAGGTGGTGGAGTGCAATGAGCCTGCCACCATAAGGTTTCGATTTACCATCCAGGGGTCCACACCACTACTGGAAAACCTTGGGGGGGCCTTCAAGCATGAAAATTCACTGGGTGAGCTGACCCTGGGAGTCCTTCCCAGCCTGGGTTTCTCTGCTTTCTGTGGTGCTAAGTGCTTCAGCATGGCAGGGACAAATGTGATTGTTTGCTGCTTGGGAAAAGCTTGCTGACCCATGGATGCCTGCCCGAAATGAGCATTGTGCTGCCCAGCATTGGCCGTCCCACCATCTCTCCCCTGGCAGTGCCAGAGGTGCTCTGTTTGTCCTGGGTGCAGCCAGCACTGGGTGGGCCATCTGCTCTTCACCCTTTCCTGTCCTTTGTTTTTGCAAGGGGCTCTCCCAGATGTTTGTCAGAATACTACTGCTTGCCTATGGTTGAGCCCTTGTCTTTGAGCACTTTAAT
This sequence comes from Corvus kubaryi, assembly GCF_017639235.1. Lineage (NCBI taxonomy): Eukaryota > Metazoa > Chordata > Aves > Passeriformes > Corvidae > Corvus > Corvus kubaryi. Next base: position 16,260,374 of record NW_024581117.1, read on the forward strand.
TTGCCTAACAGGGCTGGCTGTGGTTATGCCAAAGGCCCCACTTACCCTTATCAGATTCTTCTGGCTCTGGAGGCTGACTGGCTCCTGTTGTCCTTACAGACTTTTTTTGAAACAAGCAGTGATGTTTGGAGATGCACTTGGGATCTGTGATTAAACTCCGCTATCAGACCCCCTCTTTTATTTTTGAGACTAATGCTTAATCATGTTAATTTTTCTATGAGGCTTCTCCTTGGTGTCTACTTTGATCATAGCATCCTTTGGACTTTGTTCAGTGCTGTGCTTGTGGCTTTCTGCTTGGCTTGGGCTGGTGGTGGTGGTGCGCTGGGGCGCTCAGAGTGCCTGAGCAATGACTTTTATCCTCAACAGCTGCTGATATTAACTGCCGAGTCTCGGTGATGTCATGGGTTTGATTTTGGGGGCGAGCTTGAATGACTGGCATAACCCGGTGCCTCAGCTTAGCGTTTGTCAGATTTTTTGGCAGTGAAATCCTGATGGTCCTTTTGCTGTCCAGCATTTCTGCAATCCTTTGAAGAACCTCTTGCCACTCTGAAAGGGTGTAGCCAAGAGAAGAATGTTTTAGGGATGGAGGGGCCCGGCCTTTTGCAAGGGCCTTCTGCTCTCTGGAGTGAGTTATCCACTCAGATTTTCTGCCACTGCTGACAAAACCTGAAGCAAAATTTCTAGAGGCTGTGCTTCGGGTAGTCAGTGTTTGAAGTCTTACTCATTATTTTCAAGACTTCGTTGTCTTTAATTCCACCTACAGCTAATAATACTGAATTATGGCAAGGCACATGGCATTTTTGCCTTTTCATTTGAAGTTCTCAGAGTTAATGTTCCCTCTGCCTCCTCTTGTATCATTTGTCCCCTGATGGAGGTAGGGAAGATGGCTCTAGAAGAGTATGAGTACTCTGGATCTGTTGTGTGAAAACTGCAGCAGGGCCAGTGTTTAAAATAGGCCAAACCCATCGTTTGTACTCCATGCTGGGGCCTGCCTGCTCCGAAATGGGATCAGTCTGCACTCAGTGCCCATGGAGCCATGAATTAGGGGTTCCATGCCACCGGGTAAGGTCATGCTCAGGCTGCTGACATTTTAATCAGCATTTCATAACTAATTGCCTGGCCACAACTATCTTGTTATCAATTAACATAGCCCTGAATGGCAGGAAGTAACTGTATCTCTCTAACTCCCTAAGGCTGGCTTCTGGGTCTGTGAAATGGCTGGATTTCCTCACAGGGATGGATTACATGTTTACATCTTCCCTGCTGCCAGAGTGTGTAGTGAGGATGACCCAAGTAAGCAACAATAATGTCTTAGTGTTCCCTCTCTGTCCTCCTCATCTTGTATATGCTATACAAGAGGGAAAAAAACCCCTTGTATGTGAGCTTTTGGAGCAGGCTGGAAGGTACCCACATTACAGACACTGCACTGTACTGCCTGAATCCAAGAAATTAGAGGGAAAAAAATAAGCCACAGCATTTGGGAACCTTTTGAGAATGGACACTTTTCCAGACTTCAGGAAATGCCTGTAAGTGGATGGGATCATTTCAATGATCCTTTCAGTCCAGAGAGCACTGCCATCTCAAGCTGGAGATACCTCTGTCATCAGCAGAAGGCCTCTCAGCAAACCTGCTCCTCTATGTCCAGCTTTTAAGATCTGATGGTATGGAACATGGGACTTTCCAGATTAGGATAAATTTGACCCACTTGCAAAACTAAGCCTCTCCTTTTCTGAGGCCAAAGAGGCTACAGCGTGGAGGGTCGTATTTTATCTCTCTGAGTGGGTCAGAGAAAAGGAATCACTGCAGTTCTGTTGTAGTCAGTCACTGGTTGAACAGGCCATGAGAAAGGTCAAGTGAACAGAGGGCTCTGTGGCATGGCCTTGCTCTTCACCACAGGTGTGCTCTTTCTGTATGTGCAATAAGGTGGACCTACCCTTAGGTGGCTGCTCATTTGCTTGCTTGGGCTACGGAAAGGCAGAGCTTCTTTAAGGAAATTTTCTGTCTGCATAAAAACCAGAGCAGCTGAGAAGGGACAGTGCAGATGGTGCTAATTTCCAGAGGCCATATGTTTGGAGGGACCTTGGGTACCCCTACAAGAATTCTTTGTTTTCTCAATGTTCGGTTTCAAAGGTAGTCTGGAGGTCTCCTCTTTGCAGGAGACCACTGCTTCCTCCCACTCGTCCACTCCTGACACGTTTTCTCCGTCCCCTCCTCCGTCCCCTGCTGCTCCACAAGCTCGCAGCTGGATAAACAGTGTTTGCAGTCACTTACAGCCCTCCAGTGCCTTCCAGCGAGGCACCGGCACGGAGAGATGCTTCCTGAGCAGCCCGTCGTGGGCGGATGGTCGTGCTGCAGCCCATATGCCAGCACCGGCATCGCTCTGGTCCCAGCAAGATCAGGTTCAAAACACACAGGATCTGGAGGTGCTAATTACAAGTGTGGGTTCTCTGTCTGTGAAGGCTGAGGAATTTGGTGATCTGGAAGCTCTGGGTTTGTCTGCTGGCTGAGCTTAGCTATGGAATGGGTTTGGAAACATTCACGGTAGCTTTTATTGCTGCTCTGTTGACTCGTCCTTTCTCTGTTGACTGTTTACATGGAAAGGGGATCTAGCTCATCTCCTATGCAGCACCACCTCTGTCTCACCCCAAAAGAGCCTGCTGTAAGAAGAGGAGGAACCCACAATAGGTCGGATTTGTACTTGTGGCTGTCAAGATTGTTGGCTCCTGGTTGTTTGTGGAGCTCTTTGGAGTTCACCGCCAAGACCTGGCTCATGTTGGGGCAAGCAGTCCTGTTTCCACATGGTTGCCCCAAACTGGCTGGGACTGCAAGAGACAGGTGACATGGGGACTACACGCAGTGGTGGTGTGTTGATTCTGTTGCAGTTCAGGTGGCTTTTGTTAAGGGTCCCATGCAGCCTGGTCAACTTGTGAGTTTGTTCTCTTGGCTTACAGGGTTGTCAGCATCCCTGTCTGGGCCAGAGCAGCTCTGCCAGAGCTTTGGCCACAACCGAGCTCACTGCACTGCCGATGGCTGGAGTAGTTGAGAGTAGAGGTGCAAGTATCTCTGTCCTCCTTTACCCACTCTTTCCTCTAATGTGCATTAATTTACTACTTGTGTTAAGGAACGAGCCACTTTAGAACCTCTGCTCACTTTACCACTGTGACAGCATATGACCAAAGCATTTTGCTGAAGCTTTATTTTGCTTTGTAAAATCCCTTACGCTTTGCAACAGCTTATCCAGCAGCACCTCCTCCCTCCCTGCTGTCTTTAGAACATCTTTCCTCTGCCTCCTCCTCCTCCTTTTCCTCCTCCAGCCCATGCAAGATGATGTTGCTTTTGGAAGTGACTCTGTCTGAGGGCTTCACTTTCTCCTGGGTCACACAGACTGTCCTGGCATTTGAAGCCCAGTCTCTGGATGGTCTCTCCTGATTGACTTATTGCAGCCAAGACTGTGTCCCTGCAGCTCACTGATGAGTGTTTACACAAGACTGCGCAGTCCCCTTCAAATAGCCATTAATTTTATAGGGGGCACATAAAAGAGATGGGCCTCCACTATTCCTCCCTCCTTTGATCTGTGTGGGGTGCATGGCCCAGAGCTGCCAGCATTGCTGATTTACTCCGCTCTGTGGACAGAGCTTCTGGAGCAAACAAGAGCTTATATTTGCTCTCAGTGGTATGGCAATACCATTACAGGCTGTGCTGCTGGCTGGTTGTGTTTGGGCTGGAAGGGCAGGGGTGGCTCAGGGTTTGCATGTCCTTACATTTTTCTTTTAATATTAGCTCAGCAGTTCAGTTCATGCAATCCATGAGTGCCCCAAGTCCATGCAGACAGGTAGGCGGGTTATTAAGGGTCTGTAGTGTTGCTAATGGAAATAAAGTCCATGTATTGGCGAGCTATAAGCATTGACCTTGTGACAGGGCACTCAGTCTGAAACAAAATCTCTCCAAAACAGTGCTCTCACAGAACTTTATTGTCATCCAAGCCAGACTCAGAAAACTGTCTCTCTTTTTGTTTCTTTTTTTTTCTTTTCTCCCAGTCTGGCATAAATTAGGATTCCTGCCTCTGAGTCTGACCTTGCCCTCCTAAATGAACTCTCTGATCAGAAGCCATTTTGTTGTTTCTGCTTGGTGTACCAAGTAGGACAATGACCTCAGCATCAACACCGGTTGTGGGTGATTGCCGGGCCAACCAAATCTGGGTCGCCCCTGAGCTCCTGTCCTAAGTTTGATTTGAATTGAGTTGTTGAGCCTTCCAGCTGCAAGTGTTGACTTTAGCTCTGTCTGTCAGCTATCATGGAGGTGGTTACTATTTTTTGTATTTTAACCTAAAGTTGCTCTCTAAAGGTAACCTCTTCTGATCAACTACAATGAAAGCTGTGTCTAACAGTGGCATTTGACAGGGAAACTTTAGGTCACCAAACCTGGTATAAGAGAGTCATGCTAAGTGAGAGATTTCCAGTGTGGAAAAAACATTTGTTCATCCAAAGTCTCCAGTCTTTTGTGGACTTTCAGCCAGGGCCATTTTCAGGATGACTACGTATTTCACAGGTGCTCACTGTGACATCCGCCTCCCATGCAAAGAGGAGGTTGCTGCCTGTTATCTGTCAGCTCACCTGTTATACTGCTTAGCCTTACTTCTTGGCACTTGGTGTGAAGAAAAAAAAAGCAAATAGAGTGTCTATAAAGTATGGAAAATGTAGAAACCCCTGACAGTTGTATGGTGTGTCTTGCTTCTCCCACAGAGAGGAAACCACAAAATAGTGAGTCCAGGGGTTTCTTTCCACACACACAATATCTGTCAGGATTTTGAGGAATTTTCTGGGAACTGATGAAAGAAATGTGCTGTTTAAGCCCTGATATATATTGTACAACCATGCTGTATGAAAGAAATGCAGTGCTCCACACTGGCAGGTTCCAGAAAAGATTTCCAAAATAAAAGAAACCCGAAGGATCTGAGGGAATTTCTTCCAAGAGGGAAGATGGGCTTCTATGGGATCAGAGGCAGAAGAAAAGGGGAAAATTTGATTGTATTAAAGAGAAAAGGTACCTGATGTCTTTAATAGCTGTAGTTTCCTTGTTAACCATTTCACACCTTTGCAAGATCACCGATGCTAGTGTGAAATGGGTAAGAATTTTAGCAGCAAAGGGGCTCTTGCCTCCTCAAATCCAACCTTCTCAGCCCCAGGCATGGGCAAGGATATGAAGGAGAGTCATATAAATAACAAATCCCTCACTCCCGTGTGTGCCAGAGGACCAAAACTCAGTGTGACAGTGCCAAGAGGCTGACTTGCATGGCCTTTCCAGCACAGGGCTCTGACAGGGCTGTCAGAGGCTGCCCTGCACTCATGGTGGTTACTAGGTGCTAATTGTGGGGATACCTTAATTAACAAGCAGGGAGCTGGTTAAAGTACATTAGCAAATGGGAGCAGTCTGAGGATTAAGCCCTGATGGTGCAGTGTCTTTTTCTAGCTCTTCTTGTTAGGATTTATTGCATTAAAAAATTAATTATTGTTTATTTTTCTTCTCTCTTTCAGGTCCGCCTGTAAGTACCAAACCTCTATGGTTTTAGAAGCTGTTGACACAGAGTCTGTGGAGCATGAACTCCACAGCCTCCTGTCTGTGGTGTCTGGTGTGGTAGCCACCTTTGCAGTCCTGGCAGCCTGGGATATCCCGAACAGCAAGTACTGTAGGAGCTCAGGACTAGATTGGGGTGGGATTGCTCTTGGCTGCAACTCAGCCTCTGAGGGGGAGATGGAGGGAGCGCAGGGAGGGGGCATGGCAAATTCATGTGGTGCAGAGATTTGTGTGTTACCAGTTGGCCCCACAGCCTCTGGGGGAACCAGCTGTATGCGCTTCACATGCATGGGATGCCACGTGCTGAATGAGATGTGTTTGCAGAAAAGGGAAAGATAGATCACAAACACATGGCAGGAGCTGAGCTGGAGGGACTTGTTCCCTGCTACTCACTCGGGCTGGCTGAACTGCTGGGCCTTCAAGTATAGCTGCGCAACTATCAATTTCAGAGGAAAAATTGTGTTGACAGCTTCCTTTTCAAATGTTAGCTAATGTAAAACCTCAGCACAGACAATTTAGGCTTCAGGAAAATAGCTAGGTTATTGCAGAAATTTTCTTGCAGCTATTACAAGACCCACAGTGAACCAGAAGAAGCAATGCAAGGACTGAAGCCATGTATTGATAACTCTCAGGATTATAAAGAAACACTGTATTGTCTCTAGCACGGTCCTTCCAGAGGAAATGGTTTATATTTGTGTACAATAGAGCGACTATTCAGGGTTTCTGTGAAGGAACATGAGAAGTTAAACATACGGTAGTCATCTTTTGTCTGTTCACGCAAAAGTGTCTTAAACAGTTTGCAGATGACGTTGTGAGTAGTAGTTGCTGCACAACCTATTTTCTTTCCCCTTTCATCAGGCTGAAATGCTATAGACTGAACTCCCACGGATATACGAGCACAGACCTATTTAATGACAACAATCTTCCAAAAAGTTGCACCTTCTAGGCCAAAAGGTCTGAAAGCATTTCACAGCTGGAAGCCCTGATCCACGCAAAACTTCAGCGATAGCTTATCCCAGGGGCTTTCAGGACTGGCTGCTAAAGTGGATGTATTTCAGCATTAGCTGTGGCTTTTTGAGAGGAGAGCACTTCTCTGCAGGCCGCTGCAAGTGGGTCTATCCATGGCTGTCCCTGCCACTTCAGCCTGGGTAGCCTGTATATTGGCACTAAAGGGATGAGGTGGACACAAAATTGGTAGTGGTGTTGGCATTTCTATTACTGCTGTGAGAAATTAGAGAGAAATCCATAGATCAACACAGACGTCTTCTAGAGAGCAGTGCCTTTGTGGGGAGAGGAAGACACACACTCCAGGCTTCCTCTGCAGCAATAAGGGTTAGAAACCTAATATTGTAATGAGAGATTGAAGCCTGGCAGAAGCACATGGGACCACCAGAGAAGTGCTGACATTATATGCTACCGTATCCTGGCTTATTGCGACCTCTCAACCTGCCTCTGCAAGCAGACTTCTAGGACAGGCTGTGAGGAATGCTACAGCCAATGGAAATAACAAGAGGAAGTTGGGCAGACTGAGTGTTGTTAGCCAAAGTGGAATTTGTCTTGGGCTAGTAGGACCTTCATTTCATTCAGGACCTCCTGGGTTTCTGATCAGCTGGTGAGCGAGATTGGCTCAGTCACTGTGAGCAAAAGTTCACCTCTGAAGAGCCAAGTGAGTCCTACATGTCACTGTAGGAAATATTCCCCCACCCCTCCATATTTCTCATGATTGAAATGGAAATGGTTTTATGAGCAACAACCTGGGCTCCAGCCTGGCTGATGGTCATACATGTTGTTCTGGATAGCAGCCCCAAAGTGATGACCACACCACATCTCTCTCCTGTTTTTGTTTCCCAGCTTGCAAAAGGCAGCACACTGTGTGGCAGGGCTTAGTTCCCAGTGCTGGTGTTGGCTTGAGCGTGGAGATGGGCAGAAATGCCCATTAGAAATGCACTGAGCCCTGCTTGCATTTTAGGACAAGGACAAAAGCCAGGGACATGAATGAGCAACACCACAGCACCAAAAGGGATCTTCATGCTCTTCTCTTGCCCAACCAATACTCCCACCCTTATTCCCGAAGTCAGTCAAGGCTTTGGTGAAGGCAAGGGCAACCCGCAGTCATGTAAGATATTTGATGAGATTGGGACTAAAAGGGGCAAAGGAAGAAAGGAAATGATGAAATCATGCAATAGTCCTTCTGCCGTCTGGACCACATCCGAAGCAAAAGGTCCTCTCACAGACATTTTCTCTCCCATTTCTGATCATGCAACATTTCTGTGGCAACTGCAGCAATTCCATACATGAAAAAATAATATTTAGCAGATGGAAACTAAGGAAGAAAGTCAAAGACCTGTAATTAGCTTGCTCTCCGTGGACTTGCAGATACCTTCAGAGCCCGTGTGGAGAGCTGTGGGTAGAGTCGTGCCAAAAGGAGAGAAAACTTCACAAGCAGGAGATTAGGAAACCAAAGCAATCAGAGCTGATGGTCAAGGAGCTGTGGAGAGTTTTTTAACCATTCTGTTTCCTAAACCCTTCCATTTGATTCCATCTCTTTATCAAGCCCTCCTTTCAGAGTTTGAAGCTAGTTTTTGCTGTTTCAGTGTATTTTGTTTCAGGGCCTCACAGAAAGGCCACAGCTCCTGGTAAATACTTCATCCTTACTCTTTCATCCCCTCATTCTTTCTGTCTGGCCGGACTTTCATCCGGTAGCCTTGAGCATTCATAAGGTGGTAGAAGGTAGACTTGCATAAAAAATGTGATGTGGAATAGAATATTGCAAACAGGACATGGGTCATACAGAGTAGGGACCACAGGAGCTTTGTAGGTCTAATCTTAAAGAGTAACATAACCCTCATGATCCCTCCTATGTGTGGGAAACACTGCTTTTGAAGATGTCTTTGAGGGTCTGGTTGAAGAGGCATGGTGTGCAGTATTCTTGCTGGTGGGACTTGCTAGGAGCAGCAGGATTTAGAAGGCTTAAGTCACCTTGGGACAAATGCAAAAATCCATAATAACAGTATCTGCATCTGAGTTAGTCATGACTGAGGAAGGAGCGTGGGTTTTGGAATTACAGCAGCATGATTTCCTGGTGATGGTTCCCTGTTCCCCAGGCTGCAGCTCACCTGGAGACTGCACGAGCCATAACAAGCAGTTTCCCAATGAAGGAGATGTAAACTGTGCAGCTGGCTCTCCCCTGGCTCAGGACAGAGGCTGCTGGTTGCCTTTCATGCTCTTTTAACTCTGATATGGGAGCTTCAGGCAGCTTTTCATGACTTCATAACCAACCTTCATGGTATCATCCACCCATGAGTGCTCTCTCCTGGCTCCCTGTCGCAGACAACCTTTCCTTATAAACATCTGGCATTTATTTGCTGTGCTGCCGGGAGCTCCCCCTTTGCTGCTGTTGCTTGGAGGGCTGTAACTCTGCGCAGTCACATACCAGACACGGTGCCATCATATACCACTCCAGGTACTCATGGGAGACCTGACACAGCTCAGCCTCGACCTTGGGCTCTTCCTGCTTGGGCACCAGCCACAGCAGAGATAGAAAAAGTAAATTCAGCTTTTACCTCAAAAACCATGAGAGAGATCAGCCTGGGCTCAGCTCTGGAGGAAAACAGCATTTAAGGGACTAAAAGCAGAGGAGAGCTCAGCGTTATGTCTTCCAGCAGCCACAAAGTAATCCCCAGGGCCAGATGCAGATACCGGGAGTTTCGCTCACTGCCGGCACACAGAGATAGGCAAATATTAGCATGACTGAGAACGCACCTAAAATCCTAGAAGAAAGCAGTTTTCCATAATATATCATCAATAAAACTTAAAATCAAGCAACTGTTTAGGGTTTCATCCATCTGCAAGGAGTGCTTTTGCAAAGTGTATATGGCTCTTCAATTTATCACAACACATGCTGCATGGAAAGGAATGCTCCTCATACCAAACAGCCCCCCCAGCTCTGCAGAGGGAAGTGGCTGAACTTCCACCAGGGAATGGTTTGATCCCAAGCAATAACATCTGAGTTTGGGATGGACAGTCTTTGTGTACACCCAGAAGAACAAACAGAGCTAAGTGCCTTCCCCTTCCAGAGATTTCAGATTATGTTCACACGCACTGGGACTGAACGTGAGGGAAGGCACAAAGAGGTGGCACCAATGGGGCTGGTGTCTCCAGCTGCAGAAACCAGAAAACCAGGTTTATGTCTACAGACAGAGTCAGCCAGGGGCAGGAACACTCTGTTTTACATAAGGAAACCCCAAACATCGCTGGAAACAGAACTGAGGGATTATTATCACATCATATTTGCAAAATATAGAGCAAAAGCTACATGACTGTTAAAGCCATAATCATCAAGATCCCTTAGGAATGAGCTGCTATCTTCCAGATCTGCACAGCCTTCAGTTTTGGCAACCAGGAATGTAGAGGGGGTAATTTTTTTTTTTAATTGCATAGTACAATTTAGCTGTAAGAGGCAGCCAACTGCCTTGTAGGTAAGTGGGTGAACAAAATTGTCACTGGTCCTGTGTTCATGTGTTTACGAGGCTCTGTCCGGTGTCACCTGACCCAAAATCATTCCCAAAACCACTGTTAGGATCACTCACATGCTGACAACACACTGGGAAGTATCTCAAAGGGATAGAGGACACTGAAAACAGCTGCTCATATGTCTTCTTCCAGACGTGCTTTTTCCTGTGTCAGCTTGTGTTCTCACATTTTTCTCTTGCTTCTGGACAAGACAGTATTTTCAAGTTTAAGAGAATTGTGTTTTAAAGTTATAACTCTATAAATAAATAGCTAAAGCCCAGGTGACTTTGGTCAAGAAAGAGAAAAACATGACAGTTGGCTACTGCAGGAAGCCAGTTCCCAGGACCTGGATTTTATGAAGTGTTGGAAATAGGGATTGTATTTTGTTTGACTGGAGACTCCTGTCCTCCTTTTGCTGCCTAAATTGCTGTATGTAAGTTCTGTTGTGAGATGTGCGGGTTTGTCATACGTGGAAATGAGCTGGTGGCTCACACATTCTAAAGACAGGTTCGGGCACACTCATACACACTTTCCTCTTTAACTTTCTCTCTCTCCTTCTCAAAATCCTTGAACACTTGCACCAAGTGTGAAGCTGCTGCTGTGGCTTAGTTCAGTTGTGCTGTTTTATGACCTTGCTTTTGGCCAGTTACCAATTCTCTCTGATTTCTGCCTTAATTGCCAGGGAGACAAAGGTGCTATGGGAATTCCTGGGCGGCCGGTAAGTCAAACCCTCTTTTGTGTGCCTTATCTTCTCCATTCTGTTCCAACCCCCAGAATGTGGGGGGGGTGGGGGGGAGGGTGGCAGAGGGAGGCTTTCAGGATAGTCCTTATCAGGTGTCAGTGCAAGTCAGGGAGTACTCTCTCTGAGCCCTGCACCTGAGGAGCTCCCTTGGTCTCAGCAGAGTGACCAGCCCTGCAAGCCACATACATGCTGGGGAGGTGTTTCCATTTCACCTGCCGTGCTATCCAGGGCCTCCTCTGGTTCAGCATCCCCCTGTTTGGGTGTCTCCCCACTGCCACCTCGTGCGCCAGCTGGGCTTGCTAACCCTGAGTTTGCTAACACACACCCCTGCCTGCCACCGGCAGCTGCCCCTTCCAAATAACTCTGTCCTGAGCAAAGGGGGCCATCCCCTGCCTGGCTGAGTGCTGTATTTTGGAGCTCTCCTGGCTCGGGCATCCCATGGTGAGGACAGGGAAGAGGAGTGGGGCAGGAGCTGAGGCCACCCTGCTCATCCCAGCCGCATAGCTGGGGTTGTGGGGCAGGAGAGCGTGCCTTTGCCTTTGCCGCTGATGCCTGTGTTTGTCTCTCTCTCCCTCTCTCTCTCTCTCTTCCCTGCACCCTCTTGCATGTGGCTGTGACGGGTGCCACTGACACCCAGGGACTAAAAGGGCAGTCCGGAGAGAAGGTGAGTCAGCTCCTTGTAGCCTGTAGCACCCCCAAACTGTCCTCTTCTAGGGCCAGCCCAAGCTTGCCCATCACAGTCATGGCCACTGCAGCCAGCTTTGGGCTTCCACACCCCTGGGCTGCCTCATCTTCCGTGTCAGTGCAAGTATATTTCCCAAATTCCTTCCAGGCCAGTCAGCCTCCAAAGATTGCTGTGTTTCTTGTTTATGACAATTTACTAACATCATAAGAGCCAGTGGGCACATGCAGGGCTTCCCCCAAGGCTTCCTGGATTTTAACCATTGACTTTCTCCTCCTCTGGCAGCTCTGCTTGCCCTAACCAACCTGCAGCTCCCGTCTACTTCTCAGGTTAGCCTGATCCCTGGTGCAGGTGGGGGCAAGGAATGAAGTGGCATGGCATGCTCCGATTTCTGACACAGTGGGACCTCCTCCTCCTGAGGAACGCTGATGGTATAGTTTAAGTCTGTGGAACACCATCTCACAGACTCTTTGCTGTGCAGTGAGTTGGGATTTGTACCCACAAAGAAGTGCTGGTTTACAAAGCAATCCTGCTGCTGGCCCCTGTTTTGAAGCATTTGGCATTTCAGTGTTAGTATGTTTTCCCCAGAGCTGTGAGTACCTCCTGCCTGTGAGAGCAGGGAAATGGAGGTGTTTGGCATTCGTGAATAACTGAGTAACAACGTGTAGAAATTAGGAAAGGGATGGATATTTACCTGACAAGGAGGGTCATCCATGCAGTACCATACCAGGCCCATTTGTTCCTCTTCATAGCAGATCGGGAGAAAAACACAACAAGGAAGGGTAAAGTAGGATAGAGATTCTTCATCCTTGTGTTCACTGTTTGCTTATTGGAACCAACCAACATTATCCAACAGACCAGAATTTCCCACCTGAAGCCATTCTGCTTTTTCTCTGCGTGTCCTTGCATTTGTTTCTGGCCGAAGTTTCCATGAAGGGACAGCAGATAGATACAAACAGTGGAAAAAAATCACTCCTAATTGCCCCTGCTTCCCCAAAGCCTTCCATGAGAAGTCTTTGGCAGGCCACAGGTTTGTTTTGCAGAGTGCTTTGCTTTCTTGTAGGCTGCTTGGTTTATGGGATGCTCCATCCCAATGCTCCCCAGCCCTGGGCACTTCTGGAGCTGCCTCTCAGGAATACACCATGTTTTCCAAAGAGAGTGACATGTCCTGCCCATCACACGCTGTGGGTGGCTAGGAGCTGGAGAGGCAGATGTTTTCTTTTCCAGCACGCACTTTGCTTTGTTTTCATCCACATCTCAACTGAGTTTGAGAAGTATGCAAGTGAGGCATTTCTGGAGGCAACCAAATAAGATGCCCACAGCTCCCATTTCCCTGGAGCCCAGCACATCCCTCTTTCTTTTCTTTCTTCTGCAGGATGCAATCCTCCTGGAACTTGCAGGAAGGAAACAGAAAGGGTTTCAGGCCATCTTTCACACTTCCAATGGGGCAGAACCTGTGTTTTGCCAGAAAGTGTTTTATGTGTTTATACTTCTCCTTGCTGTGCAGCTTCCATTTTCTGGCACATCTGAGCAGCTCTAAAGGACATATTTTCTCCGAAAGTGTGAGACAGGAGCTGGGGGAGGCCAGAACAGCAGCTGCCCCATAAGCCCTGAAGGTCTCACACCTGAGGCATCCTCATCTAACCCCAGTCTTGACAGGAATATAGTTGTCTTTGTGTTTTCTTCTCCTATTCTCACCCCTTTTCCTCTGCTTTGTCTCTCTGCAGGGTGCTCCAGGAGAAGCTGGCATGTCTATCATTGGGCCCCGCGGTCCACCCGTAAGTGGCTTTTCTCTCTATTTTTGTCTGATGCAGGATGTGGGCAAGTTACCGGGAAAGACTTAGGAGGGGCATTAAGATTCAGCATCAGCCAGAAAGAGCAAAAGCCCTGTATAATGTGGTTCCCCTGCTGAGGCAGCCTTGGTTTTATACTGCTATTATATCCTATATATAATGAAATTGTAGCTCATATTCCAGAACAGATGAGGAAGCCTTCCCTTGGCAAGGAAACCAAACTCCTGCATTTAAAAGGAAGAAGCATATTTCCTTTTTGCAAAAGGGGTCCTATCACTTCTGGAGAAAATTTGCATTTTGCCTGGCTGATTTCAGCCTTTGGTTTAATCAGCAGGGAACAAGCCCCCTGATTTTACTGAAGAGCAGGACCAGAGCTAAGCTGGTGACTGGGGAGCTCACAAAGATGGGTAGTTCAGAGGTCTTTGTCAAGTACCCAAAATCTTGGAAGCTCTTTGTTAGCATGGTTACCACTATCTGGAGAGTCCCTTACCTGGCTGAGAAAAGGCAGGATTTTGCACCCTCTTCCAGCAAAAGTGTCTCTACAAGGTGCAATGAGTCAGCCAGACAAAACTTTTTGCAAGGACAGGGTCATAAAAAAAGACCAAGATGAAGGGTTGGTGTGTTTACATACCCTAAATGCTGGATGCTTCTTGCACTGTGGTTCAGCCATCAAGCCTCTGCTTTTGTGTGGGTGTAGCCAGACCTCTCCACTCCATCCCCGCACAGCCTCCACCAGAGATTTCCATGAAAAAAGACCTGGAGGTTCAATTCTCTCCCTCCCAGTGGGCACTTCCGATTTTGTTTCACCTGTGAAGAGCACTATCCTTGACCTGCAGAGAGAATGGGCTGCTGGCAACCTTTGTTTCACAGCTGAGGCAGTACGAACACTTGGCTACATCTGGCTTTCCAATTAACTTTCCAAAAGCCCCATGACAAATGTTTCTAATAAAAACCAGCTTTGCTGGTCCCCAGGCCCACCTGCCCAGGATGCTGGAGTTTGAGAAGTGACAGAATCAAAGCCCAGGACCCAAATGGGTCTCCCCAAGCGCTTTATGCCTAGCAGATGGTCCCTGGCCACGTGTCCAAGCAAGGACGAAGGGCTGGCAAGTCCCTCAAGCCAAGGTCTGAGCAAGACCACCCTGCTCCACAAACAGCAGATTTTGGAGGGTAAGTGCCCCATTGCTTTTGCTGTTTCTCACAAGCTCTGGCTCTCAGCCTTCTGAACAGTGTAATTGTAGTAATCAGAGAGAAAAGCCATCAGTTCCTGTCCATGTAGGTCCTGCAAAGGAGACAGGCACCACTGTTTTCTTGAAGGACACATGCCTGGGATAGCGGGACAATTTTTGTCTGCTTTGGTGCTGCTGCCTTTGCTGCTATTTGGGAAAGTGCAGAACACATATCTTTAAAGCAGCAGAAAACTTAGACGGCAAATGGTATCTAAAATGGGGTTTTGCTACACCAATCAAAGCCGTGAGGTGCCAGGAGTGGTCCAACTCCACACTTTCCCCCTGCAAAGCCTGCCATGAAGATGATCCAGTTTCCTGGGGAGCTGGTGATAGGTCAAAAGGATGGCTGAGCACTGAAGACAAGCACGGAAACCCTGGCCAAGGGGCCACTCGGAAAGATGTGGGATGACAAATAGTTTCCAGATTTTTGTTTGGAGGTTAAAGTTTTCGCTTGAGCTCAGAGCTGCTTAACTCCCGGCCAGAGAGGGACAGTGCGCCGATAGTGGCAGAAACAGACGGTCTCCATGATTTGGCAGCTCCCAGGATTGAATACTTCATACAATCAACATTTAAAAAAGGAGACAAGGAAAACCAGCCACCCAACAAAAACAGTCTCTTGGAATCGCTCGCTGCTGAACTGTTGTCTTGGCGTGGTACTGTGCAAATCACTCTGCTGTCCTCTGAGGAGAAAGAGGCAATAGTCTGTAGTCTACAGAGGAAGCCAAATTGTACCATTTCCAGGTTTTCTCCCTAATTCTTTTTTTAGCACTTCTTGTCAGGGAGGTGTCCAACAGGGAACCAAAATTAATTAATTGTGGCTCGGCTCTTCTTGCTTCTTGCCTTTTCAGAAGCCAGCGGTGGACAGATCCTTTAATTTATAGCCTATCTTCCCTTCTGGTCACTGGCCAGCAGGACCAGGTGGTTTTGTGTGTATCTTGCAAAGCAAAGCTGACCAAGTTCAACTTTGCAGTACTAAAGAAACAGTGCAAATGCGATTAGGTCCTGCTAGCATTGCATACAAAACCAGAGCTCTTCAGTGCAACATGAGGCATTTTGTGGTGGGGTCATCCTCAAACCCTGCAAAGAGGCTGTTTGGGCCCATCCTCTGCAGGGGTAAACTTTTACTGAGTCTCTCTGACAACAGAGGGTGGCTGGAGATGTTGCCTGAAGGTGAAGGTTTTCCCTGTCAGTGTAGCTCTGAGGTCTCTCCCAAAGGATTGTCATTGCATCACTGTGGCAAACCTCACCCTCACAGCCCAGGAGGCCCATTCCCTCCTTCCCCTTCCCTTCCCTCAGCACCACATGGGATCACTCTGGTTAAGGCAGAGATGCACCCTGGTCATGCCCAGCTTATCCCTAGGGAATCCCTGCGGGACTCCAACAGTCTAGTCATGGTAGCTCATATTGCTGAAGAAAGCATTTTCTTCCCCAAAATGAGAGAACACATAAGGAAGCTGGGCATTTTGGCATCAGAGCACAGCTTTCAGGGTAGGCAAGATGCCACAGTAGTCACCTGATAAGCGTGGCACAGGATTTACCTCATCCAGCTGTTCCTATCTACGTGAGTGTGCTTCAAGATCTGCTGAAGTCTGGGCCACAGGGACCTAATGCTTCCTGACCTGGCTTATGCTTTTTTTGGGAAACAGTTTGAAAAATCCTTAAGTGAAGTGGTGTCTTTCCTGGATACCAACAAAGCTATGGTAGCTGTGACCTGGGATGTCACAGGTCCCAAAAACTGAAGAACTGTGAAAAATTAACAGCCAGGACATTTTCTCTTTTTTTTTGGTGTTTTTAAGTAGAGGATGAAGAAGCTACCAAGCATATCCCAAGCCAGTGTTTGCTGTACCTGATCCCAAACTGGTAGCCATAGCTAGCTGGCCAGGAAGAGGTAGGAGGAAAAGTCTTGGTGCTCATGTTCCTCTCATCACACAGCCTAACTCACCTTTTTCTCTTAGCTCTCAGAGGGAAAAAAAAAAAACTAAAAACAAAAAACAGAAGAGAAAAATAAAATCATCTCCAGAATTATTTGTGAGGAAAACAAATGAGCTGGGACATCAGATGAGGGGAGGAGGAAGAGAGGGATGGTTGTATTTAGACACCAGTGACCTGCAAGGCTTGTCTTGCACAGAGCAGCACCCTGCATTAAACATCACAGGTTTATGGCAGCAAGAATTGCCATAAAATGAGCTCAGCCTCTGGAATATACTCCAAAAGCCTAACATATGGGCTAGGGACGCCCATTTAATTAATGTAGAAACTTCAAGGAAACTGCTTGCAGTCCAAACTGGAGCTGCTCCAGCATTTTCTTGGCCCTATACAAATTGCAGTGAGGATGAGAGATTTCCCCTCCTTCCCAAGACACTTTCCCCTTGGAGGGCAATTGCGTATCTCTTCAGAGAGCTGTAGGGTAGTTGGTCAGAGGCTGGAGGAAAGGCTCTGTAGAGAGGACTTAGGGTCCATCAAAATTCATTTCAGTTCCTCTAAACTGCTATCTCTGTTTCATCCTTCCCAGGGACAGCCTGGAACAAGAGGTTTTCCTGGATTCCCGGTAAGTGTAACTCTTAATTTATGAGGTACGGATGTGTGATGTTACTAGGAAGCCTCATAAGTGCTTGCTGTATCTCATAATTTCTTCCTGAAATCAATGACCTGATCTGATAGCACTGGAAAAAGTAATTTTTTCTTCATTCCTTTTTCTACTTCTTTTTTTTTTTTGTTTCTTTTAAATGATATTAGGGCCAAAAAAAAAAACCCCCAAACCACACAACTCTGAAAGGAAATTAATTTTTAAAAAGCCCCAAGTGTTAAAATAACATAGTTAAAGCCAGATCTGTTCAGTAAAAGAAAACCATCCTAAGAAATACCATCACACACAAAGAAAACAACCCCTAGGTAGGTGAAATTCCAATTTTAATTGAGCTTTTAGGTGATATTCCAATGGCAGCAAGTGCCTGGAATCCAAAAAGGGGGCCCTGCCTGTTGAGCGTCAGCTGGGGACTGTGCTAGGCTGATCACCCTGGTCATGCCAAAGGGAAAGGACATAAGACATGAGGGGGAATTCTCCAGCACAGTTGTAAGGGAGCAGAGAATATGCCCAGGAGAGGACAAAGCAAATTTCATTTAAATCCTACAGTTGCTGGCAGCACTCTCTGAAGCGCTGAGGCTGCTGAAGAACAGTTGCTATTTATTCATATGCATTTATCCTGGACAACTAGGAGCCTTAAAGCAAACACAAACACCCCCCACATCCCTGCTCCCACCAGGCAGCTCAGCTGCTGCTCCAGGACACTGGATGTGCCAGAGCAGGTCTGCAGGGGAGACTCTCACACCTGGAAAATGGGAGGAATTGGCAGCCTCCAAGCTGCCTGACTGGGCTCCACTGTTCTGCCCATTGTGAAAAGGGGGGCTGTGAGCTGCCCCTGGGCTGAGGAGAAGCAGATCTCTCCAGGCCCTTGTGGTCTTTAGCTTTTGGAGGAACAGAAAACAAATTGGCCCATCTCCTGAGAAAGCGCTGGATTGGACAGCTCTGTGGAGCCTGTTTCTCATCAAACAGTACCTTCAGCATGTGCTGAATGTCACCTCTTCCCTGGGACACTTTTATTATTCTATCATTTGCAAAAATTTCTCTTCCCTCAAAGGTGGGTGCCCTTTTAAATCAAAGTCTTGAGAAAACTGTTGATACTCAACTATTTTACCGAACACTGTAAAATTTTAAATTCGGAGGTTTTTTTGCAAATTTCCTATAAATCCCTCCTTGCTTCTATTCTTGTGTCCAGCATTGCTGCTGAAATGTGCTGACAGTGAGCAGGTCCCTGCTGAAGCAGTTTGAAATCTGGGCTGGTACTCAGTGGGCCAGGAGCCTGCAGGACTGGACAGGAGGGCAGGGAGTCACCTCACATCACCCCAGTCCGTGCAGTCTTGTGGCACGTAGTGCTTCCTGGGGCAGCTGGACAGACACCCCGGGGAAAGCATTTCTCATCATTTTTCCTCTTTTATTTCAGGGCCCTATTGGCTTGGACGGCAAACCGGTAAGGAAACAACTTCTCGGCAGGCTTTCTGCCCTGCCTCCTGCTAGGTCCCGCCGTGGTGCCGGCCTGCGTGTTACACCGTATGTTCTTAAGGGGTTTATTTTGCAATGTCATGCACACGCATGGATTAAAAGAAAATTAGGAGGCAAATCTCTAAAATAGCAGTTCACAAGTGCAGCAGCCTGGCTGCTGCAGGGAACGCCTTAGCAGGCACTCCCACCCTGAATCAGGCAGAGCAGATCCCCGAGGTAGCAGCCCTCTGCCTTAGCCAACAGCTTCCTTCTTTTGCTGCTGTGCCAAAAAGAGCTGCAGTAGAGCAGGGAAGGATCCTAAAGGCCTCTGTGAGACCTCCATGCTGTCCTTAGAGCTTTGTAGTAGAAACCTAAGTTCTTCCCGCCCTTTGGAGAGTAAGGCACAAATGAGATACTTCTCCATGAACCCAGTGGACATGAAACCCGTATCTCCATGTAGCAGCCACGTAGCCAAGTTCCCCACCACACTCCTCCAGTGCTGTAATGGAGGAGCTGGTAGCACATACCGCTGGCTTCTAATTTCCTGCAGCAGGACCCTGTTTTTGCCAATGAGGAACATTACCCCCAAGAGAGACGCAGCAGCACCTCTCTTGTACTGCTCTGGGGGCACACACTTGACTCAGCAGAAGCTGCTCTGCCAGCCCCAGGGGGGCTTAGCCATGACCCAGCCATGCCCTGCAGAGCCTTGACACGCTGTATTCTTCCCCGAGAGCTTTGTTCTGAGCATTTTGGGGAGCTCAGAACCTACAGGAGTGGTGTCCTGTTAGGTGGTGAACAAAGCTCCACATGCTCAGTGTTGTGTCCCCCACTGGAAGTGTAGTAACTCTGGGCACCTACCAAGGTAAGGGGGAAGTGGGTTAAATCAACATCATCTAAAGTCTGCAGTGGCCAAAGCTGATGTGTGTTTCCTTTCTTTTGCAGGGCCATCCTGGACAGAAGGGAGAGATGGTAAAAATACATATGTTTGTCTGCGGGTGATGGGTTGGTTTGAAATGATGTGCCTCAGCTGGAAACAAGCTCATGGGCAGGGTAGCAATCTTACTTCAGCTCATGCACTAGCTGCATCCCTAATTCTGTAACTTCATGATAATAGCGCTGGGATGCATATCTGTAATTTTTGCATTATGGCTATCAGATTCATCATGTCACAACAGCAACTCTCTAGTTACGCATGGGATGTGTTTTCCTTGCAGTCAGCAATTATGTTCTTTAAATATATTCTGGGAGCTGACATTTTTCGTGGTTGGCCTCATAGCACAAGTAAAAGTTGATGGAAAGATTTCTGAAAATGCATCTGGCAACTTTCAACTTATCTAACAACAACCAAAAAAAGCATACTTTTCGTATTAAATGTGGTGTTCCCCCCCTCCCCCCCCCCCCCCCCGAAGCTCTGTTTCATATGTGCATCATACTAAAATGCTTTTGGTTGAAAACTATAAACTTAGACTGCACTTTATGGAAGCCCAAATGCTGTCTTGTTCCTCTTGACATCTCTGATGATGAAATCCCAAATATGAGTATGTCAGGAGAGCAGCTCTGTAGTCACCTTCACTTACTAACGTGTTGAGTGTTTTCTTCTGTTAATTCTGTAATTCTGTTTTTTGAGCCTGAGTGTCAGTATAGCCCTCTGGCAAGCACATGTTGAAGATCCCCCTCCCCACTCCCCTATTGCTCAATCTTAGCTCAGGCTTCAGTCCTGGCTGCTTCTGGTTCCACCCCAGTGCGTCGGCTGAGGAGACGCGCTGTGAGCTGAGGTCCTGGGAACAATAAGGGTGTGTTTTCCTGATGATTTTTTCCCCCTCTTCTTTTAATATTTCCCCCCTGTGGTGCAGCCAGAGCATGTGTGCATTTTCACTCCTCCAGAGTAACAAAGGGAACCTGGATCTCTCTTGGGAATTTTCTTCACAATTATTTTTAAAAGCTCAGTTTTTCACCTACTCCATACGCTGTCTTCTTGTCACTGTGAATAGAAAGCCATCCCATGTTAATTTCTGTGTTTCCTTAAAGGGTGCTGCAGGTCCCAGGGGACAACCCGTAAGTATCTCATCCCTATCCCCTCTCTCCCCCTAATCCCTTTCCCCTTGCATTCACTGAACTCCTTCATTTACTGAGTCCTTTTTTGATCACTTTTCTTTTATAGGGACCCCCAGGACAAAAAGGAGAAAAGGTAATTTCAGTGGAAGCCTTGTTAAAAAGTAAACTGAGAGAGAGGAAGGGGCTTGGTGGACTTGGTGCCGCTCGATGGGACTGTGAGTGAGGAATACAGCAAGAGCAGAGGGCTCAGGGGATCGGGGACAGGAGGCAGGGTGCTTATCGGGTGCAAACTGGCATAACTGCACTGAGTTTGATATAGTCACAATGATTTACACCTTCTGGATCTGACCCTGCATGCCTATTTTGGTCGCCTCTGTTTGTGGTTTAAACTCTTTCCTTTTTAATCCCCTTCTTTCACAGGGTCAGTGTGCAGAGTACCCGCACAGGGTAAGTCATTAGCGTTATTATCCTCTGTCCCATGCCTTCCTGCATGTTAATCCTCCTTCGTTTGAATGGCTTTTTGTTGGAAGTAGAGATCCTTTCATTAACTAGATGCGTCATCTGGGCCCCCAGGGCAGTGCTTGGCTGATTGATGTGTTTCGAAGAAAAGCAGCAGATAAGGTTTTCCAGGAGGGATGTTGGTTCTCCAGTCTGTTCCTGCCCACCGGAGCTGACCCCTAGATAGCTGCTGTCAATTCTACTTCCTGGACACCCTCCTGTGCTTTGTGCTGGACAGGGGAAGGTCCACGTCCTCACCCTAAAACCCAGTGAAACCAGGGGTTTCTGGAGGAGTGGAGGTCACCCACTCACGCCTTGTGCTGCTGCACTGATTCCGTGCTGCTTCCACGGCCTCTGCTCTGGTTGTGTGGCCAGCAGCAGTGTGGAGTTTGAAGACCTGGGGAGAACTCTATCATCATTCCTCCCTTTTTCTTCTCCCTCATGCTGGTGTCATCCCTGCATAGAGACGAGGAGAAGGGTTGTGCTCCCTGCTTGAGGGTAACCCTTCATCCCCTGGCCATGGTGCTCTGTAAGGTCCCTGACAAGCTGGTCCCCATGCTGGTCCCCAAGCCTGGTGGACTTTCTGCCTGCAAGGAAGAGGCTGAGAGGGATGTTGATGCCAGCAACTGTTTAATGAAAGCCAGGATGTTGCCCCCCCTGCTCCTTCATCTTGGCCTGGCCAGCATGTGCTGCAGCCAAGAGTGGAGAGAGAACATCATGGGGTTTGAGGGGATTTAACCAGTTCTAAAAACAACCAGAGTGCTGAAAATCCACTGGAAATGCATTGGAACAACATCATATGAAGTGGCTGGAATTTGTGATCTGGGTGTACAGGGAGACAAGCTTAAGAGCTTTCTGTTTATTTTTGATGGGCCTCTGGATAATCAGCAGGGCTCTGGTCCCTGGCCCAGAAGGGAGCAGGGTTGGAGCAGCAGAGCCACTGGAGAGAGAGCTCGGCTGGCAGCAAGGGAGAAAGGGCAGTGGGTATGTGCCAGTCCCCCGTGCAATAGCAGCCAGTCAGCTGTGTTTATTCAGTGAGCTGGCTCACTAGATTGTTATGTTAAAAAGGAGCCAACACCACTGGTCACCTGAGCAGTGTCCTGAGTTCCTGTTACAGCCCTTGGCTCTGACTGTCCCCAGTGCTCAAGGTGAAAAGCAGTGGCAGGACCCAAAGCAACACTGGGAAGGGAGCTGGTGCATCCCTGGAAATTGCCTGGGCTCAGGCCTGAGAGCAAAGGCATACTGGTTTGGTGAGTCAGGGTTGTAGGGTGACTGATGAGCTGCAGGGCTGTGACAGCGGGAGAAGGGTGGGTGCAAAGCCTCACATCCTGGCAATGTTTCCTTGGCTCTCATGGAGATACTTTGGTCTCATGAGGCACCAAGTTCAACATTGTAAAAAGCCCATGAGTTGTTCAAGGCTGAGACATGCTCACGGGAAGGGTGACTGTCCTCAGATCAACTCAAGGACGGACTGTCCTGAACTGCAGATCTGGACAGACCAGCCAGCAGAGGTGCAGCTCTCTTTCTTTCTTCCTGAATGAAAATTAGGATGGGCCTTGTTGCAAAAATGTGACGCTGCTGACCAAATTGCAATTTATTCTTGCATTTTCTGTTTGATAAGGTTTTTTGTCAGATGTTTTGGGTGTAGAAATGAAAACCAGCATCCTGAAAAACCAGGGATGTTGTTTCAATTTTGTTTCATATTTGTTTTCTTAGGAAGGAAATACAAGGTTAGGATATGTGCCTTGGCTCTTGTTGTAGTTTCCTATTTTTCTGTCTGTATGAGTCTGTGTGGCCTGTGCTGCTGTGAGGGACAAACCCATGCATTGGGGCTGCCCAATCAGGGTAAGAGGGTCACTCAGGCTGCTCCCAAGTGCTGCTCAGGGAAATGGGGGGACCAGCCATGCTCTATTTGCTCTCAGAAATACTGTTTGTCTAACTGACCCCGTTTGTCTCATGCGTCTTCACTGTTCCCCAGGAATACCTAAGTACCACACTTGCAGCCCTGCGCTCTAACCAGATCCTTACGCTGAAGGTTTGTGGGTAGCGGTCTGACGGGACCCAGTTCTGATGCAAAGGCTCGAGGGTGCAGATCCAATATTGCATGCTGCCTTCTGAAAAAACTTCCCATGGGAACACAGAGAGGGCAGGGCAGGAGAGGGGTGGAAGTGCCTTCAGATTTCTTCTCTAAACTCTCCCACTTGCACCTGAATCCATTGCAGGGTCTTGTCTTGACTGTTTTCAGGACTGCTTCTCTACATTTTCCTCCTTATCCATTCCAGCATCCTCCCTCAGCTTCCCTGTAAGCTGTATAGTATTTTAGATACCATTCAGCACTTGAGCAGCCAGGCAAAGCCTGGAGAGAGAGCTTAGCTGGCTCTCCTGAGCTATGGGGCCTCCTACACTTTCTTTTAGAAAGGGGAGGTTTGCCTTTGGATAAAATCAGCCCAGCTGAATTTCCAGCAGCACTGCTTTTGGAGCGATAGCTTGTGGCTGTCTGGATCAGTGCATTTGAACACAACCACCTGATCATGACACCGCAATATTGGGTTACCACTTCTCTTTGCAACAGGACTGGATCCTTGCTTTCCCTGCACACGTGAAGGACAATGTTTAAAGGGAATAAAATGTGCTGCTTGGAGGTGTATGGTTTCTGTGGTGGGAGGCCTGTGGGCAGACCTCTGGGATCTGAGTGCACAGCTCATAGGGGGAAATGTCACACGTGGGCACATTTTTGTGCCCAAGCACAGAAAGTCTCTCTTGCTTCTCCCAATGTAAATCAAGAGCAGCTTCAGTGGAAACCTGATAGGAACAGGAAAGTGGATCAGGCCAGAGCAGCATTCCTGGGCCTGGAGCCGGCATGGTGGGTGCCAGGGTGACAGCAGCATGCATGCAAGTGGAAACTGGATACAGCAAAAGGATGAACAAATGCTCCTGAGCTTTAGTGCATTTGATTTCTGTGTGTCCGGGTCAGCTTTGTGCCCTGAGGCAGCATTCCTGGCTATAAGCAGTCAGAGGGTGATGATGCTGTTGAGCAAGGAAAAACAAAGCGCAGGCTGCCAAGGCAATGCCCTGCTTAGGCATCCAGCTCCAAGGCCTGGTCTTCTCCCTTGGCCAGGGTGGTTGTGTCTGGCCAGCTCAGTGAACCATGCTGGGACCTCTGTGCTGACCCAGCTAGCCTCTCTCCACTCCCTTCCACACCTGGAGGAAGGGTGAGTCCTGGAGATACACTGGGTTTCTTGTGAGAGAACTAGAAAACTGCACTTGGAAAACTTGGAGAAAATTGTAATTTTGATAGTTGCCCCAAATATGATGATGATGATAAGTTAAGAGAAACAATCCCATTGCTGGACACCCTAGCAGAACCACTGAGTGGATATCTTGCAGTGAACACTTCCTAAGGAGATCAGCAGAGCTGAGTCAAAAATCCCCTGGGTAATTCTATTTCCAAGCAGAGGAAGCTGTGAAAGCTCTGTGTGGAGGGAGCATTGGGATGGCAAGTGGCCACCCCACACCTGCCAGGCTGGCACCTGCTGAGTGCCCCTGTGAGTGGCATGGAGGAGCTCAGAGGTCTGCCAGCAGGTACCTGTGCCGCGCCCGCCCTGTGCCGCTCTCATGCTGGGCTTTATTTTCATGGCAATCTCTCTGTTCCCCTCTTCTCTGTTCTCTCCCCTGGCTGCTCTCTGACTCTCGGTGCCCTAATGGCCTCCTTTGCCCTGCGACCTTCTGGTTTTATCTTCTTCAGCTGTTGCCTCTCCTCAATTCAGTGCGGCTGGCTCCACCTCCGGTTATAAAGAGACGCACTTTCCAGGTAGACTTCTCCTCCTTATTGCCTGTTTCTGAGCTTATCCTGATGCTTGCAATTAATCAGCTTGCTACCTGTCTTTCATCCCCTACAGAGGGGTTTCCAAGAGTTTCAGGCAGAGCTGAGGGACTTTCTTTAAAGTGAAGGAAATCTTTGATGTGATAATGTTGCTAAAAAGAAATGCAGTGAAGCCAGTTTTTTGAACTAAAAGAAATGGGCCATGAAGCTGTTCTTGGGGCTGTCGACAAGCAGCCTCCTCCCTTAAGGAGTCAGTTCCTGCATATTCAATCTCCAGAAGAGGTTAGAAGCCTCTTGCTGAAATGCATCTAATGTCTGTGAAATTTAACTGAGAAGAATGAATAGGCAAACGCTTCTTTTAAGGGCTAGTCTAGTCTGAGGCACTTGGGGAAATGTGTTTAAATAAGCTCTTAGAATGGTTTCATTAAATTGCATTAAATCTTTGTGTAAACACATTTATTTTGGTTTCCAGGGCCATAATTCATGTTTAGTTTATTTTGGGAATGAATTCATAAAGTGAATTACGGACATACGAATAGTGAATAAGAGTGTCCGTAGTCAGAGTTCATGTAGCTTTTAATGAACCCACTTTATGCTCTCTCATTCCATCAGCTGGGATTAGCTTTCCTGTGTGGACAAACCGCTGCAATTACCCCGATGAAGTGTGCTGGGCACTCTCTATTAAGTGGCTGGGTTTTGTCACCCTGCTGCCTGTCTAGGCAGTTGGATGCTAGCAGGGGACTGCAGGATGCAAGAGACCTTTACCATGAGGTGCTTGGTCCTTGCCCAGCACTGGACAAATCCTGACCTTACCACCTGAGGCTGTGGTTTCAGTTCAGTTTCTATCAATTCAGCATTCGCACCACACAGAGCCCCATGGATTGCGCTATTTGCCCTTCAAAGTGACAGTCTGGAGAGCCGGGCCAAGGACTGACCTCTTGGGAAGGCTTTGAAAGCTGAAGTTCCTCTCCAGGATGAAGTGGGAAACTTGAATAGCTGCCCTACATCCTGTCGTCAGCCAGGGCTGCAGATTCCTCTGTCTGCAGAGGAAAACTTCACCGGAGAGTTTTGCCATGATCCGTTTTGCTTTTGGTGTATTCATTCTCTAAATGCAACAGGGTGTAATCTGCTCCTACAGATCTGCCAGCACCAGGCAATTCCAGGAGCCTAGTGTATGAATACTAAGAAAAAAAGTGAGTCTGCAAAATGGATGTTAGCACCAGCGCCTGGAAGAGAGGAAAATCCTGCTGCTAACTTTGAGCACATCAGCAGGAGTGCTTTGCCCAAGGGCTGGGGCTTAGCCGAGGCATGGGCTGAGGGGGGTCCTCTGTGAGGAGGCTGAGCAAGCACTGCATTGCTGGGGCACAGTCAGGGTGGCTGGCTGATGTTTAAAAGAACTGAAAAATAGCTCCAGTCGACAGCTAAAAATATAGAATGACAACTGAGGAAAATAACACCTGATCTCCCACTTACTGTATCGACTTACTGTCCATTTAGCTCTGTGGAGGTCCTTTTGTGCTGAACACATTAATGAGACTATAATGATGTGGTAATAACACTTTGTGTGTTCAGGGATCTGCAAGGATGGGTACTTGCTTAGACAAAGCCTGCTGTGCCCAAGACAGCAAAGTGAGGGTGATGCAAACAGGACTTTTGGGGTATCTCCTTCCAGCCACTCCCTGTGCTGGGGCAGGGCTCCTGCTCTTCCCAGCTCCCTGTCCCCTACCAGCACCCCTTTCCAGCACCATGCTGCATTTTAGTGCCCTAAATCTGGATCATGGACTGGGCTGGCAGAGAACAGCTGAGGTGGAAGTAGAAGAGGGAGAGCCAAAGTTAGATGGGCAAAGCCCCCTTTGGCTTCCCGTGGTGCACCCATGCTGGGAGTATTGTAAGATGCAGTGGAAGGAAAGTCTTTGAAGCTGGAATGAGAGGTCAAGGCAAGAGGAAATCTAGAAATACATTCCAGTGTCCTCCCAATATCTTCATTAGATCCAAATTACCTTCCATATTTAAAAGCTATGAGACCATTTAGAGGATGGTTGAATAGCACTGAGTATGGAAAATAAAGAAGCTTAGAAAAGAACCTGCATTCCCTTGCAAGGGCCACAGGATGAATGAAGATCCACTTTAAAAATGGGGTGAAGCAAGGGCACCCCTCCTGCCTGGCCCAGCAGGCTTCCCAGCATGGGCTCCAGGTTGGGTGGTGAGGCACAGGAAAAGGGCTGTTGCTCCACACGTGACTGAGCTTCTCGTGAGCCTGGCCCATGTGTTGGAAATTTTCTTTTAAACAGAGCTCATGGCAGAAAGGATGAAATTTGCAGCTTATTATTTTCATTTATCATTCTAAATAAAGCAAACATCCCTGTATCTGCATGTTTTACTAAAGGCAGCCAGGATAAACAGTGTGCTTGGTAGGAACACAGGCAGGGGACAGATTTCATGCATTTTCCTCCAGTGTATAAGGCTGTAGAGAGGATAAATGCAGCAGAGACCCAATTGCACACCCATTGGCTTTTAATTGAGAAACAGCCATATTTGGTTTCTAGCTTCCCATGGATCCACCAAGGAAAGTTTTTCAAATTGAAATTGGATCACTACCAGTAGGCTGTCATGGTACTTTATCTAGGGAGGTGAGCCTAATAAGCAAACAGCTTAGCGCGGGTGCCACAGTGCCCTAGGAGCTCGCTGGATTAATCAATTATAGATCAGCAGTCTGGTATTCAAACGTGGTGCTTCCAACCCACTGTCTCCTCAGCACCACTTGATGCTACGTCCAGGTCCTTTGGGCCAGATGACATTGCTGAGGCATGAGCCACAGCCACCGAATGGCTACTGAGGGGCCTGGGGAGGAACTGGCTCAAACAGCTCTGTTTCAGAGAGCTGAAAATGGCAGGTGGCTCAGCATGCACTGCCTTGTTAAATCTTAGAAAAACAGGCTCTGCCTAGTGTACATGGGCCTGCCTTGGGTGGGCTCCAGGAATGCCATGATGATCGTGTTATTTTCTTTTGGGTTTGTGGGATTTCTACTTTTGGTCCTTGGCAAAACAGAGGGAGTGTTGTCCAACAAATATAGTATGGGGGAAAAACAGGCTGAGGTAAGACACTGTGGCTCTGCCTGGAAGTGCCAGCGTCATCATGGGAGGCTTTGCTTCACATGTGACTGTCAAATGCTTTGGAAAGCCTCCTTAGAGACTCAAAAGATGTTGGTCTTTGACACATAAATTTTACTTGACTGGCTCAATGAATAAAAAGGTCTCTTTGGACTGCTCTGTCATCTCTAGATCCCTTTAGAAGAGAGCTCTGACCAGGTGATCTCAGATGTCTTTGCAAACCATTGGGTGCTGGCTCCTGCTTCCCAGGGAGCCCAGCTGTCCTCAGCAGGGCTCTCCATCACTCTTGGAAACTTTTCCTGGCAGTAACCTGGGACTTGGCTTCTATTTCCTCTGCTTCAGTCAGGCTGGCCTGCCTTGGGCCCTTAGGGTGGTGGTGTGAAGGGTTTGCTCTGCCAGCTGATAACTCTTGTTTTACAAACTGCAGGGTGAGCAAGGACAAGCGGGGATCCAAGGTCCCCCAGGGCCCCCTGGTCCACCAGGGCCCACTGGACCAGCTGGACCCGAAGGAACCCCAGGACGTCCTGGGCCAATTGGACCCCCTGTAAGTCCTTACCAAAACCTAAATCCTTCTGTTCCCCCATCCCCTAGGGCACAGGCTGTTTCCTCTGGCCCCTGTTGCTTCTGGCGAAGCTGAGATAGCCATGGACAGGAGGCTTGCAGAGCATGTGGATGTGTGGAGAGGAAGAAGTTCCAGGGAAGGAGGGGAGTGAGAGGGAAGGCGGAGATGTGCACTGGGCACTGCTGATATCTGGACACACAGTGGGTGACACCAGGCTCATTTCCTCCTCCTCAGCCCTTGCAGATGGCCCCAGGGAGGAAGTAACACCTGGGGTGTAATTGTCATGCTGCCTGCCACCCTTTTGAAGTCCTGTCGCTGTCCTATTGAGCAGCCAAGGAGGGTGGGAACAGAAGCACCATTTATAAAATAATACCATTGCTAAATGGCAGGGCACAGGACAGAAAATCCTGCTCATGTATCTCTCTCTCGCGACAGGGCAGAGCGGGAGAGCCTGGAAAGCCTGGCAGAGATGGAAAGGTGGGTACCAGAAACCAGCTCCATTCCTGGGAGCTGCAGGGGAAAACATGGCATGCTGGCTCCGTAGCCACTGCAGAATGAAAGGAACTTCCATTTCAAAGAGTTTTCAAGGCCTGCTAACAGGACAAGCAAGTCTCATCCCTGAAGGCAAATGCACCTCTCCACACACATTACAGGGGTCAGGGATGCTGTAAACATCCTCATTTCTGAGAGATCTTCATCTCTCTCTGAGGAGCCAAGGACAGGATGACTAAACACTTGAATTGCCAAAGCAGGCAACATCAAGGGTGGTATAGGCATCAGAGCATATCTAGAGTAGTTTTCCCTTCCTGCCTGCTCACATGCAGCTCCTGCATAGATATTTTGTTTATTTATATTTACACACACATATATCTGGTATGCTTCATGGTTCATATCAGGTAAATTGTTTGGTTTTTTCTCATTTAAAGACACAAGTGGTTTGTTTGTTAATATATTCTCTCTGTTTAGCTTGCCAGAGGAAGCTGCAAATGCCTGATTTACTCCAGAGCTGCACAGTGGGCTGGGAACAAGTTCCCCAAGCAAGCCAGAGAAACAGAAAAGATTCTGGAGCATAAGACATAAGGCAAAGCAGCTTTTTAGTCTTCAGATTCAGCAAGAGCAAACCTGGAGGGATGGAGCACTATGGGCATGAATTGATTTGGGTGTGCGGACTAAGATAGTATTCATCTACACGAAGACTAGATTAGGGATGTTTGAGCTCACCAGTGCTAATCTTTAAGGGGTGTTTCAAATCAAACCAGCCAGCATCCCCCCATCACCCTGCTGTCCATGTGATGTCTGTATTTTCCAGCCCCAGTGTTTCTTTTGATTTTATCCACAGGGCTTACCTGGGCCTCCTGGATCAAAGGTGAGACATCTCTCCTCACTTAGAGGTGTAGAAAGATGGTGAACAGAGATGGACTCTCCTGATGAGGACAGATGAGTACATTTTGATGGATGGAGGAGGGGTAAAAGAGGTTACATCAAATAGCTGAGAAAGCTTTCTAAGCCAGCTCAGCATTGCCTCTGGGGCCTGGCCCGTGTGCTGACTCATGGGTTTTGTCCAGGCGACACGTCTGAGTAGCATCTTGACTGAGCCAGGCACGCCTCGTCAGCCCATCTTGCAAAATTGTTTGCCACACACAGCTTTATTGGCTTCTTCCATTCTCAAAGCATTTCCCAGTGCTTCAGGAATGGATTTTGCAATGCTATTGTTAACTCTGCCATGGTTTCCCATTTATTCACTTGCCAAAGTGTGAGGGAGGGGGTGGTTGTTGTTGTTTTCAGCCGCAGCCACCCACCCTAATTTGTTTTTATCTGATATGTGTAGCCAGGGTGAGGAAATAGGAACCATGGAGGTTGGGGCACAGAGCTGACATGCATTACCTGTCTGCTAGGGCTTTCCTGCCAGGGCTCAGCCCAGTGCAGGTAATGCTGAGCTGTGGGTCTGAAGGGACGGGAGCTCAGTGGAATCACTCTGAGCAAAAGACAAATTTTCCCCATGGAACGCTCTCCCATCCCAGCAATACCCCAGGGAAGAGGGCAGAGATTCATCCTTCTCAGGCCAAGCCTCGTTTTCTTTCGTCTTTTTGCCTTTTGCAGGGAGACACTGGGATTCAGGGATACCCTGGCAGAAAGGTAAGAAGGGAAGCTTCAATGTTGTTAAATTAATTAGTGCACTGATGCTTCATGGAATCATGGCTGAAAATCTATGGACTGTGCTGAAGCCTCCTGTGGAGCCTTTTTCCTGTTGGACTTGGATTTGCAACAGGCCCACAGATTCCCTGCTGTCACCCATGTAAGGAGGGCCTGGGCCCAGAGATACCTTTAACTCTTCAGCAGCTACAGAACAGATGTCTGTGTGTGTGTGTGCCTCTCTACACCCACTTGCAGGCTGAAATGCACTTCTTGTGCATCCAGACCCAAACAGGAGGCTGGAAAGGGCCAAATCCCTGGCTATTGCTCTCTGGGATACAGGAAAGAGTCAATTCTGCTCTGGGTTAAAAGGCAGAAACTGGCAATGCCCGAATGCCTTCAGCAGCAGCTGATTAACAGCAGGGTTGTCAAGCCTGGAGGGTGTAATGAAGAGACAGAAAGACAGGGGAAAGACAGAAAGGAAGATCAAAGGGGAGAGAGGGAATGAAGAGACACTGCTAAAGAGATGTCAGCTGGAGAAGGGGAAGGTGAATGTTCCCAGCAGGAAGGAATCCTGTGTCCCCTGTTATCTCCACATTTCTTTATGGGTGCTCTGCAGGCAAAATGGCAAGACCTGAGAGCTTTTTAATTAGCTCTGTATAAACTGAGAAGTTTTTGTTATGTCAGGAAGTGGAAATTATAGCCCCTGCAGACTGCAGCCCACTCCTGCAGACAGACACAATTTATTGCCCCTTCTCTCAGTGAACCATCAGATTTTCCATTAGGAGCCCATCTTGTTCTGTGTGCGCAGGGTGGGCGGCTCTCGGCAGCGACCTCACAGCAAGGGCCTCTCCTACCAGCCTCTCCTACGAGCTCCTCTTACATGAAACAACTTGTCTGGCTAATTGACTTTCAAGCGAAGAGCCTGCACTGGTCTTGGAAGGATGAGCCCAAGGTCATGACCTTTCTCTGGGAAAGCTGGAAGGAATGGATGAATGTAGGGGACCAAGTCCTAATGGGAAGGGAAAAGAAGGCTAAATATTGAGAAAAGTTGTTTACTCAGATATGATGTAGGATATGGGACCACTGCCTTCACTCCATACATTTCATACACTGAATATCTTTCTTGATGCAGAGTGGTGCTCCTCTCCCAGAGAGACCCAGGGGTAGGTTGGTGTGTGTAGGACACCTTGGTGTGTCTCACACCTCTGCTGACCTTTCTGGTGACCAACAGCTCCTTTTCTTGCTGCTGTGTTTGCTTCTTCCACTGTTTTCTTTCTTCTCTTCCTCAGGGTGAGGTGGGCGAGTCAGGCCTCCCTGGAGCCTCTGGCCCCAAGGTAACCCTTAAAGTCGAGTCAGTGGGGGCACCTCTCAGGGGCAGATAAGTGGCACAAGCCTATCCTAAGGGGATATCAAAGGCCATGGGCTGGAGACAGTTCTCTAGAACCTGGAATGAACTTTGTAGACAGGAACACTTGCTCTTATGTGAAGAGTCTGGGCGATTGTTGGCCAAGGTGATTCCGCACTGTCCTGAACCAGGACCTACACAGTCTCCCATTAAAGAATAAAACTGGCCCAGCCTTTAGAGGCTTTTGCACCAGGGCTGTGAAAATGAGACTACTCTGGACCATGAAATATTTTGATGGTTTCTACACCCTTACCATGTAGAAAAACATTAGTATGGGCAACCTCCAGCATCCACTCCAGGGACCTAAACTGCCTTTGCATTCCCTAGGAGGGCTGGGTTACAGCCAGTGCTTGACTGGTACCATGTTGCTGTGAGGAGGACCAGAGTGCTGGGGTTGCATTTATCACACCCCTCTTTTGGCTACTTTCCCTTTGTCCCTTGCTGTTACAACTGAACTGCTTGCTTGGTTTCCCTTTATGTTCACTGTCCTTCTCTGTTAACCCCCTTTCTCTCCTCTTTGCTGGGCAGGGTGAAAAAGGGGATGCTGGCGTAAAGGTAGGCATGACAAATATGTTTTTCTAATGCACAGTAGATCACCTGGGAGATACTGCTCCTTGGGCTAATGGATTGTAAGGGGAAGTTGGGTCCAAGGCAGCTCTGTGGGGTATTTGATGGAGTACACATCTGTGCTCTGATTAACCACAGACAGGCACTCCGAGCTCAGGCAATAAACGCAGCCTTTATCCGTTCGGTGGAATTCGATTCTTACCAAAGGCATTTCTCTGACTATGAAGTTTGCTGGTGATTTGTTACATCTCTCTATTTGATGGGCTAGGTTGGGGTTTCCTCATAAACTCTGGTTAGCTGACGCATCAAATCCACTCAAACTCCACGATTCAGGCTGAGGTTTGGCACCAGCTTTTCTGTCTGTTTCTGGACACTTTTTACAGGCTCATATGGTCTCTGCCCAGATGTTATCTATTTGACTGAAATTTACTGTACCCATATATTTAAAGTATATTACTCAATGTAGACTGTGCTTAAAACATTACAGCATTGGCAAGTGTTCATGGCAGTCAGAGCACGCTGTGTCATGCCATACATCTTAAACATCGTGAGGAAAGACTGGTCCTGTAATATTTGGACAGGCATTAACAGTGACATGTACATTTCCAGTATTTAGTGTGTGGCATACAGCTCATTTATCGTGCAGCACATACACTTTCTATATCTTTACCATCTGGGTGGATTACTGTTCGAAGAGAGAAAAGGCCCCTTCAGAGCTTACCAGGGATACATCACTTGGAGTTTAAAGAGATGTTCTTTGGGAATGCAGGCTCTGGGTTCATAGTTTAATAGAGCAGCAGTGACTGTGTTCCTACAAAAAACCAGTACCTCCTCAGAAATACTACAGTGCATGCAGAGTCCAAAGGTTTCCTGTGTCCTTCTCCAGTGTAATTCCATCAAGGACAAAGGTATTGCTCCTGTTTGTGCCAGTGTGAATGAAGGTGGAATTGCACCCAGAACAGATGTGTTTTGAGGGCTTGGAGTTTGCTGCTCTCTCAACAGTGGGTCTCCTGTTAAGCTGAACTGAAGGACTGAAGTCAGAGTGTGGCCTGGGAGGGAGAAAAGGCTGAAAGGAGAAGCTGTGTTTCGTCCCTGCTTAAAGTCCCTTGTTTCACTGCTGGCATTGGAACACCTGCTTTATTTGTGCCCGTGTACAAGGACTAACCAGCCCTTCACTGGCAAAGGGGAAGTCTTCAGGTATTGCAGTGATGTCTCAGGGTCATCCAGAGGATGAGAGCCTTCCCTGACTCGGGGCCACAGTCTTTCTACTTGGCCCTTTATTTATCCCTTATTCATCCCGCGTCAGGAAGAGCAGAGATGAAACCCATCACAGTTTTTGTGATACTAAATTGCAGCTCCAAAGGGGCACCTCCCCAGTACCAAAGCAGCAGCTTCTTTCACACGCAGACTTTCATTTGTTATTGTCAAGGTCTCTTTTCTCTCAACTTCCTTTCTTTTTGCTCAGAGGAATTGAAGGGGAAGTGCAGACATATTCTTAAATCAGCAGCCAGACCTCACCCAGTAGCAGCTCCTGAGCATCCAACAGAACCTGCATTTGTTGTCTTTGGAAATTGCTTCTTTCTGTTGTCCTCCCACCTAGGAGGATTAATTGGGACTCTGGAAGACTTTTAAATCTTCCAACTTTGGATCCAATTACCTGGACTTTGCCTTGAGGAGCCCTGGACAAACACTATGATTCGTAGTTTAGCTGAGTGGCCAATTTTGCATGGAATATCACTGCTGCCAGTGAAGAATATCTCTGGCCTGAAGAGGTTTGCTAGCATCATACAGACCCCTTGTTCATTTAACCACTTGTCCCCACCCAGTGACAGGTGCAGCACAACCTAGATTGTCTCTCAGCTGTTTTCTTCTGTGGCCACCACTTGTGCTTTGATCATGTAAGGACCTAGATCTGTGTCTCATGAAGGTCATTAGGCAGTCATTGTGATCACCTGGCCCGCTTGAATGAGCATTTGATTCTGCCCCCAGCCTGTCACATTCAGCTTCACTGATGTTTTCTTACTTTTTTCCTGAAAGATCCATAGGATGAGGCTTTTTCTCATGCTTTGAGGAAGGAGCCATAAAGTGCCCACAGCCTTTCTCAATAACCCCCTGATAATTTGCCTCTCACAGCAAAGAGCAAAAAGGAAG
The DNA here is from genome assembly GCF_017639235.1 of Corvus kubaryi. Taxonomy (NCBI): domain Eukaryota; kingdom Metazoa; phylum Chordata; class Aves; order Passeriformes; family Corvidae; genus Corvus; species Corvus kubaryi. The sequence goes on from NW_024581117.1 coordinate 16,295,249, forward strand.
GGTTGTCTGCTTTAATTGGCAGCTAATGAGCTGATCAGCGTGAGGCACCATTGGCACTCCGTGGGGATAAAGCTGCTCACACCAGGTAAAAGGGGAGGAGAGTGTGAGGTCATGGTGTGGAAGGGAGAGGTGTTTCCTAAATCAGCATGAAGCTCAGGAGAGCTGGGAGATGCTACTGGTTGCCTTTCTAAAGCCCCCTGGGGAGCTGTGCTGGATGTTTTGCGTTTTGTACCCATCTCTGGTGATGTTTCTCAGTTCCTGACTTTGCTGCACCATTCCAGTGCTGCTTTTGGTGGGCAGCTGCTGCTGCCTGGCTACGGCACCCTGTGCAGCTCCTAGGGTAGCAGGGGATCGCAAAGGGAGCAGCCCAGCGGGTATTCGCTGTACTGCAATGGCTTTCAAACACATAAGGGTTTAAAGATGTTCTGGAAAGTTGTTTTTCCTGCTTTTTCTCTGGCGCTGGGTTTCTTTCTGCTCTTCAGCGGCGCAGTGTCACGTTTGTTGCTGCCCTCTCTAATTAGCTTTAGTGCCTGTGGGATCTCGCCGGTGCCGGGGGCTGTGCCAGCGTCGTCAGGAAATATGGCATAAGGTGGTTGTTCTGAGTTGCCCCTGTGGGGGGTTACCGTGCTCCCTCTCACCAAGGGGGCTTTGCTTTTGCAGGGCTAAATAATTCAACAGCTCTTCAGGCAGACAGTTCTTCCAGAAAAGTCTCTGGGAAGGGGAATTACTGTCACAGGCTGGGCTGCCCTGTGGGGATGGTCTCTGCAAGCAGGGTGGGTGTGTTCCACCAGAAAGCATTGGCCTTCCCTTCTTGGTCTTGCTTAAAAAAAATGAGAGAGCATAATTGGGAAGGAGAGAGAGAGAGAGAGCGATCCACGTTTTCCAGTACAAAGTATTCCTAATTACTGCTTTACTTTTCTAACTGCTGAAAATAGGGTAGCTAAGTAGGCTGTGTAGGGCAGGAGGTGCCCACATTAGGCCATGTATATGATGGTATTAGAAGCTGTTTTATAAAATACAGTTCACAGGATGCTGTAATTACAAAAAGTTAATTAAAAAAACCCCCATATACGTATATCCTTCCAAGCAAGGACTAAACACCCAGAACAAAATGACAGCAGTATGCAGATTGCCCGAAGATGTTTTGTTTTCCAGTTATCACTAGACAAAATTCAGGCTAACAGCACTTGTTAGCACCCTTGGATTCTCTGTTTCTCCAAATAGGTTTGTTCATTCTATAGTCACTGTGGGCTGAATGCCTCCCTGTGCCCTACATCGTGCTGTAACCTGGAATGTGGTAGCAGAATACAGAGGCTGTGGCACTCCAGTGGGGTCCGTCCTGTAAGGCTTGAGAGGTGCTGCTGATGGAAAATGGCCCCAGCTAGGGCAGTCAACTTGATGATAGTCGGGTGGGGAAAACAGTGCCTCACCTCGCTTGGGAGGGTTTCTCATCACCTGTGCCCTGGGCACTCCTCACAGTGCCCTGGGAGGACTCATCTCCTGTCTCTTGCTGTCTTTCTCTGTGTCTTGCTCTGCTTCCAGGGGGAGAGAGGCATGCCAGGGATGCCAGGAAGACATGGCTCTAAGGTACCTTGTAACCAGAGGAGTGACGCTTGTCTGCCTGATCTCACCCATAGCACTCGACTGCCCCTGATGCACAGGCATTTGTGTGTGTGTCTCTTAGTTGGTGGCTGTCCTCAGCTGAATTGTTTATGCTTCTAAATTGCAAAATACAGGGCCTAATTTGTGAAGGCGATGGTGGGGAAGAAGTGTTTACAGAGCAAATGGCATGTCCAGTCTGATCCTGACTTGCAACATCAGGATCTTCATGCTTTATGCCAGTGAGAGCAGCCAGTTGCTGATGTTTGTAAAGGGAATTGGCATTTTGTAAATTGGGTTCCCAGGTGACTGCTGCAGATGTGTGTTAGCCCAGCTGGGATAAGCAGGGCTGCCCAAGTGTGAACCTGGACTAATGTAGCGATGAATCAGGGTCAGTGTGTGAGCAACCCTGCATGTCTGTGGATTGCATTTTGAGGGTAAATACTAAAAAGTAACATGATCTGCGTTCACTGCTGTTCGAAGGCTGAAAAATGAGGAACAGGCATCCCAAGGCACCACGAAGGCCTAACCAAAGCCACTTACTGCATGTTATCCCTTTCATAACTCTAGCCTGTATTCACTAAAACCTACTGATCCTGAGACAATCTGGAATGCTTTTTCCCCCCCATTTATTGCATAGAATCCCTGATCTCCATCTTCTGTCCTTGTGTTTTTTAGCTTTTGTCCCCGATTTCTGTTTCAGAAAGCTGAGAGGTATGATCCTGCTGCTCTCTGGCTCCCCACTCCTTCTTGTTTGAACTTTTCCAAACTCTTTTCACTTTGAACTTGGCTCCCAGTCCTCCTCACTGCCTCATGTACTACATCCCAACCCCTCACATTTCCCAACTTCTAATACCACTTCACTCCCTCCCCCCTCCTTAGTTTATCCCCCATATTTGCTTTTTCAACTGAACCTTTTCTAACTAGGGCCTAACTAATACTAACACAGGGTATACAGAGATTTCAGAGGATGGTTGACGGGGACAACCTGCATTTTGCATCAGCAAAAACTGTCAAGGGAAATGTGACAGTCCCTGTGGGAGCAGTTGTCTCCTGAGGCTCTGAGGCACCTGTCTCGGATGACAGGGCAGCCTGGACTCCGCAGTCCCATGGTGGTGGCTTGCTCTGCACTGCGGAATGACACCTGAATTGCAGTGCTCGGAGGTCTGTTTTCTCCCCTAAGGTGTCTGGCTTCAGAGCTCTCCTGAAAGCATTTTATTGCAGGGTTTGTCTTCTGTGATAAAAACAGAATGAGGGGGAATACTCCAAGGCTCTGGGATACAAGCTGGCTTTTCTTGGGATGCTTGAGCTGAGGTATCTGGGCTCTAGCCTTGAAGTGGGGGTTTGGTCCTTGGTCTGTTTTTGCATTCCTCAGTTATTTGACCCCGTTCTGCTTGTTGGCCTTTGCTTCACTTGCGGGACTAAAACCAGGGGGCGGTGGGGGTGGGGGTGGAAATCCAGCTGTCTCGAGTGGGTTGTGCTCATGATGCCTGCCTTTGGAAGAGCTTTCTGGAACCCAGAGCCACTGCCACAGGTGAACAACTGCTCAGGGAATGAAGACATGTGCTGTGTGGTGTTACAGCATTACTTCTGAGTGGTGGAAAGGAAAAGATTTTCGCATTTTCAGTTTCACCTGACTGATACTGTTTTGCTTTTTTAAAAATGTATGTCCGATTAATTTCAAACAAGGTGTTCCTGTCTTTCCTCTCTCTGCCAGGGCGCTCCTGGGTTGGCCACCGCAGGGATGAAGGTCAGTTTTACGCTGCAATGCCTTGAGTTGGACGCGGGCTGGAGCTGGGAGAACGCAAGGTGCTAGAAAATGGTCGGACAGCTCCCACTAAAGGGGAATATCAGAACTGCCGTGGCTTTGGCGGAGGTGCTACACCTGTCTCCAGCCTCACTCCTGCTACCTGGCAGCGAGTCTGGTGAACTAGTACCGTCACAGCCTCCCCCAGCTGCACCTGCAGCCTTGCTCTTCTCCTGTGAAAACAGAGCAAGGAGTGGCAAATTCCTTTGTGCCAGCAGATGAGTCTTGTCTTCCTATGCTCCTCTGTGTCTGGTAAACATCTTGACATACTGCAAGGTCGTTGCTCTGTTCTATAGAAGCCACGAGTCTGAGGTCTGCTGGTTTCTTAGAGCAGTCTGGGAGCTGGCTAGTAAAGATAAAAGAAGTTTCAGGCACAAAAATATGCAACTGAAGCACTGTGATGCCCTTACTTACCAGGTCAAGGCCCCCATAGATCAATGTTGTTTTCCCCACTCTGATAGCCCTAGGAGGATTTGTACTCTCTCCTCCTGGTTTTTCACCTTATTTTCCTGTCTCTTTCTCACCAGGGCGAGCCTGGGACTCCAGGAGAAAAGGTACTCTCACAGGGCTTTGCTCTGAGCCTGCACTTCTGGTTGGTTTGTGTATTTTTCCCTTCCTGATCAGCTGAGGGAGCTGAGGAATGTCTGTGTACTTGCCAGTGCCTGAATCCAGGCCCTAGTGGCACCTGCCACTCTAAGCAAAATGGTAGTAGGATACAGTGATACCAAGTGAGAGAGGGACCATACTGCAAGTATTTCCGTCCTCCTGCTTGTGTCTGTGTCAATGGGAACCTTCCAGCTGCCTTCCTCCTTTCCTCCCTACTCCATGAGATACGCATAGCACACTGTGCTTAGCAAGTAGGTTCCCTCTGCCCCTTCCCTTGTCCCCTTTCTGCCTCCCATACTTCTGTGCCCCCAGAAGCCTTCCCATGTCCCTGCAGAGGGCTCTTCCGCCGTGCAGTGTATGAACTGCTCTGCACAGTGTCCCCACCTCAGTGTAGCGTGACCTGGTTTGAGTTCCTGAGGCAGGCATGGTGTGTGAGTGCCCCATGCCTCTCCATCCCGGAGCAGCCGGCTTGGTTTCAGAGCAGCTGGCTGCTCTTGTTTGAGGCTCGCTGGGTTATGTTACAGCATGTGACAGCCATATAACAGACATGTTCTCTGTCTCTTTTTTTCCCCACGAAGGGAGATCCTGGAGTCCCAGGGAGGATGGGCCCCCCAGGTTTGCCAGGGAAGAGGGGGCAGCGGGTAGGACATTGTGTGTTTGGGCTGGGTGTCCTGGTAGTGCTGTGCTGTGTTCCCTGCGAGCGGGAGCTGCCGGGAGCTTCCGTGTGTTGCATTATCATGCTTGCGGGGGATTATGTGTCCTTTGCTGGCTCTTGCCCCCTTGGTGAAGTGTGTTTGCGTGTTCCTGCTTGCAGGAGGTGGGGGGCTGGTGGCAGGCAGGGCAGCATGAGATGCCTGGGATGTAGCCTTGTCCTGGGAACGATTAAGGACAGTGCTGCATCTCTTGACTCCAGAAATAACACCCTAAACAGGGATTCAGTAATCTGACCTCCTTCCTCAAGAAATCCACTGCTTTGCACCGTAGTTCTGGCATCACAGGATGTTTTCAGTAGCTCTTATGGATGTGTATTCAAAAGAGTCCTTGAATGAAAAGTGGGATACCAAGGCGGAATCAGGGATTCACAGAGGCCTGGGACAGGATTATTCCTTATTATAGGAATTACACCTTTACAAAAACCCCCAATGCCAAACCTTTTCATTGGGTATGAGGTCCTGAAAATGTTTTCCCTCTTTCCAGGGAGAGAAGCATTAATTTAGCAATGTGCATGCTTTGGCAGGGAAAGAAGGCTCAGACAGGGGGGTCTTACAGGTGGCTGGAAACCAAATTACCTTGGAGAAGGGGGGCACTGCACTCTAGAATTGCCTGACAAAAAGATTGCTGCTAGTTAATTATTTTCCAGGGAGCCACCAGTGCATGTCTGTTCCTGGAGCATTGATGCAAGTCCCCTGCATGTCAGATGCGTGCCCTTGAGCTCTGATGAGCAGCACCAGCCTCTGCAGCCCAGTAGCTTGGCTCCAGGAGCCTTTGTGGAGAGAGCTGGGCACCTGTGGGGGGAAAGAGGGTTTGAATTGTTCTCTGTAATCTGTACAAGTTGCTGAGTCTTGGAGCTGTGGGGGTAGCGGCTAAGAACACCCCTTCCCCTGGTGATGCGTTTGAAACGTTTCTTCAGGGTAGCAGAAACCTCCAGTATTTCTCACTGTCCTGGCAAAATGCAGACTCCCAAACAGGACACTGTACCTGGAAACCATGGGTTTAGCAGCTGTATGGAATGGTGTGAAGAGAACTTAACTTCAACATAAAGACCAGTAATTGAGTTCCAATATTCAAAATATAGCCCCGGTGTCATGGTGAGCTGAGCAAAGCCACTTCACCAAAGGAATGCCAGATGCTCTCCATTGCTCACTGCCTGTGGCATCCTCCATGCTCCATGGTGCCTCACACAGCTCAGCCTGCAGCTCACCAGGCATCATCTTGTATCATCAGCTGCTGTCTTTGCCATTTTTGCCACTCCTGTTGTCACTGCTTTTCATGACCAGTGTGTGTCACAGAGCTTGGCTGCCAGCTGAGACACTGCACTGCTTGCGTTTTTTTAAGAGCATAATGAGTCTGGGATTTGGAGCTAGGGAAGAGGAGCAGGGCATGGAGAAAGTCCTGCACTCCAACTAAAATTCGCCCTCGGCAACAGCTTCTGTGGGTATATGGATCAGGGAAAGCCTGTGCAGAAGAAGTGACAGGGAAAAGAGTTTAGCAGACCAGAGGGATAAGGAAGATGCACAGGGGTGTCCCTGGATCCCTTGCCCCGCTCACCTTGCTTTGGAGAGAACTGGCAGTGATGTGCAGAGATAGTCAAAAGGATGGGCAAAAACGTGTAATGTCTTGAGCTGGTACTGCTCATGGAGGATGCCTTGTCTGTGCCCGAAATAAAATCCCTAGGGAAGGAGAGAGAGTGTGAAACCAGGAGCAGCTCACCCTTTTGCTACTCCTCCAGGATGGAGAGCCTGCAGAGTCAGCCTTGACCATGTCTGTTTTGCCAACAGGGTGAGAAGGGACAAGCTGGTGACCCTGGCCTTCCTGGACTTCCTGGCCCAAAGGTTTGTCTGTTTCCTGATTTTATTTTTTTTTCTCTTTTTGGGTGGGGCCACTCTCACCCCTTTTCCTCCCTCCCTCCTGTGCACAGCTCACACACTGCTAGCTGTGGCAGTATGTTCTGCTCAGCTGAATCTCATCCCCAGACAGGGATGTGAGGGAGGCACACAAAAAGATGCCTCTTTGTGAGGAATTGTGTGCCCTCATGTAGTGAGGGGGAGATTGACCACAGAATCATGTTCCAGTAGTTCCCCTTTAAAAGCATGGCCTCAGATGTAACATGGCATTTCAGCTTCCTTCCTGTTCCAAGACCCATGGGTGATGAGAAGAGGGGCTTTTGGGGAGCTGCACTACTGTGCTGTGAATTGGAGGAGTAGCTTTGTGCTCAGAGAGACCCAAGGCAGGTCACAAAAAGATAAGCCCTAAAACTGGCTTTTTCTCTGATTTATCTGAGATTTTCAGATAGAAATCACACCTTTCAAATCAGACTTGCTTTTTCTTTGGGAAAGGGGACAGTGCAGTGAATGCCAGTGGCCATTTCAGGAAGGGATGAGGGTTCAGTGACAAAGCTTTCCTGTTACTGCCTTATTATGTGCTCATGGTGTGCAGGGCTGAGTGGCTGATGATTACAGCTCCAGAGGGAGACATTCCAAAAGAAGCCATCATCAGGTGGTTTAATTAGCTCAGTTTCAACAATAGAAGAACACAGTGTTCAAAGGGAGGCTGGGGGATGAGGTTTGTCCACAGGCAGCCTTGTGTTGCCCTGGGGAGTAAGTGCCGTGCTGCAGCTGAAGGGATGAGCGTGGCTGTGGCTGCTGGCAGGGCTACACAAGGACCCTCAGGCAGGACCGTACTGTCCTGTTCCTGGCCAGCTGCTGCTCCTGGAGCAGTGCCTCTCTGGGCTATCAAGAGTCCAGCTGATGGACCTTGTTTTGGGCCACGTCTCTCTAAGCCAGTATTTTGGCAAATGAAATTACAGAGATGCAGAGTCTGAGCTGAGACATATGGCTTACCCTTCTTTGCAAACAGGGAGAGAAGGGAATTGCTGAGAATGCCTTGGTGGGAGCTAAAGGAGAACCTGGCCCTCCAGGTCTGCCTGGACCCCCTGGACCAAAGGTGAGTGATTTTTCCTTCACGGAGTTGTGTGTTTTGAGGGACTGTGCCCAGCACAAGGTGTATAGGAAGGAGCAAAGGTTGTATTCATCTGTGCCCACCTGTGATTACCTGCTGGAGGGATATCAGGTTCTACAGAGTGTTTTAGTACTGTTGTTCCATATGCTGCAGGTGAGAGAATTTGTGAACTGTTTTTGGAAGGAAAATGCCCTTCTTGTTCTCAAATTACTCCCCTCTAGGCTCTGTGAGAAACCAGTCTGAACACTCCCTCTGCCCTGGGTGGAACAGAAGGGTGAGTGGTGGGCAGTTGTGGCAGGAGATTTGGGCTACCTGAGGAGAAGGTGGCACAGGAGGGGTGCTTGGATGGTGCAGTTCTGTAGTTCTTCTTTGTGGAAGTGAGAAGCCAGCAGTGGAGTTGCATCCTCTCAACACAATACAGACCCATCCCTTTCCCTTTCTCTTCCTGTCAGGGAGAAGCTGGTGACATTGGTCAGCCTGGTGCTGCAGGATCACAGGGAGAAAAGGTATGGGGTGCTTCTGCACAACCCACCTCCAGGTTCCGAGGTTCAGTAGCTGCAGATTTGTTCCTATGTGTACAAAACTTAGCTGAAAAGGAGAATTTTAAATCAAGCTGTCTAGCCCAGACTGTTTCAGAGAACCAGCAGAGGATGATTCCTGGAGTTCATGCAAGTGTAGGGACAGGCTTTGCTAAAATTGTGATCTTCCTGTTTCAGGGGGAACGTGGTTCACCGGGAGACCAGGGACCCATGGGCCCAAGGGTAGGTGTTCCTCCACTAACAAAGAGTTTTGGCCCGTCAGAGGGGTCTAAGGATAGTGGGACCACACTGACAGTCCAGATTGGGTCTTGCTGTCACTGTGCTCATAGCTGGGCAGTGGCTAAGTTTGCGACAGGCTATTTCTCCACTCCAAACCCTCACCCCCACGTTAGAGGAAACAAAGTCTCCCAAGCCATCTCAGAGTGGCTCATTCATAGGAGGAGGTGGGTTTGGACATCCCAGTCTGGACTCAGGCCCTTGACCTATGAGAAAAGAGCAACAAGAGGGTTGGTGCATGTTCATGGGTTGGTCAAACAATCCAGTTCCTGGCTTCTGGCCTCAACTTCACCTCTTTCCAGACTGCCAGCTTTGATGGTCACGACATGGTGATCTGAGCTGGGCTGGCTACAATTCTGTAGAATTTCCTGCATTGCAGAGGCTTTCTTTAATAAATGAAAAACTGGACACTTATGAAATGGACCCTTCTGAGTCCCTTTTTTCAGAGTGAGCCACAGCTCCGAGCACCCCAAGGGAAGGGCAATCCCAGCCCCTGGCTAAAAACCTGGTATTTTTCAGGGCCCCAAAGGAGAGCCTGGGAAGGATGAAATTATGGACTATGATGGGAACATCAGTGAAGCTCTCCAGGTGAGCAGCTGCCCTCCTGTCCTGTGAGGTGACTGCTGGGTGCTTTACTGTTTCCCAGGGGCACAGACAGCTGTGAACAATGTAGATCTGCTTCCTCTGCGCCAGCCGCAAAGGGAAGCACTTGGTTGTGCCATAGTCCCCTTCATCCCACAGCTCCCTGCCTGTAGTGTTTTGGTAAATACCTGCGCACCTGGCTGGGCTGATGTATCCATACTGGTTGACAGAGAGGTCACATGAACCCCCTTGGGAGTGGCCCATGGCGTGGGGTGGGTGGTGAATAAAGTCACCAAAGCTTCCTTGCAAGCATGTGCAGATGAAGTGCAGTGAATGGGTGGCTGTGCCCAGCTCCGGGCTGGCCTGGGTTCCACTGGGAAAAAGGAGAAATTGTAGAATAACAGCTCTGTGGGACTCAGAGTGTGGTTATTGTTTGTTTGGTTTTTTTCTCTTACTAATTTTGTAGGCTCCGTGCTCATTTGGGCCAGTGTTACATTAGTGGAGAATAAGCTGTCTCCAGGAAAAAGCTTAGTTTTCCAGAGGCTGTTTTCTTTTTTTATTTTAATTTTATTTTTTTCACTTCTTTTTCCTAGGAAATACGAACTTTGGCCTTGATGGTGAGTTCCTGTCTTTGCTATGGGGTTTTACACAAGTAGCCATGTGTCCATCCTAAGCAGATGGCCTGACAATTTAGGTGCAGCTAAAACACTTCGCCTTTGCCATTGGGAGCTAAAGCTGGGGCAGCTGACAGCTGAAAGAAGAGCTCATCTTGCCTTCTGATCTTGGGCACTTGAATTCTAATCAGGACTTTCATCGCTCTGCTTTAAGAGGTAGTACATGCTGCTTAGAACAGGGAGTGCTCAGAAAGAGCAGGGATGAGCAACTCTCAGGGCTCTCCATTGTTCATCTTGCCAACAAAATATGATTTTAGGAATCCCTTGAAATATTCCTTAGTGATTTCCCCTTAAACTCAGGAGAGGTGTTTGGTTTCAAAACACAAACGGTGTTGAAAATATGAAAATAATTTTTTTCTTTATCTAGGGACCCCCAGGACGTCCAGGGGTGGCTGGACCTCCAGGGCCACCAGGACAGAAGGTACTGTCTCAGTTCAGCACTTGCAGACCTCAGGCAAAATTTCCACCCACGACTCTTCCCAGATCTCCCATACTTCCTGTCCAGCACTATCAGACTGTCCTGCTGGCCTCTGCCACTCCTCCTCACACACAATATCCTGAAAATCTCTTTTCCCACAATGATAATGCCTAATCTTAGAGATGAAGGTTCCTTTCTACTTGCCCTCCCCTTCAGGAAGCAGCTTGTGGGAACCAAACTGAGGGGTTGTGTTGGTTGGGGACTATATTACAGCACTGGGGCTGTGAGCTGGCAGTCAGGATCAACAAGACTGGGAAAATTCTCAGGCAGTCACATAATGTAATGTTTCAACAGGGGTTTCCATGTTGGTCTTTCTGTTTTGTTTTTTTTTTTTTAATTCTATGAATACAGAAAAAAACAGGGGTTTCCATGCTTTTTTTTTTTGATTACAGAAAAAACCCTGGATTTTTCATGCTTTTTTTTCCCTGTGAGTGGTCCATGCAGGCTGTTTCTGCAATGCCTGCCCTTCTTCATCACAGTGCCCCACAGGAGGAGTCAGAATAGCTGCTTTCAAACTGACAAAGTAATGATTCTGTGTTTCAGGGTGAAATTGGGTTGCCAGGTCCTCCAGGCCACGATGGAGAAAAGGTGAGGCACGATGCTCCTCCCTTCAGAGGTCTTACCTGGAGTCATTTCTGTCACTGACATTGCACGGTTGCTTTTCCCACAGGGAAAAAAGTGTTTTGCTTCACAAAAAGGAGCACTAATGGTTTATCAATGTCCTAACATTTGTCATGGCAATGCTACTTTGTCCTGTCTCCAAAGGGCATAACCATGAGGGAAAGGATGAGCAGTGCAAGAGGCTCTGGGCCAGGCAGGAGTAGCCTTACTCTGATCTGTAAATGTTTCACTTTATGTTGTGCAAATTTCATTTAGGGACCACGTGGCAAGCCTGGAGAAATGGGCCCCCCTGGCCCTCACGGACTGCCAGGAAAGGATGGACCTCCTGGAATGAAGGGAGAGCCAGGCCATATCGGGGTCAGAGGAGAAAAGGGCGATAAGGGAGAGCCAGGACAAGCGGGCTCACCGGTGAGTAAATCAAAACCTCTCTGAGTACTGGTGGCCACCCAGGTTTTGGGGCAAGGCCCCAGGACTCCTTGGATACCTGAGCGCCCCTGCAAGGTGGGTGTTGCTGCGTGAAGTGTCACAATATGGGAGGTCCTGGCTTCCTGGCACATGATGTCCTCTTGCTGGAGTGGCTGTCCCCAGGTGCCTGCCTTGCTCTGTGGGCACCATGTCCGTTCCTCAGCTTGCTGCCTGGTGTCTTGCTGGCACTGAAACGCTGCTGGAAGTGAGCAGGCCTGACCGTGAGCTGGGAGGCTGAGGCACCACCACACCCCCTCCTGGGAGGGCAGCTGCATGGGGTAACCCCTCACAACCTGGCCACTAACTGGGGCAGAGTGCCCAGCCTCCCAGCTTCAGTCTGTCACTGCTTCTGTGTCCCCAGCACTGCTCAAGGGGGTTTTATGCAACAGCTTCCTGCCTCTCTCTGAGATTACCAGGATGAAACTCCTGGTGTCTCAACAGCTGGCTGTGGGGAGTGGTTCCTAGCATGGACTCCAGCAAACTGCATAACCCTGAGCAGAACTTGGAGGCAGGAAAGCAGTACCCCATCCCCACTCTGGGAACTGGTACATCTGTAGTGACAGGAGGATGTTCAGCCATTTGTACCTCCACTTTCAATACTAGTGATGCCCTGCATTTCCCTGGATACCTGGTGGATGCCCAGGGTTTTCAGAGTACTCTTGGGATGACCAGAGCTAGTCTTGGCTCTTGCAGTGATGTCTTGTATGTCTACCTGACTTAGTCATGCAAAAACTCCACAAATCTTTCTTGATCTATAGGGTCTAGATGGCCCCACTGGAGAGAAAGGCGAACGAGGTGACCAAGGGATACCAGGACCATCAGGATTGCCAGGTCCTATTGGACTTCCAGGATTGACAGTAAGAATGGAAAAGACAGGCTGCTCTTTCCTGCTTGGTAAAGAGAAAATAGCGTAGAGCAGCATACAAGGGCTTGTTTTCCAAAATGCTGAGTGCCCTGGAGCCTCAGAGCCCTACCCCTTTGTTAGGTGTCACAATGTCCGTCAGGCCTCCAGCAGTAGGCAGGGAATATGAACCACATGGTCTGTTCCCACTTCTCCCGGGGGAGCTGCTGCTTGCCAGCAATGGGTGGTTCACAGGCAGCTTCAATGGAGGGAGACTCCAGAGCACAGCCGGTGGTGACAGACTCTGCTGTTGTGTGCAGGGAGAGAAGGGTGAGCCTGGGGAGCATGGAGACAAAGGAAATCCAGGAGAATTGGTAGGTCACCTTTCTTGTGTTCCTTCGTGATCTCGGCAGTAGGGGAGGGACAATCTGGCAGCAGTGCTGCTGGAAACAGGCACCCTCCACCCTCTGGTGACACCCCTTCACTGAGGACAGCAAGCCTTGTGCTGTGGGACTGGATCGCCAGCTACCTCTGACTCCTGATGCCCTCCTTTTCCTGACACAAGAACAACCTATCTTACAATCACTAGTCAATAAGGAATGCCTAGGGAAGAAGAGAAGAGCTTGGAAAGCATAACAAATATTTTCCCTAGTATTTGCAGTAAATGGATTTCCTAGCAATTATTTGCATGTGTATATATACTATGTATTTTCTTTTTTGTTTTTCAGTAGATTCTAGAGTTCTTGAATTTGCCCATTCTCCCCTCAAAGCTCACCCCTAGCTTTGGAATGGCTTGCAGCAAGGAGTCCCACAGGCTATTGACACATGTGGAGCCAGATGCCTTCTTTCCTCTCTTCTATTCCTTGACCCTATAGGTCCTTGTAGGAATGATGGTAGAGTAGTGGAAGTGGACCTTTCTTTGGGAAAAAACCTCACTGCTTTCCCTCCTCTTAGATATTGGCAACTGCTGCATAACCTTCCGCAGAGTCCTGCTGCTGCTTCCCAGCTACTCTGTCTGGGATTGCTGCTGCTTCCTAATGCAGTCCTTAGGGGGAGTCTAGGTTTCCCAGCCTGGTGGAAGAGCTCTGCTGCACCCTGTGTCCTGTCTCCCCTCTGAGCAGCCCCACTTTGCCCCTGAGGGCAGCACATTGATGGTGACTCCTCTTGCATTGCTTTCTAGATATCTGGGCCCCCTGGACCCCAAGGCCCTCCAGGACCTCCAGTAAGTTTGAGTGATACACCTGAGGAGCAAGGCACTGGGAATGGGATTAGAGCAGGCTGTGGCTGGGGAGGATTCTGTGTGGAGGAGACAGAACCACTGCAGTGTTGAAAGGGGAACATGCTTAGTATCACTTCCAAGCCCACCCCCAGAGTAGGTCAGAGCTACAGTGGGCTGGGAGGGCAAAGAAAAAAGGTTATGTTAGTCTGAGCTGAAAGGAAGACAGTAGCAGGATGGGATTAAAGGGATCAACTGCAGAAATTGTCTTAATAGCACACCTGGCCCCCTGCCAGGGTGTGCTTGGCAAGAGGCTCCTCGTTAGAGATGAAAACAGTACATGAAGTGCCCATTACACAAATGAAGAGGCTTTTGGGCTGAGTGTTTCTGCTCCAGAAAGCAAAACCTTTGTACTGCAGGCTTAACTGGGATACCTGGAGCTTAAAGCCCATCCTGAAACATTACTTATATCTTGTTTCTCATCCCAAATACAGGGTCTTCAGGGTGTTCCAGGACCCAAGGTAAGGGTACAAAACATTACGTACTGAAATGTGACTGAAATTGTCCAAGGTGCTAGAATTCCCTTTAGTAACAGCTTCCTCGTGTTCAGGTGGTACTTTTCTTCCATGTTGGTAAGAGGATAAATCCTTCTGGATATTTTCTTGAAGAAAATGGATTAGCGGCTCTCATTTTGGGACAAAAAACAGTTGAGTGTAAACGTACAAGGAGAGCTGCATCTTTCTGGTGACATTCTGGGCAAAGATTGGAAAATGTGCAAAGTGTTTTAGTTCTTCTGATTATCCTTAATATTTGGCCACCAGCACTGTTTGGGTGCTAAAAATGATGGGTATGTTTTAAAAGGCCTTATGAACAGGAATGGGGGGGTGGGAAAGCTTTGGGTTACATTTTGAATTTAAGAAAAAGGAGTATTTTGTTTAATATTGCTTCATAGTTTATAATACAGAATTTAAAAAATACAATTGGTAAAGGAAAGCTGAAATTATTTTTTTCTGAAGTGTTGAAACTGATGCCTTAGCATTTACAAAAGTCTTTCCAAACATCATTTCTGTATGATTTTTCTTCAAAGCTTGTACATACCTGTCATTCGCTTCCAGTGGATCCACATCTTAAAGTGTAATCCCACTGCATCAGATAACTTCTGGTTATTTATATTTATATACAGAAACAAGAGCAGGGAGAGCAGCACTATAGTGAGCTCTGAACATCTTTACCCACAGGGCCTGAGTCTCCTCTTATTGCCACTGAGTTAAAACAGGTGCTCACACAGGGGTAATTTGACAGTGGTTTTCTTCAGCTTAGGCTGAGAATTGGGCTAAAGCATTACTCTGCTGCCTCTTCTGAAGGGAGAAATGTTTGTTATGTAAGTGCTGTTATGGTGGGTTTATTTTCTGCTTCATCCTTCCTTTAGGGGGAAGCAGGGATTGATGGAGTGAAAGGAGAGAAGGGTGCCCAGGGTGAAAAAGGAGACAGAGGGCCACTGGGATTACCCGTAAGTATCCAGGAAGCAAGCAGCACTTTGTGAGCCAAACTTAATATCAGCTGTAAAAAGATCCCTCAATAGGAGACGCACGTGGGGATTTGGTATGTAAAGTCAGAGAAAGAGATGGTCTATAAATAACTGTGCCTTTGCTTTTTAAACTCAAAGTCTCAATTTCTGTACACAGCCTTCAACTTCTAGATCTGTTGAATAGATCAGTGATCACTTTATTTCCTCCTGCTTCTGGCAGGACTGGGAAAAACAAGCAGTAGCTTTCCTGGATGTTCTCTGCACCTCAGGACAAGACCAGAAACAGAAGCTGGAGATGCCTTCCCCAGCCATTTGTCTCCTGGGCTAAGCTTTGTACAAAGTGTGGTTGTTGTTAATGCAACCAGCTTCTTGGATAGCTGGAACATTCCTGTCACTTCTGCCATGGCATCAGTGCTCCTCCTGAGCCAGCGTGTCCCTGCTGTGTGTGAAGTCGGTCCCGTTAACCTGGTGTTAGTGCACTGCTTGGCTTAGTGAGAGGAATTGGGGCACAATGTATTACAGAGAAGTTGCAGGAGCTTTAGATACAAACCTGATGATGAGTTGGTGGTAACTTAGTCCCACCCAGTTGTTCCACAGCCCCCAACTTCTCTCATATCATAAAAAGCACTGGTGGCACAGCAGACCTTCTGCCTTTGCCAAATGTTCTGCCTGGAACGAACACTGCAGAGTGCATCTCATGTACTGTGTGGCTTTCTTGTCCTGTGTTTGACCACCCAGATCCCTTGTCCCTGACTTTGGCTGAAATGTGCGTGTCTTTGTAAAATGTTTTCCTCCTTTACTTGTGCTGAACAGTAGTTCCCTTCTAGAGCTTGGATGAATCCCCTCTAACTCTAGGTGCTTAAGTGAGCCCAGCATGAGTACATTCCCTGGGGCTCCAGGCAGAGCCAGGGGGGAGAAAGTGGTGCTTTTGGAAGGCTCAAAGGGTGTGGGATTGTGCCTCAGTGAAGCAGTGAGAAGTCAGAACCCAGTCCCCTGAGAAATGCAAATGGAAGTTTTCTGTGTAAGTGGTTATTCCTTATTGTGGGGTATCTGGACAGGGGAGGGATGTCCTTGTGACAGTCTGAGCAGAAGATGCCTCAACAGTTATCCCAACAACTCATCTTCGGGGCAGGGAATGTGCTAGTTGCTTCTCCTACACTAGTGAGCCCCATGGGGGTCCAAAGGTGCCTTGGCTTTTCCCATCACTCTTCCTGAGCTGTGGAGGTGGGAAGACTGGCCCAGAAGTGTCCTCTTAGACATGGTTTATATTTGGATCAGCAATATTGGCTGGCCAACCAGGAAGCACAGCCAGTAAGATCAGATATTGTGGAACTTATATCCTTTTTCAGAGCCACTGAACTCTCTTCATAAGATTTCCGAGCCTGATCCAACGTGTCTTCAGCCTGTCAAACTAAATGCAGTGCCACGCAGGTTCTGAAATATTTCAGACTGTAAAATGCTGAAGCTGGATCTGCTGCCTTTTTCTGTGACTTGGGGCTTGACATCATGCTGGAATTCCAGTCCTGATTGTCTGCAGTAGCCTTGGAGTTTGTAATGCTCAAGTGGAGGAAAACTCAGTATTTAGTACTTACATCCTACCACAGCTTTCCCTCCCAACTACTGTCATACAAGCCACTGGGCTTGATGGGCCTTGGGGAGAACCACTCTTAGGTCTTATGGATGAGGAAATTCAGGGCAAGAGCCAAGCAGACAGAAAAGTGCCACTTGATCTCAGTCTGGTGTAAATTTGCACTGGTGACATGGGGAGATGAGCCACCTGTTTCATAAGCCCCCAAACAACTGCATGTGGAGTGGAGCAAGCCTGCAGCTGACCCAGTGCACACCAACAGTCCCCGGGTTTCTTGGTAGCAACTTGAACAGCTGATGGTTCTGTGCTGCTTGTAAATGCTTTGGTGACCACCGGCATCTGAGCCTTGTGTCTCACCTGTGTTGCCCAGCCTGCCACAAAGGCAATGCAGATTCCAGCTCCACTGTCACATTGTCCTTTTTGCCACCTGTCACGGAACAGCTGCTTCCCCAGGAGCTTTCCTGGTGGCATTGAGAGAAGGAAATTTGCACTCTTAAGAGGATCTGAAAGTTGCAGGTCAACATTGTATGTATTCAGTGTTTCTATGTTTTTGTTGGTTTGCTTGTAAGTGCCATCATCTGTCCTTGAGATCTTAATTTTTGTTAATTGCAAGCATATGTTTGTCTCAAGTCACTGCTTTACTCACCTCTCCCCTCCCCTCTCCTTTCCCCTCACCCTCCTCCCCTCTCCTCTGCCTTGTTTTTGTGAACCCTCCCTGTCTGTTCAGGGTGCTTCAGGTTTAGACGGCAGGCCTGGACCACCGGTGAGTTCCATTTCTCTGTTACCCCATGTTTGTCCTCCCCAGTATCGTGACTCATTCTGTGTCTTCCACCTGAGTCTTGTTTACACCAGGAATAATATTTTTATCACAGCAGGCTTGGGAGGGGTTAAACTTAAAATGAGGATTGATGTCACACGCTTGTCTTCTTTGATGTTATGAGTCTGGATCCTGGGCTCACAGCCTACTTGTTCCTCTCTGTCTCAGTAACAAGACGAATGAAACCTCTGCATGGTTCCATGATGCTCCGTTCTCCTGTTCTCTATCCTGAGGGATCTCCAACCTGCTGGTCCCCATAAGATGGGAGAGGGACTCATCATCAGGAACTGTAGTCATAGGACAAGGGGGAATGGCTTCAAAATGAAAGATTGAGCAGGTTTAGGTTGGATATTAGGAGAAAGTTCTTTATTGTGAGGCACTGGCAGAGGCTGCTCCGAGAAGCTGTGACTGCCCCTCCCCTGGAAGTGTTCAAGGCCAGGTTGGACAAGGCTTGGAGCAACCTGGTCCTAGTGGAAGGTGTCCCTGGCCTTGGCAGGGGGTTGGAACGAGGTGATCTTTAAAGTCTGTTCCGACCCTAAACCATTCTATGATTCTAAGTAATGCAAACCTGGTTCTACAAGCCGCTCTGCTATTATTGGATAACAGCTGTTAAATAACAGCCAAATATTTTCAATCCCTCTTGGGAAATCACAGATCACCCATGTACAATCCATTTGGCTATTTAAAAACAAAAAGCAATTTCTCCTCCTCAGTATAGCTGGGAATAATTTCAGCTGCTCTGACTTCTGAACAGAATCTGAGTGGCAGCTTATACAGTCACTTGTTTGGGGGAAACTATAGATACAGTTTTATAGATGTGCAGGGGAGATTTCAATGGCACTAAATGATGTATAAGTGCAGGCAATTAAGATTTCCATGGCTGCATGAATCTAAGGAGAGCCTGATTTTTCTCTCTTCCTTCACCATGCTGAAGTTGTGTGCTGCATGAGCTACTCTTCCACTTGTATTCTGCAGACCTTAACTTCTCTGAAAAGCTCTCCTGATCTGCATGAGCTGTCCTGCTCGCATCAGAGGGGTTACTTCAGTGACTAAGGATTGCAGACTGACATTAAGAAGTGCAAGACCCTTTGCTTTAAAGCTCTTAGAAAAAGACTCTCTCATTTGGGAAGCTTGCTCCTTGGTTATTCCTAGGAGTCAGGTAACGTGCCTCAAAACTATCCCTTTATCGAGGCTCCATGAAGGAATTGTAGGTCCATACCTATGGGGTTCAAGGAGTCTGTACAAGGAGTCTGGGTTGGAGACGCCAGAATCCTGCTCTTAGCCAGAGGGACTATTACTGAACCACCATGTTGCCAACATTAAAGATCTCTTTGATTAATTTCGCAAAACCCAGGCAAGTCTCGTGAGCACCAGAAAAGAAGTTTGGTGTGCTGGTGTTTAGGGACCGAGGCTGGAGAGCTGGCCAGAGTAACGTCACGTACACTGATACGATTTGAGCATTGTTCTCCCTTTATTGTTTACCTATGCAAGCTTATATCTACTTTTTGCAAAGATTCACCCCCAGTCCCTCTAGACAGCCTCTAATCAGTGGGGGAGACGACCAGTGTATAACTTTGCCAAGGACTTTCAGGGCTGCCTGCAGCCAGGTGCTTTCCAGGCTTGCCTGCAGCCAGGGGCCAGTTCAGGGGCTTTTCCTCAGCAACCCTGGGTTGTCCAATCTTCCCAGGGTTATCATATGCCCCTGTTCTACAAGGAATCCCTGTACACTGGTGGGAGATGGCCTCTGTGTCAAAGGGTTAGGAAAAACACTGGGTTTTCCTGTCAGCGTGACTGGGAGCCTGGTGGAGTGACATGAATGGCAAAGAGGGAGCAGAGGGACTGGAGGATACCCCTCCCAGCTCACATCTGTGCCTGTGCACACCTGCATTCAGCACTGCAGCTTGGGGTCTGTCAGCTTGCATGAACGACTGACCCAACACTTTCCATTTCGCTCAACTACGCTGACTTGAGGTGGGGCGGGGGGAGGTAAAGAAAATAAGGAAATAATCAAAAAGAAAAGCAAATTGCTTATCACATGTGTAAATGGCCTTTACTCTGCTACAGCTTTCAGCCTTGTCTGGTATAAACTAGAGAGAAAGAATTCCTGTCTGTGGAGCTGGTAGAAATGTTTGCTGAAACACGTGTCAAGAGAGCGCTTCAAAATTAGAAATGAGGCTCTGTATGTTGTTGCTGGTGTGATCTAACATAGCAGCTCCAATGTTCTTCAAATTGCCTGTACCAACTACTTCAAATGCATCGCCACTAACACTGAAAGCTGTAGTGGTGCTAGGTGCCTTCCACCACCAGACTGTCCTTCCAAGCTGTGCTTTTCCTAAGGGAGTAGCAGTGTCTCCTGGCTTTAATGAGACCCTGGAATAAAAGCGTCCTGATGTGTTTTCCTTCCTACAACTGCAGGGTACTCCAGGACCAATTGGGGTTTCGGGACCAGCAGGACCAAAAGGAGAAAGGGTGAGTTTGCTTCAGAACTGATGGATGCTCTGTAACTTCTCTGAAGATACAACAGCTCTGAGGGATGGAGGGAGCTCTAGGCTTTTCCAGAGCTGGGATTGCCCTCTCCTTGTGCATACAAGACCCTCAGCTGCACCTCTTTGGTATTTGAGTAGCTCATCCTTGGGGGTTTTCAGGTGCTTTGAAATGCATCCTTTGCTTTTTCTTCTATGGTGTTCTGCTACCTGTTTGTACTGAATAGGAATGTTAACAGTTTCTACTCTTTTATATCCATTTCAGGGCAGTAAAGGAGATCCTGGAGTTGCAGGACCAATGGGGCCAGCAGGGCTTCCTGTAAGTATGGAATAGCAGGGATTTATCTCCAGAGCCTGTGCCTTGCTTTGGTTGACAGCTGAAGATGCTGCAGTATTACAGTGTTTGTAGTCACAGCTGAGTTAGGTGTAACTCAAAAGATTTCATTTGCTGTGGGAGTGACAGAAGAAGCTGAGTAGCTTCAGAGCAGACTCAGAGTGATGTGGAGGAGGCTGAAGGGAAACTGTTAATTCACCTTCGTCCTTGAACTACCAAAAGAAGCTGTGGGGGACTCCCAGGATGTGTATCTTAGTCCAAAATGCTGCTTTTGAGCAGCTCCCCTTACCTTTCACAGCCTGGATGCCTGCCTCCCAGCTGTATGGGAGAGTCCTGTCTTGCCATTGCAGGGACAAATGCTGCCTTCAGTGAGGTTAGTTCCGCTGTCTGGGATTGCCTTTTGCAAAATGGGGCCAGTGTTGGTGCTCTGGTCTAATGCAGTCATGGAGTTGCTTTGTTGTTTAACACAAAAAACGAAGTTTGCTGCATTGTCACAACTAGTTTGTTTCTTATCTGAAGGCCCTTAAGGTAATAATAGTGCTGTTGCAACCTGGATGGTCTGATGGAGGTGAAGAGAAGGTTGTCTGCTGGAAAAGTTTTGTTTTTGACATAGGGCCATTGGTACAAATGGAAAAAATCCAAGCTCCTGAGCACACAATCTTCTCTGTAGTGGGAATACAATGAAACCTACTCGTTTTTAAAGTATTTCTTTTTGTGTTGATGCATTTCAGGGTTTACAAGGTCTACCTGGTGACAAGGGAGGCCGGGTAAGTTGCCAGGCGAACTCCTTGTATTTAATTGCTAACACCTGTACACAGTGACATCCCAGTTAACTCCTGAGCACCTGTAGCAGCTAGCATGTGTTTGCCAGACCTTCATCCAAGTAACCTTACACACATTTTACAAGGTGATACCCGTAGCTCATTCCATCACCTGGGGCATTGTGCTATATCTCTCTGAAGGCTGTAGGAGGGATTTTCTAATGTGTTCATTGTTGTCACACCTCTGTTCTCACTGAAGCACAGGACTTGAGTTAGGCCAACATGGTGTGCTTTAGGAAATCCAGCTTATCTACTTACTGATGTGTGTAGGGATTCCTGGGAGAATTAGCTGAGGTGTAGCCAGCAAATCTTATTTCAGTACTCTGAAATTATCCCTGAAGCATGAAAAAGAAGGTTGTCTTCTAGCAAACGATCCTGCAGAGAATTTGGAAGATGGAAATTTGGAAAACATAAATTAAATTTGCCTGCCTTGAAGAATCAGACATAAAATCTCCTCAGGCATTGTCCTGAATGGAAGTGATGGTGAACAGCTGGGTCAAACCTGGTAATGAGAATGGCAGCTTTCCCATCGTACCACCTGTGTTATAGAAAGGTAAACATTGCTAAGAAGTGCATGTTGAGAAGCTCCTTCTTTTTCACCAAGTTTTCTTGCCTATTGAGGCTTTGAATCTGAATCTTTTTGATAAAAACATTTAGGAGCTATGGTTGAATATAATTTATATTCAGAAATATAAATGACTTTTGGATTGGAGTCTGTAATATTACAATTGTATAAATGTCAAGCAGTTCAATAGAGTACAAGTGTATGTAGTCACACACACCTTTTATTCATAAGAATCTGGCATCACCTAAATTTATCTGGAAATGTAATTTTTTTATAGTGCATGTGCCCGTGTGATTATTTCATTATGTGGATTTGCTTTTGATGCATAGTGAGTGTTCTCTATCCTCCATCTGCAATGGATTTCTGACCTTCCTCTGCACAGAAAGGACAGTTTTGGACAGCACTAGCCAGCTGGCATCTTAAACTAGGGGAGAAAGGTTCAAGTTTCATGGGAATGGCAAAGTTCTCCCCTTTTTTGATCATTGCATTTCTGCCTTTGCTTCTTAACTTCCTCTTCACTTTTGTTTTGCTTGTGTGGCTTCTAAAAAATGTAATTTTTAATTCCTAGACTTTTTCAGTTGGTTTTTGAACTGAGTATCTTAGTTAAAAAAAGGATCTTTCATTAGCTTTCATTAGCTGGGATTTCCCTGAGCTCTGGCATAAAATCAAGTGAAAACTGGGAGAAATTGCAACTCCTTGTAGAGGATGAGTTGGAAAGCATGAGTGGGGAGTTTGACTGGCCCCTTGAAGTGTGCATGCACTCTGCCTCACTGCAGCCCATGGCTTGCAATGGAAAAGTGTGAGAAACTCAGGAGTGTAAATGGGCAAGTGCAGTATCTTAGGGGACCCTAGAAAATAACCCTTTTCCCACTGAGCCTTTGTCCAGGGATTTCCCCTTACTCCCTACTCCGAAGTCCCAGTTTGCCAAAATCCTCTCTTTTCCTCTAGGCTTTTAAAATCCCAGAAATGCTCCTGCTGCTCTCTGCTTGAAGCAGGAGATCAGCGTAGCTGTGCCTGGGGTTGTGGCACTAATGGCAGTGGGAACAGGCAGCATTTTGTGTAATCCAGCTGAAAAAGTGTGAACCCTGAACTTGTCCTGCTGTTATTTTAATGCCTGTGGGGGTTTTTGTGTGTGTGTGTGTTTGTGTATCTTCCTTGCTCCTATAGGTCCACCTTTGTCCCCTTTATCCCTTCCTCCTCTTCCACCTTTCTTCCTGGTTCCTTCCTCCAGAGCAACCCATGCTGCGTTTTTCCTGGATTATCCTCTGCATTCCAGTGCTTGGTTCTGGGTGACTTCTCCTCATTGCCTCTTCTCTCCAATCCATTTCTCTTGCCAGCTTTGGGTTTAACATTTTTTTTAAAAGAACAAGCAGCAGCCTGTGCTGTCTGATTTTATCCCTTAATTCCTTTAACACTCCCCACGAGGACCCTAAGTTCAGTTCCCTGTGCAGCAGCCCCTTCCCTGTTTCATGCTCAGCAGCTTCGAGAATTGCCTGTTACACAGAAGGATTTGGTGTGGATGTAACTGACAAATACCACACTATGCCCTGCCTTGTGCTGCTAGTTAAGAATCAGGGACCAGTTGCTGCCCTGTGGCTGTGCTGCCTAGGACTACTCTGGTCTAACAGGTTTTTTGGGAGAGCGCTAGTCAGAGCATCCCAAAGGACAGCCAGACTGTGCAGATTCTCGGGGTTGAATACTTCCTTCATTCTCTGGCTGAGAGTTCCCTGAGTGAGACTTTCTTTGAGAATGGGAATTCAGAGGCATAAAAAAAGCATCTCAGTACTATCCCAGAGCTCCGGTGGCAGAGGGACTTTCCCAGCCAGCCGGAGATTGAGATAAGGTGGCACACTGCTGGTCAGAGGGGTGGTTTCCCATCCTGTGTAGTCTGGGGTCAGCCGGTTCTCCAAGGTGCCTCTCTCTGGTGTATGGGAAGCCCCGACAAGTGGTGTGATGATCCCTTTGATGCTGAGCCCTCACAGTCTGTCAGAGTGGGACTGCAGCCACAGCCACAGTGTTTATGCAGCTCAGTTACTGCTCAGCAGCTCCATATGTTGATCTTCACTTAATATCTCAGAGGGATAATTATTTTAAAATGTTTCCGAAATGTTTATTCTTTTTTAAACTATCGCTGACATTTGTTTGAACTGGATGATCCTAAAGCTCTTGTGTATTCTTTTTTTTCTTGGACTAAACTATTATTTACAGGGGGAGAGGGGCAAGAAAGGCTCTAGAGGGTCTAAAGGGGATAAGGGAGACCAAGGAGCACCTGGATTAGATGCACCCTGTCCGTTGGTATGTCCTGTTTCATCAAATGTATTGTTTTAAGATGTGTTGATGGGGAAGACAGAAGGAAATCATAACATAAATAATAGTCTTGCAAAAGTACAACATTTGGGTAAGGTCTGGCTGGGTTCCCACCACAGCCTGTGGCAAAGCTGTGGGACCAACTGATCCTCTGAGAGATCAGGCTCCTGAGTGACCATGGTTATGTTCCTTCCTCTTCCAGACCTCACAAAGGTTTGGGGTACATGGGATGTCCCATGTGCTGGGAGCCCGGGGCTTTCTCCTCTGCGGATAGAGCCCTGTCTCCTTTGCTGCTGGTTACGGCTCTTCTCTGGAGATGCTCGATAGGATCAAATATATGTGATAGCAAAACTGGAATGCTGGTTTCCTTGTCTTGGAATAACAGCCAGCTGATATGATGGCCTGAGAGCACACAGGGCACTTGAGCTGCACTACCCAGAGGGAAAACAAGTCTCAGTTATCCTAAATGGGATGTGTTTCTGTCAAAATAGATTGGCTGTAAGTCTAGGCAAATTAATATATACAGGAATATGTGTACATTTTTATCTAAATTCATATGCTACAGCAAATGCTGTCAAAAATCTGCTAGCAGTGCCGCAAATTCCAGGAGTACTTGGGGATCATGCTTTTAAAAATCCAGCTGCTGGGTTTCCTAGTGAAGATCAGAGGAATGGATGGTTTTGTAATGGAGGAAACGCTAGTCCCATCCTCTCAGCTTTAACTTAGAGAAGCATCTCCTGGCTCATAGATGACAGAAAACCAAAAACGAAACTGATGCTGATGCAGACAGGGGTCTGTGCTGGGTGTGCAGCTGAGTGCCCTGTGCCAGTCCCAGCAAGGACTCGGCTTCTCCTCCTGGGACACAGAGCTGGCTGGCACTGAATGAAATAACGATAGTGGTTGATTTCATAAACAGGGTCTCCGAGGTTTTAAAGGCGAGAAGGGTGAGCCGGGGCTACCTGGGCTGGACGGCCTGGATGCCCCATGCCCATTGGTATGGTGTACCTTCCCTTTCCTGCATGCTCATTTGCTTTTTGGCTCTTGATGCTATTTTCTGATCCCCCAAACAGCTGCATGCCCTAGAGACACCCAGCAGTTCCTTCCTTACCTGTCTCCATCTTCCCTTCCTCTCATAGCTGCTGTCAGAACCAGGCCCTTCCCTTCATTCTGATTCCCAGCTGCTGTCAGCAGTACTTTGTGGCATGAGGAAAAGTAGAGTTGGAATGTGGTTTTATTTACAATTTCTTCAATTCTTCCTTTGCCTTCACTTTCACAGCTTCCAGTAAACCTATGTATGCAGACCCAGCTCTGCACTGGCTTGGCTTCCTCACAAGGAGCTGCAATGCTTGTGTCCTTTATTAACTCTATTTTTAAGTGCCTGTGTGTGTTGAGCACAGCCTGACATGGTTCCATATGACCTCAGTCACCCCATACATTAAGATGACTGAAAATAATAGTTATCCCATTAGTAAGCCCATGTGAAACATATTAATGGGGACAGTTAACCTCTCTGCTGAGTAATTCCTATTTATTACTCTCCCCAGAAGTCCAAACTGTATCCATAGTATCCAAAAAACTTGAATTTGGGATTGCCTGTTTCCCAATATCCATCTTATTTGAGTGATAAAATGACTGTTGTATTAGTGCCTGATCTAGCTCAACAGCTGTAGGGCAAAAGTATTCTGAAACACCTAACCCCAACTGATTTCTACGTATCCCAGTAAAGGTCATCAATTTATTCATTTTCTCTGATATTTCTGGAGATGCAGCATTCAGGGTGGGATTTTTTTCTCCTTAGGACAGTCTCAACATCTCTGTAATACAAAGAAATTTGTACTCCCCTGCCCTTCCGGCCCTGTTTGGCCTGACAAAGTTTGCTTGAGTATGGTCCTTCCAAGCTTTACGCTCACTTAAGGATGTTTGATGCCATCTACTTTGGATGGGATATTGTTAGTTCACTAGCTGGAAAAATGCACCCCAAAGCAAAAAGCCACATTTAGTTCAGAAGGTTTTCCTAGTTTCTTGAGGAAAAAAACAAAACAGGAAACTGCCATAAAAAGCTGTTGTTATTTGAGCTTTGTGAAGAGCTAACATAGTTTTCCATCCAGTATTCCCTCCTTTAGGTGCTGCTGTTGCCTCTTTGGGGCAGTGACCACTGTTAAAGTCTCAGTTGCAGCTCTCTACATTCTGGGTAGCAGAAACTTCTTCCAGTCCCACAGGTGAAGCTGTACCTGCCCAGAACAGTCCACAAAGGAGGAAGACCACAGAGCCATGTGTTTTGTCTCCCAGTTATCATGGCCAGGTTTCTATAGAGTAACATCTGGCTGAATAAGGCCCCTAATTTTGCAGGTGCAAGGATTTCACCAGTGCCCTGGTACACGACCTTTTTGGTTTTGTCAGTGCTCCCAGTGAGGATTCACCCCACATGGCTGTATTAGAATTCACACTATTTTCATTAAGGGAGACTTGCCAGAAAATCTGATGAAATACGGATGCTGTTATTTTTTTATACGTAGTGTTCTGGCATGCAAGCTAGCTTGGGAACGTGAATAAGCATGTTTTTTGATCCAGCTAGGTTAGAAGCTTAGCATCCAGCTGACACATCCATGTGTGTAGCTTATGGAGGCTGTGAACTGACTCTTTGCACATCTGAGATATGTGGAAGGAGATCCTTGGTACTAGTAAGCATGTCATGTTTCTGTTCTTGGCACATTCGCCTGCAACAAACACTTCCTTGTGACCCTGATCTTCCTTTGATCCCTAAGCTGTGACTCCCTGGCCTCCCATTCCTTCATACACCTAACTTCCCATCTCCTCCTGCCGTGCACTACACCAGTCATTCCTATCACCACCAGTGTACCAATGGGAATGCCACAATTTACCCAGTAAATAACTTGTAATCCCATGTTTCCACGTAGTTGGGGGAAGGGGAGGAAGCAGCACAAGGAGACCAAAGTCAAAAAATGCATTTGAAAAGCAATATTGTTGTACTATCATGGTAACATTCATGAGCCCCCTGGAAGTGCATCTCCAGTAAATAGTTAATTTCTCAATATACTACCGTGCATTTGCTTTTCTGTTTGTATTTTTTTGGGGTTTCCTGGGGAATAGCGATAGACCACGAATCTACCATGTGCACACAGCACAAATATTTGACTTCTCATGTCAGAGATTTATCTCCTTACATCTGACTTTATCTCCTGCCCCAGAGCACCTTAGCACTGGTGTCACATCCAGCCCATCAAAGAGGGTTTCACAGGGTTGAAATGAATGGCAGCCATTTACAAAAGCATTTCCCAACCATGGAGCCCAAGACATCACCGTTGCAGAAGTGCTGGGGGATTTTCACAGAAATCCCACTGTGTTATTGAAGCCAAAGCCCCTTTTCAGGGACTCAGCTGAGACATCCTGAACCAGCAGAGGGGCTGCTTGCCTTCCTAATTTCCCGGGAGCAGGATCTCCCCAGAGGCAAGAGGGGATAGCTGGGCAGTGTCTCACATGACAAAGCAAACCCTTTGACAGATAGGGCAGAAAGGAAAGGGAGGTTTTTTCCAGACCCTCCTCAGGGTCTGAGGTTAGTGCTGACTCTGGGGTTTGGTTTTAAGCTCAATGTTACATAGCCAAGCCTGAGGACACAGAGCAGCCACTTCACACTTCCCACTGCCAGCCCCTGGCAGTATTTTTCTGGCTCAGTTGGCCCTCCTGTGTTCCTTCTCTTCTTCCTTCAAGGAAGCCTGAATAGACTCCTTTCTTAGGAGAGAGTGGTTCTCGGGTACATAAGTCCCTTGGACAGCGTGCAGGCATTTCCCTTCTTCACCCCAGCCCCTGCTTCAGGCTGCACTGGTTCTGCCAGCCGGAAGTCTGGGTCATCTGAATGGTGAGGAATATCTCTGACTATTCCTCCAGCCCTGGTTCAAACTGTTTGTTGCAGTAATAGTTAACCCATGCCTTCCTTTCTCCATCTCTGTACTACTTTATGTGTCCTAAATTGCTATTTCATCCATCTTTTTTGCAGGGGGAGGATGGCCTTCCAGTTCAAGGCTGCTGGAATAAGGTAAAGTAATCTTGGAAACGTTGTTGTGCTGAGTTGGCAGTGCCATGGGTCCTGCTGATGTTTTTCCATGAATCTGTATAAGAGCAGAAGAGGTGTGGATGCATGGATGGGATTTCCAGGACTGTATCCCTGGAAAGTGGCAACCAAAACTCCTCCTTATTTGTATATCAGAGTTCAGCTCTATGGGCTACAAAGGAGAGAACTGTATCTGTGGCCTGTGAGCTGCCTGGCCCTGCTTCTAGTCCTTGTACAAAGATGAGATTTCCACCTGGATTCCCTCAGACCCCACCTGCACTCCCCAGGGTCTGGCCCACCTTCAGTGCCCACTGTGGGTGTTAATGCCAAGTGTTCAAGCCACAGTGGTAGGAAGAGGGTGGAGGCAGAGTCAGCCTGGGGTGAATCTCCCTTCCTCACTTTGGCACCTGGGGAAGTGGAAAGGGTCCCTGCTGAGATCTGTCACCATTGCTTTTCCTCCTGGAGAACCCAGAGCCAGCTTCCCTAACAGTGTCCTTCCCCCCATGGCGTGGTCCTTCCCCCTGTGAGCTGTCACTAACTAACACTTGTTAGTGAGTTGTCACTAACACTTGTTTATGTTTTCTTTTGCAGTGATGATTCTAACCCTGGATTGGCCTGTGTGTGTTACTGTACATAGAATATTTATTTTTATACAGTGTTCCTCTCTGAAATGCCAGAAGTTATGCATTTTTACAAATTATCATAAAGTGGCATATTTTTTTGTACAGAAAATACTAGATATCCCTTTTTTCCATTTGTCAGTTCTCTGTATTGCGCTTGTTTTGTCATGGAGTACAGCTGTAATATTTACATGGTATTTGTGCACATATGATGAATATAGGAACTTAATAAATTATTGCATTAAAAGTGCCCAAAGGAACTGCCCTGTATAGATATAAAGGTCATTTTCATTTTTCAAGCTGGATCATTCAAGAATATTTCAAAATATTACATATTTTTTATTAAAGCGAAACATTAACACTTCTGTTGTGATGAATTAAAGTGTTGCTGAAAAACCTCATGGTAGTCCCCATGAACTGGGAACGTAGAGACTCGCAGTTTAATTATCCTCCCATGAGCTAGACTAACCCTCCTGACAACAAGGCAAGAAATTGGTTGGCAAGAAATTCTACTCCCTTTCTAAATTGTAGGCCTTGAAGCAGCTTAATTAAAGTTTTATTTAAAATTAAGCATAACGCAGCATATACCTCGATATCCTAACAAATGTGTATTAGTGAAATCAATCCATATGACTTTTTAAAATGTTAACCAAAGGTCGCATGCAAATTTGCAGAGTGTGTAATTATCATTTGCATATGCAGATCTTAATTATCCTTCCTGACCTACCTTTGTTGGTATCTCAAGTCTAAATTACCCAGAGAGGAAAATACTACCAGACTAAAGTGAACATAAGTGTTCTTTCCTTAGAAAATGAGGGGAAAAGTGGAAGTCTAAATCTGTTTCCTAAAACATGTCTACTTGTCTTGGTCCTTCACATAGGGGCAAAGGCAGTGGGCATCCCAGGAGTTTCAGGGGAAAGCTACTAGTATTTAATGATCACAAAGGAGAAACACGAGTGGTGATGCATTAGTGAGGCTGCTCCACCAAAATCCTGGTCTTTGCATGATGCTGGCACTACAACAGGAATTCAGCTTCTCCTGGCTACAGCTGTGCCAGTGGAAGGGGTCACCTCCACGAGGTTCCCCCATACTCAACTATTCATCTATTCACAAACTATTAATCAGTTGTTTTTCTAGACAATTCCATACAGCCTTTTAGCACCATCATAATAAAGTGACAGAGTAAGGGATGTAGTTCCCTTGTATACAGGGGAAAGGCCTGCTGGGGACTGCCCAAGGAACCCAGCCCAGCCTCTGACAGATGGATTGCAGCAGTCACCTCACCCTTTCAGAAATTTACTGAATTTCATCTAAAAACCAGTATGGTTTCCACTGCCCTGTGTCCCTTCCCTCCCCCGCCCTGCAGGCTGTTCCGACTCCAGTGCTCTCACAGTTAGACAGCTCCTTGCAACTTTCAACCTAAACTAATTCATGGTATTTATAACCATTTGTTCTCATGCCAACATTGTCCTTGGGATGAAATGTTTCCATGCATGCTGTTTTCATGAGATGCTTGGTGCAATGGAGCTGAAACAGCATGGAGAGAAAATGAACCACAGAGCACTGAGGGATTCTTGTTGGTTTTCTCAGTAATAGATGTCATTATTATAAGCCCCAGCTCCCTGTTAAAAGGCTTTGCAGCTGTGAAGCTGAGCTAATTGGAACAGCTGATGTTCCAATTGTGTTTTAATTGCACACCTGTTAAAGAAAGCAGTTACTAAAGGCCCAGCCCGGTGTACTCCTAGTGCTTTGGGTTTGGAAGGTTGTAGTAGCAGCAGTGAGTTCCTGCTCTGATCTTGAAGCATTCAGCTGCAAGGAACGATGTTTGAATGCTTCAGTCCCTTCTCAAAATCCTCGCTCTTCTTAATCCTTAAAAACATAGACATCCCTAGGAGAACCTGCCAAAGCTTCCTGTTCCCTTTGGTCTGTGTAGCATGGTTTTTGTGTAGCTGGTATTTGTGATTGCACTGCATGGGATTATTGTTGGTTGTTTTTATCTGATCCAAGAGCAAAGTGAATGCACATCTGTTACGTTGTCCTGACTACAGGATTCTCGAGGTGATGCTGTACGTGTTTTATTTCTCCGCCTGATTTTTGACTGCTGTATTTGTGAGAAAGCTCTTGCCTGAGGTGTGAGGGACCTTGAAGTGAAATTGCCAGAACTCTCGAAAGTACCTCACTTGGGTCAGCAGAGACTTAGCTACTACTGGGAAAATGTGTAGGGTACTCTCTCATCTGTCCTAAAGGTTGGGAAATGGTGACAAGTGTTCCCTGTAGCTGCTGCAGATTATAGCCTGGGATTTTCATTGAAGTACCAGACAACCATTTTGTATTGCTGTTCTACAGCCCCAATATTGATCCAATCTCATCAGCCACTAGGGATAGACAAGAGGTCTCAAATCAGTGACACCACACTGACCTGCTGCTCTTCCCAAACCTAAGCTCCTTGCATGTCCAAAGAAACCCCAAGGGGGCAGCTGGGTTTGTACCACCCTGAGTGTGGCAGTTTAGTTTCAGGCTCTGTCCCTACTAAACCTGTAACCAGGGTACTGTTGCTGTTGATTCCTGTCAATTCTGCCTGGCTGTTTTCATGTGAAACCTTTTGTCTGCCACTTCAAGGGTCAAACTCCTTGGTTGATAGCCAGAAAGTGAGTCTGAGAGTGGAGAAGCTTGGAAAATGGCAGCAGAGTGAAAGGAGGAGGCCCTTCCTGAAGATTTGCTGGAGATGTTTTGGAAGTTCCCTCCTTGGAGCCTGGGAAGAGTTCCTCGGTGGCACACCAGGAATGTGTGCCCAGATGCTGCCCGCTGGGGCTGCGGGAGCTCAGCATGCCAGCGCTTTCTGCTTTGCTTTCTGTCGTCCCCCAGAGGCCAGTGGCAGGGGTTGAGAATGGCACCATTTATATTCTTTTTCTTTGGTCATTTTCACTTCATTCTACTATTGTGGTCAGACTCTTCAGATGAAGAATTAGGCTCATTTTCCAGCAGCAGCTGCATAAATGAGTGCAAGACATAGACAATATTTCTGGGAGGGGATCCTTTGATCCAAGAAAGAAACTCTTTTTGAGCAATTCTCTTTAGAAAAGCAGAGGAACCCCCATGTTCAGTTCAGACTGCTGCTCAGAGAGGATAACACTTTTTGCTACCATTTCTGGTTAGCAGATGACAAACTTCCACCTGTATCATTGATGATTCCATCTTTAACCTTTTCATCACAAACTTTCTTCTCCTGTTTGGGGTTTTTTGAACCATACTGAAGGCATGAAATATGTTGTCAGAAGAGGAAAATGTGGAGTGTGGAAAAAGTCTGGTTTCACTGACTAATTCCTTTGCTTCCTGTACTTGTGCTTTGGTCTCCACTGCACCCACTGGATGTACTTTGTCTGGAGCCCTCCAGAAATGTTTTCTGCTGGCCCGTTAAGGCCATTTTGTGGGTACATCTCCACAGATGTACTTCCAGATGGAAAAGAAGGATCACAAAGGTTCAATTCCACTGTTACATGTTTTAATATGTTCACTAAAGGGAAATAAAGATTTGGCAAAAATTTCCCAGCTGCCTGAAGGGCAGAATATACAATCCTGGATACTTCCTACCAGCTGCCATGCAAACCTGGCATCCTTTACTCATCCCTTACCCCACTGCTGGAAGTTAACATGTAAGCTCAAGTGTCTTTCCACCACAGCTTGTGCAATTTATTGTAAAAAACCCCAAACCTAAAATAAGTACCTGTCTTTCGAACGTGACAAAACATCTCTACTTCCCTGAGTGCATTGGGAATCCCGTTGGCCCAAGTAGTAAACCACATATTTAACTTTGAGGGAGTGATTCCCCACTGGCTTCAATGATGCTATTTGCATTGAAATACTTTGGTGAGCCAGGGCCATTGTTACTAGAGCTAATGAGTGATATTATCTCAATCATTAGACAGATCCAAGTGCTAAGAAATTCACGTTACAGTTAGGGAGAAAGTGCTGATTTCAAGCTCAAAGGGATGCCATTAACCCAGAGCCATCCCAGATTCAAGCACTCTTTGTCAGCAGGGGTGGAGTCATTCTGACCTTCTGATAAGGACACCCATACCTGACACCCATCTCCTCTCTCCAATGCACAGAAAGTCTACTGTTAAAATAATTCCAGGTTTGCAAAGAATGGGGGAAAAGTTCTGCTTTCAGGTTCATCTGAAGAACTGCAGATTTTTTTAAGGTTTCTAACGCATGTGTTCAGGAAATAGAGTAGTGGGGGAAGAAATTGTTTCAGTTGGTAACCAGGCTGGTGGAAAGATTAATTTATTTGATTTGTAGTTTTTTTTTATTTTTACTCTTTTATTTGGGGTGGGGGTGGGGTGGGGTGGGGGTGGGGCGGAGGGAGACCCTGACCAGAACTGCAGGCGGTAGGTGTGCATTTTTTCTTCTTTTTTTAATGAAAACCATTATATATATAGCTTGATAATGTTACTTCTACTTTTTGTTAATGATTTTTGGGGGCAATTTGTTTGCTCTATTCTGTTTTCTTGTGTTTTCTTTTAGGTATATTTTTAATGGGCTTTTGGAATAAGTGTGTAGAAGTTCCTCACCCAAAATGTCCTAAGGACATTCCTGTTGTGTTTTTTCTCCCCAAGTTCAGTAGTGGAAAGGTGCTTTCTATAGGCAAACCCGTTTTTAGTGGGGATAAATATACCCCCAAAGGCCACACCTAGGGACCAGGTGCCAGTGACCTCTCCCAGACAAAATGCTCTCTCCACAACTCTTCATTTACATTTACAGAGATCAAAAGGGCTATGTTAGGGACCAGATGATTGGAAATGGTCTCTTCCCACCTTAGGTGGTCTGTCTGAAGGCAGTGAAGTCTGGTAAGAGCCACTGTGTCCTCTTCAGAAACGTTCTACAGCCTGAAATCGCAGTCTTGGCTAGAAAGAGCTGAAAAACTAAATTTAAAAGACTTTATGTAAACATGGCAAGTTCTTGGAGGGTACCTGCTCAAGTATTACTGTCTGTTGCTATTGTTTTCCCTCCTCTGAGTCCAGCAACACACTGGTTCAAGCTTAGCTTTAGGCCATGCTTCACCCTGAGCCTAAGTGCAAATGCTTTGCTGGATGAGGGTCTCCC
This sequence comes from Corvus kubaryi, assembly GCF_017639235.1. Taxonomy (NCBI): domain Eukaryota; kingdom Metazoa; phylum Chordata; class Aves; order Passeriformes; family Corvidae; genus Corvus; species Corvus kubaryi. Next base: position 16,328,866 of record NW_024581117.1, read on the forward strand.
CTTCTTTTACACTTCGGTTTTTTTTTCCCCTTCCCCTCTTTTTGTCCCTATATCTTCCAGATGTCTTTGATCCAGACAAAATAGCTACTTTCTTCTCTGCGTTTTCAGAAAATCTCTGTTGGTCATGTTTTGATCATTTTCCACTCACTGTTATTATCTATCCTTCCTGCTATCCTTCCTCCCTCCTTGTAGGCCTGCTTTGTTAAACATTTTGAGCTGATGAGAACATCATGACAAAACATGAATTAAGACTGTAGATGTTTGTGATTTATTTTAGAGTTGACTGTAAAGCTTTTACTGTTTAAAGGCAGCAAGGGCAGTGTAGTTTTGTAGCTTTCTTACTATTTTGTTTCTTCTTTTTCAAACAGAGTTAGAATACTGCAGATTTTTTTTTCAAGAAAAACCTGCTAAACTTTTGTTTTTCCTGCAAAACATGAGTTTGTTGAACTCCTGTTTCAAAGTTTAGTAAGTTAGATACTAATGGCAGGTATGAGAAGATTGGTTGTGGAGCTTGTGGAGTGCAACTTACGCTATTGCTTTCCATGGTATATTGTTTGTCAGTCTCTTGTCTCTGGTGGGGGTTTGCTGGGAGGGTGAAATTCCATTTTATGATAATTCCATTGTTTTTTCACGGTCACATTTCAAAATGTTGCTTCAGTAAATCGTCCCTTTTGCTCTCCTGCAAAGATTTGCTTTTACCCTGATGTTGTATCCTACAGCAGTGCCACAGGCCAAGCAGTTTCACCCTTTTTTTGAGCCTTCCAGAGGAAGAATGTTAGCTTCTTAAATTCCACAGCCTTTTCTGGGTGATGTCAGTGAAAAGGAGAGGAAGACACTTGCCAGCAAGACTGTGCAGGCCACCATAAGCAGACTCCTTCTCCAAGCCTGGTCCCTCACCATTCATTCATGACTTGTCCCATTCCCACTCCCTTCGCTCTGCTATTCCTTGTTCTCCCTCACTCATTACACTTAAAGATGGGCAAACTGAGGCAGAACATTCATTGCTGTGTTCACCCCCACCCCAAAAAGGGCTGAGATTATCCCCCTGATACAGGGAGGATTGGCCTGACCCCACACCATTCTCATGGCTTTAGTGATGCAGAATTAGCTCCAGATGTTGAGCAGTGCAGCAGTGGGAGGGAGTTCCTGATTTATGGGGACAGCCTGCAGATGTCACAGACTCTCCATGCTTCCATCACCAGTGGGTGCAGAGTGAGTGGCTGAAAGGAAGTGTTTTTCTGGATGCTCTGGCTTGGAGGTGGGTGGGGCATCCCCCATCCAGGTGACTTAGCTCCTCCAAGAAGTCACACTGATCTCCCCTTGGCATTCAGAGTCCTCAGAGCAACAGGAAATACCTCCCTGATGGCCTTTCCCACACCTGGAATGCTTGTGTCATTGGCACTGCTCCTGTTTCTCATCTTTGTGTCACTTGGACACCAAATTCTTTGGTATTGGGACACTTTCTGTCCAAGACCTGCTCCTCAGCCAACACCAGACAAACACCAATGACCTAACCCCTGCAGGAGAATGATTTTTGAAGCAACTTTGTGTCATTACATATCTGGTTTCCTTGTATTTTTCAAGAGAGGTTCTTCCCCTTTGATGGCATAGAATGTAGAATATTTATTGTAGCTGTAGTGAAGTGATGAATTGTGAGTAGATCTTGACAGGGCATTGTTTCTATGTTTCTCTTATAGACACTGATTGATTGAGATGTTTAAATCTGAATACATTTTGTACACTTTTTTTTCACATTGAACTTTTCAGCCTGTATATTGAATGTCCAATGTTACTTGGCATTGATTCATGTATGTGCTGTGTATATTTTTGTGTTACCAGTAATTTTTACTGTCATTGTGCTGTTTCTAAGACATTATTTCAACTCCTTTTGACATAGTTTAGCTACTTGGAATTTTTTGGACTTCCACTAAATTCCACACTAAATAATTTGCTAGAATGAAGAGAACAAAGGGCTGTTCTTTCCCACAAGCTTTTCAACCTCAGTAGGAGCTTCTTCAGCCAAAATGAGCATTTGACTTTTCTGTTTCACTTTTTTTTTCTTAATACAGTAGTGCTGATCTGTTTGGTTTTTAATCCTGGGAATTCTGAATTCCATGTTGACCATTCCTAGCAAAATTTTAGAAAAGCAGAGACAGCTGTGCCATGAGGAGTTATACTGATCATAACAGAATTGAAATATTGTAATTATTTGGTGTTTCTTTATAAATACTTTTTCCACTTTTAAGTTTTCAAGCAAATCTTTTCTCAGTGTGATAGAAGATTAAAAAGACACTAAACCCTCAACATGTACAAGGAAAGGGATTTAGGTAAATTATTTCCATCTGTATGAGTGAAAAATAGCTTAGGAATTTTTATGTCAGAACAAAAGCTGAGTTTCAGTTACACATTTCCTGAGTTCATTAATTAATCCAGCGATTTCAATGTAACCATCCCTGTCCTGGAAATCAGGGATACACTTAAAGAACCCCCTGAATCCACTCCTCAGAAGTAAATAAAGCTGAGGTTTCTAAAAGTAAAGTGTTGCTTAAATATAGCACCTTCAAAGCATTTCTGTCTTCTTGTAAAAGATGGGAATTTTATGTTTAATCACCAAATACCCATTTATCAGATAAAGAAGCCAGTGCTGATGTTACTCAGAGGTGCTGGTTTATATTGTGATAAAAACTGCTGTGCAGAACTGTATATTACTATTTTAAATACCTTAGCTTAGTCACTACATTAGGAGAACAAAGATGTGAGATTTTAGGAGGAAGTTTGTTTGGGGAATGGGTTTTTGGATGACTAAAAGTGGGCTAAAAAACAAGGCAGGAGGTTATGAAAAATATCTCTGGCTGGGGGGTTGTTTTAATGGTAAACATGACATCATATTTAAAGTGTCATCCCATTGTTTTCCAAGAGGAGTCTGATGAATTCCCCATGCATTGTGTTGAAGCTTTATTCCTTTGTGTCAATGTTTTAGTGAGGTTTCTATTTTAATTTATAAATTAAATACATACATGGATACCTATTCTGGTACCGTCTGCATTTGTTCCCTACGATGTACATACTTTCTTCTCCTTTTATAAAAATGCCTGTTTACCTAGTTTGTGTCTTTTGTAAATGACACCACATGCAAATCATAGCCCATAAATTCACTTACAGGTGAATTCACTTCCTCTTTGGGGTGGGTTTCAGGTTCCTGTGCTGAGGCAACCACGCCATCTGCTGTTTGCCAGTCAGGCCCGGGAACTGTGGAACTGATTGAACTGATGAACTTAGAAGGACAACCTCAAAAAGACTGCTATCACTATAAAATTAGACGGCTGGACAGAAAACAGAGTCCTACCTAGTGCCTGTGCTAAGGGAAAGGCAGCAACATCAGCTGAGCCCTAGCACTGGACCCTGCGGAATCTGCACGGCAGAAAGACAGCCTGAAACCTCCCATGGCATGAACAGCAGCTTGCTCTTACAACATTAATTAATCAACCATAAGTCACAAACCCACACTAACTGTGGAACTGAGAGAGCAAGGGCAAAGAGGGGAGAGACATAGACTCTCTCTAGTTATGCCCATGCCAAAATTGTTGTAATTACCAGCTTTGTGTGTTGTCTTTCCTCGAAACTGAGAGAAACAATGGCAAGGTGTCCCTCCATCTCTTCCTTCCTTCAGCTTAGGGGTATAGCCCTTTCCCTCCCCTCCTCCTCTCTTGTGTGCCTGGGTGTGTTTCTGTGTGAGCCCAGTCACCAATGCAGTGGTGGTTTCTTGGAATGAAAGTGATGTGATGAAAAACCATCAGCTCTGAGTGGCCAGACAGCAGAAGTGTGCTTCACTCCTGAGCTCCTCTGGGTACAGACAATGAGCTTGGAATGCGAGGCAAAATTCTCAATGATCTGGATGTTTAACAGTGACTGATGCATAAAGTTATATAGGAAAACAAACATGTTTTGATGATCCATCTTGGAATGGAGAATGTGTTTGAAACTTTGGCTTTTATCATTCCTTAAGGCTTCAAGGTCACTCTTGCTTTATAAAGTGATGGCTCCTGGATATGTATTGCTCTGCCCTGGGAGAGTAGTGAAATCTTGCACTTGTGCAATAAATAAATGTTCTGGAGGTTTGCTGTGTCCTGCTTCAGAAAAACGTGAGACCCAAAGGTTGGCTTGTTTCAAAGCATTTTCATTTATTTATAGGACACAGCTGAGATATTCTTTTCCTTTAGGGCTCTGCAATTAGCAGGAAAAAATAGCTAATGAGGTAAATTGTCTTGCTTTAAATCAAACTCAGGAACAATTATGAAAGCAGGCAAACACGAAGTGCTGTGCTGTCCTGACCTATGAGGCTGCTCTGAAAAGAACTTGGAGCTTTAATGGTCCTATCAAGGGAGACAGTGTGCTTGTCTGTGTTACCAGAGGAGAAAGGAAATGTGTCACTGCTTCAAACTACACCAAAGGGTGTAACAGCAAAGGGACAGACATCCTTATTAGCACAAGAATAGTCAATTTGATCTAAGATTCCTTTGCAACACTATGAGAAGTGAGAAATGTGATCTATTCAGTACAGATCTGGAGGGATCTGTAGTTGAGTGACTCAGTGATAAACGGTGCAATGCCACATTGCTGCATCTGTGCTGCTCTGACAAACAAATAGTTCTGCAAATGGCAAACCCAAATCATTGCATCAGGAGTCCCCAGACAGAGAACGTGTCACTTTCTGCACTAAAAAGTTGTGCTATAGTAAATGCTCAAACATTGTTGCAAGTAGTTTGCTTTAAGAAATTCACAGAGATAGAGGCTTGTCTGCCTCTTGGCTTGGCAGTGCCTGGTTATCATACTGATCTGTTGCCAAAAGCACCACTCACAAATTTATCGCTTTATCCATCCAGCTTTCCTCAAACTCAGAAACTGAAATAGGTTTTTTAGTAGTTAATGTAAAAATTGCAATCCTTGGGAGGCACAGAGCACCAAGCCAAAAGCATCAGTCGTTTCTCAAGTCACCACTGTTTCCTTAGCTAGAAGTCTTGACCTGTTCTAATTCTTTGGAGAAGCCATTATGTACTCGTGATTCCCACAATTTTCCCTATCCCTTTCTGGCTACTATTTCTGAGTTGTGGAGAGGGATCCTACAATGTATTCCTCAGCTGCAAACAATGTTATTTTCTGGGGTTTGTTACCTTACTCTTTTTTTCTTTATTCTGAAAGATGTATTTGTAAATCTCCATTAGAAAAAAAAAAAAAAAAAAAAAAGAAAAAGAAAAAAAGAAGTCATGTTGATTATGATTAAACATTCAATTAGTATTTTTACTTATATGACTAAGGAATAATTAAGACAATGATCTCTGCAGTCTGCATAGCTGCATTTAATGATAAGTAACAAGGATTAAAACCTCCTTTTAAAGGATGAAAAGGCATTTTTGATATTTTGTTAAGCTACTAAGCTACATTTAACTTTTAGAATCAGTAGGTGTTTGGGGAGGAAAGACCTTTCCCCTGGCTTACACACTATAGCTAACCTGTGACTGCAGCTGATCAGCCTACGTTAAACAACATGTCAGAATCTGACACACACGAAGACTTTAAATTCTAAAGTACGTGGGATGGTCTAATTTAAGAAAGTACTACTAAAGGAGAGTTTTCTAGAAAGTTAGGATGTGGTTTTTCTGGCTTCTTTAGCCCACTGTACCCAATCTACTGGCATAACAAGCACATAAGCAATATGAAAGGTGGAGGAAGGGTTAAAAAATGGCACAAAAATGGGGAAAACCATTCATTACAGAAATACAGATTAGCTGCAGAACTTGGTTGTTACAGCTGTTCTCTATGACCATAATATAGACACACATCAACTTTGATTGTATTTGGTTTTCCTAATGACAGGGCAATGCCTACACTGATTTGATCAAGTTCCTGGATTATATACATCCATAAAATAGAGCTTTTGGAGTACTTGGCATTCCTGTCCTGCCAGGATGACCCTGAATACCTGCCAGCCTGAGCGAGAGCGAAGCCCTATCTCTGGGTTCTGGAGCTATGAAATATTCATTACAGTGTTTGAGATACAACAGCTTCTGCCCCAAAATGAGAGTGCCATAAACAGGCTGTTTCCCCCATAGCTGGGGAGGCAGGCACGCAGCAGGCTATAAATGATACGATAGATGTGTTGCTTATTTTGACAAAGTAACAGATTGTATTTGAGCTCGGAAGGCAACAGGCAGATGGTCTTTGCACAACCTAGAGAGGGCACGCCCCGCTCCTGCTGAGTGGGGAAAGCTCTCCTTGACTCCAGCATGGCACAAATGATAGTTAGTTCTTCCCTGAACAACTCCATCTAAATAGCAAGAACATACAGGTACTGTGACCAAAAGTCTCTTGCCTGCTCTAAAAAGCAGCTGGTTCCAAGGGTGCTGTTACTGCAGAACAACGCAGACCTTGCAACTGTTCCAATGTTGCCTTGCTCTGATCTGCTCTACTCAAAAATTCTTTACTGTGTCACAAAGTGACTCAGAATCTTCCAGAAATATTTGAAACAACTTAAAATATCCCATGTAATGCTGTTAATATTTATGTTAAGGATAGGTTGTAGCCACTAGAGACATAAAGAGGGGAAATTGAGTTTATGGTGAGACTATTAAGAATCACAACAGCAGGAAAATTGGCATTAAAATTCAGACATCTATGACTGACTCTGAAAGTGTTACACTGTGAAAATCATCGATGTCCTCTCTCACACTTCTCCAGCACTCCTGTTTCCTTCAGGAGAATGTTGTTTATAAACAGAAAAATGTTGTTATAAACAGAGTGAGTTCTCCTAATGTTGAAAGTTTGCCTCACATAAAGACTTTTTTTTCCTTGAAAGACCTCCCACATGCTTGTGTTCTTATCGCACAGCAACTATTTGATGTTAAACTCTAACGAGCGGGGAATATTTCAAAAACTTGGGATACTTATTTTGCCTCATCTCAAATTAATTTTAATTAAAAACCCATGTACCGCATGCATGATTGTACGGGTTATTGGATACAGTTATTTGTATCTGGAAATAGAAAAATGTAAATGCTTTTCTTCCTTTTTCACATGGGTTTTACATTGTCATTCATTTTTATGCTTAGTAGTTGAAAATCTTCTTGAGCTTCCTCCTACCCTCCTAATATGGTTCAATACACTGACAAGCCTACAGATATCTTCTTCCTTTGCTAAATTCCAACTCTCAGTGGGCAAGATCTAGGTAAGGCTTCCTCTTACGTGTAAAGTAAGTCAAACTCATATACATGAGTTTTTCTCCTATGGTCTCAAAGCATCTTGACCTCGTTTTCAAAAAGAAGTGGCGAAGAGAACAGACTCCAAAGAATTAATCCACAGAAATGCATTGAGGCTCTTACTGAGTGTTTGAAAAGAGAAACGATATCTTTATTTCCATTTTAACGACAGTCAAAATACAGCTGTGTAAAGTGAACTGCTTTACCCAAGGTCACACTGCAGTCCAGGAAAACACAGGTCCTGAACTCATGCCCTCTTTCTTCATGAGATGGTGCGATCCACAATTAACATAACCTGGGGAAATATTCTATTGCTTTTTTCCCCACCAAATCCAGTCCTATGTAGTCACAAAATTGCTTACTTTGGCAGAACCAAAAACCAAACTCCAGTGAATCTTTTATCATTTTTTACAGTGGCAAAGAGAATGCTGAAAGCATGAATGGTTCTTTCTCTCTGTTGTTCCCAGCCACCCTCCTAAAGTAACAGTGCAAGTGAGGAGTGGTCTGTGTTAATAATGTATTTCCTAGTGCATTACAGTAGCCCCCAAATGTCTTTACAGCTAAATCAGTGCAACGATGTAAAATATCTGTACAGGAATAATGATACAAACCAACTTTCATGTAAAAATATACCTGAATTGAGTTAAAGAGGTATAGCCCTGTACTCTCCTGTTTGCACCAGCCTCTGCTCACGGATTTGGCGCTGCCAAGATTCATAACACAATCGCTTATTGTGTCTCTTGGAGCTCCAGCTCTTGAATCTGTGCGACTGTGGGGAAGAAAAGAAAAACCTTCAGCTTCCATTCAGAAGGGAAGTGAAGTTTGCAGCCTTCATGGGTGAGTTGGAAAGCCTGCGAGCACCCAGAACGCTCCAACGCGAGACAACACAAAGAGCTGCCGGCAGTCTTTGTTCCAGCCATTCCAAGCCGGCTTGGGGATGCTGGAATATTTGGGTTAGAGGCACCATAGCGAGGCACACAGGTCACCCTGCCAAAGGGATAGAGGGATGGGTGGCTCTCTGTAACAAAAACCAGGCACTCCTTGAGCTTTAGCCCAATCTGGGATTGCCTTGATACCTCTCCATCTCTGAACTCCTCCACCCTGGGAAAGGATGGGAGGCTTTCTGCCTTTATGCTCCCGGCTACCACAAGCCCACGGGGGCTAGGGTCAGGGGGGCCCTTTCTCTGCTGGGTGGGGAGGGGGTTCCTGCCCCCACTGCAGCCCTGGGGCCCGGGCGAGGAGGGCGGCAGCCAAGAGAGGGGGGTTGTAGCGGGTCCGGGCTGCAGTGACTCCTCCTAGAGGCGGTATGTGCGGAGCGGGAGGAAACCCCTGCCGCCCCCCTCACCAGCAGCCGCCATCGCCATTGAAACATACAATACGGGGAGATCGGCTGAGGCGGAGCGAGGGCGGGGGGAGCCGAAAAGGGAAAGTGGGGAGGAAAGGGTAAGGGAGGCAAAGAGAGGAGGAAAAGAGGGGGAGGAAAAAGAGGAAGGGAAGACAAGAAGGAGGAGGCGGCGACAGCGGCGACGGGCGCCGGCAGGTGAGGGGAGCGGCGGCGCGGGGGCTCCAGGGGCCGCGGCGAGGCCCTGCTCCTCTCCTTCCCTCTCTCCTTGGCTGCACGACCCACCTCCTCCTCCTCCTCGTCCTCCTCTTCCTCCTCCTCTTCCCGCCGCCGCTGCCGTTCTCCGGGAAGGCCCAGCCATGGCCGAGGCCGTGAGGGGAAAGGGCGTGAGAGGGGCGGGTGAGGGGCGGCCATAAAGGGAGGGGGGGCGCGAGGCTGTAGCGGCGGCGCGCGCGAGGCCGGCCCCGGGTAAGGTGGGGGGGGACGGCTCTTGCTTGCTGCCTCCTCTCGGCCCCCGCAGCGCTTCCCGTTCCGGGTCCGTGCGGCTGCCGCCACAGCCGCCCCTTGGCGGGCAGGGGGCGAAGCCTCCGCGGCGGCGGCACTCGCTGAGGGCGGGGGGAGGGGGGGGTGTGTGTGAGGGGGGAGCTTTTGCGCGGGAAAGCCGGCGGCCACACCCCCACACACACACACTCCGCTGCACCTCGGAGCGCCTGCGCGGCCCGGCTGCTCCCCCTGCCCCTCTCCCGTCGATCAAGCGGCTCACAGCCAATCACCGTGCTCCCTCCCCAGCCCGGGCAGCCACAGCGGCCAATCAGCGGGGGCGTGGGCGGGGCGGCGGTGTCTGGGCAACGGCGAGGCGTGCGGGGGGCGGGGCAGTGGCGCTCGGCGGGCGGGCGCTGAGGGGGCTCTGGGCGGGCTCCGGGGATGGCCGCGGTGTCCCCCCGAGCTCGGCGGCTCTCAGCGGGCTCCAAAGACTCGGTGTGGGTGCATACCGAGGCCTTTCCTCGCAGCCGCGCGGCGCCGTGGGGGTCGTCCGCTGTTGTTTGTGAGTGGGAGCTGCCTCTGCAGGGACCCCCGGGGCTTCGGGGTGCTCGGGAAGCTTCTTTCCCTGGGAATGGGCTCTGTGTGTGTGTGCTTCTGGAGTCCGGGAGACACCCTACCTGCCCCCTGAATAGCACTATGTTTGTGCTTTGGTGCCTTAGCAATTCCTTCAGCACCTGCTTTAGGTCTTTTACTCAATTTTTCACAAATATTTTGTTTGTAAATGAATGTGCAGCCTAAGCTGCTCCAAGGTATAATGTCTGTCAACTCCTAACAGATCTTCAGCTGGAGATGAGGGAAGTGCAGGTGTACTGATAGTCCTGCATGTCCTTTATTTCAGTCTTTGGCTGCTGAGTTCGAGTTCTCTCAATGTTTGGAAGTCAAGATGCTCCGAGGGCTGGAGCCCGTCTGCTCAGGAGACAGGATGGGAGAGCTGGGGATATTCAGCCTGGGCATGAAAAGGCTCTGGGGAGACCTTATTGCAGCCTTTCAGTACTTCAATTGGGCATGTGAAAAAGAGGGAGAGGGACTTTTTACATGGGCAGATAGTGACAGGATGCGGGAGAATAGTTTAAATCTAAAAAATGAGAGGTTTATATCAGATGTTATGAAGGAACTCTTCCCTAAATTCTTCCCTGTGAAGGTGGTGAGGCCCTGGCTCAGGTTGCCCAGAGAAGCTGTGGCTGCCCCATCCCTGGATGTGTTCCGCACTGCGTTGGATGGGGCTTGGAGCTGGTCCAGTGGAAGGTGGACTCTTAGGTATTTTTCCAGGAGGCAGAAGGAAAATGTCACTGGTTGTCTCGGGCTCTGAAGAAGGCAAAACTCAACAGAGGAAAGTCCTGCTTGCAGTCATATTGTAGAGAGCTCCGTGAAATGTGGTAGCTATTCAATCCCCCATAGCAACACAATGATGTTGGAGTCATGGCAGAGTGGGAGTGTGCTGTGACCGATTAAGGGATAGGGAAAATAATTGCTTTAAATTGCCCAAACTTGATGTCATGGCAGCCTGATATAGACACAGCCCTCATAGCTCAGCAAGGATGGACTTTGCACGAACAGCACAGGTTTATTTTTAAATGGAGGCTGCCCTTCATGAGGAGAAACGTAGAGATGATGAATCAGCTGGCAGGGAGGGAACGAGTGTGGGTAGACTTTTCAACTGATAAGCCCTTGAGGCTTGGCTGTGTAGTCAAAAGAGAACAACTAGGACAGCAGTGCTCAACGTGTAGTTCTTTACCTGTTGGTTGCGGTTCAGGTGAGTGTGGCAGACCTGAGCTCATGTGCCCCTTCCTGCAAGGAAGCCAGATTCCTCTCTCCAGGATTTCTTTGTCCAGGTCCACAGGAGTTTTCTCAGCATGTTTCTTTGTCCAGGTCCTGATGTGACTGTGCCATAGCTTGGCTTCCTACCAAAAATTGCCTCCTATAGGAGTCAAAACAAGACAAAAGCACGCTGTTGTATTTGTTGCTTCTCAGTACACCCTGGTCCATGTAAGTTGCAAAGCAGAGACAATGTTAGCAGAGTTTTGAAACATCTTGTATTTAGGGTGTCACAGAATTTTGCAAACATAGCCTGCAGTGCATTTGGAAAATATTTTGGGTTTCCAAAAGTTGGTTTGGTAGCAGGGGAGTAAATAATGGCAGAGGTTTTCTGTGAGAGAGAAGGGAAAAATGAAGGAGTAGGCAGGGGTGGAAAGTTCAGTGATGCAGCAGAAGGATGAGCCAGAAGTGAGTAATTAAACATAAATTTATATTATGCAACAGCATGGCCCAGAGCAGTGTGATTAGTTGTATACAAATATGTTTTGATTTTCTGTCATGGAGATCAAGTGCAACAATGGTATTTTCTGTGGATGTAATCCCTTGATATTGCCTTTTTCCACTGATTTTCACTCAATTTGGATTTGATGCTGTAGGAACAAATACATGAGAGGTTAGCTTAATATGATTTTGATACATGTAATGTACTTTTTCAGCATGGCTCTCTAGTGGGATTTCAGTGCTGGACTGAACTCTTGGGTGATGGACCTGTCCTGCCAGTATTGCAGGAACCTGTTTGTACCCTACTGCATACATTTATTAAGTTCCACTTTAAAATGAGTTATTGCTCTAAAGAGAAGGCTGTTCCAGAAATTGGCTCCTCTGATGGCTAGAAACCTAATTGCCAGCCTAGGTTTATTATTTGGATGTCAGTTATCACAAACTGAAAAGGAGGCATTTTAAGGGTTGTTATTACTGTGAAATTGAAAGTTTATAAAGGGTTTGTCACAAATTGCAAGTTTCATTGAGGAAGGGGCCTTGGAAGATCGCTTTGTCCAGCCTCCTGTCCCAAGGCAGATCCAGTGCTGCTCAAGTGATTTCTGACATATATTCTCAAATTGTTCTAAAGTTGTCCTGCTGGGAAGGTTCTGCTGTCTCCCTGTCTGACCGAGTCCGGTGCTCCGCTCTCTCCTCTGCTATACAGCTTCTGTAAGAGTCACTGATACAAGGAACGCTTCCTCTCTCCACCTTCACAGTATCCTCTTGCATCTCTGAAGACCAGTATCATGCCTCCCCACTTCTTTTCACCTTCCCTTTGAGCTCTGTTGCCACCACTCGTGATTCCAGGCTGGCAGTTGGCAGGGAACCCGGAGTGGGATGATGAGCAACACCAATTTTGACGTGTCTGTGTCTGATAGGTTTACTGGCTTAATCTTTCCCAATTTTTCTTATCATGCCCACATAATACATTGCACACGGAAAGAAAAAATTGTCTGGCTGATACATGAGGACATGCCAAGGTTTTATAGATCCCTGCTGATTTTATATCCTTGATATCATAAATGAAAATTATGATAAAATTTAGCAGTATCACCTAAAGTCATTGTAATGTTTTTCAAAGTGTCTCCTTCCTTGTGTTTCCATGTTTCACTGAAGTGAGTGAATGCTGGGAGGGAAGTAGCTGTGTCTTCCTTGACAGAAATACCGTCCGTGGCAGACCTGCCCTTTGTTTGCTTCAGAGGAGTAACCAGGCCTCCAGGGCAGCTATCAAAATAAAGTTAAAACCAATTTTTGTAAACAGAGTTAAAACTTTTCCAAACATTATTTGACTGAGAGTGAGAGCTAGGGGTGTAACTGTGACCACATGCCAGCTTTGGAGTGGAGTGGCACATTCCAGGGTTTGTTTTCTGTTTATCTGTAATCTTGTTGTTGCCGGAAAAATACAGAGAAGACAAGGTTTGTTTTCTTTGCTCCTGATATTGCTACACTGACAATGCTGTTCAAAAGTGAAGTTATAGCAAATATTCCAATTATCCAACTTTTAATGAGTAATGCCTGCACTTTAACAGGCATTGAGGGTGGGTTTGGATTTTTGTTTCTGGAACAACAGCAATGCATGATGTTTCTCATCAATCCTGTTGGTTTTCTCTTGCAGACCTTGGATTTGGAGCAAGGCATTGGGAACCACCAGCAAATTAAGAAGCACAAGGCTGCAAGATGTCGGGGCGGAGCGGGAAGAAGAAAATGTCCAAACTGTCCCGCTCGAGCAGGGCTGGGGTGATTTTCCCTGTGGGGAGGATGATGCGCTACCTGAAGAAAGGGACCTACAAGTACCGGATCGGGGTTGGAGCACCAGTGTACATGGCAGCTGTCATAGAGTACCTCGCAGGTAAACCTAGAACCTGCTCCTGGAAGTGCTCATCACACACAGAAGCCAGGGTTAGCCATGGGATGGGATACGAATATGTGGAGGACTCCTGAAACTCAGGCTCTGCAAGTGCAGGATTTGTTGAAATTTGCTGAAAATGCTAAGGAGGTTATTTGTTTCCTGGAGAGGCTGAGGGCAGAAATTCTCTCCTTTAGAAGCACCATGATTGGTCACTAGCTGGAAGGGTTATTTTTTATTGCTTTGCAGAGTGAAGAGTTACATCTGGTAGTTTCTGTCCCAGAGAAAACTGGTATTAATTAGGCTTTTTGATACACATAAATGTAAATAACAGGAGGAAAAAAAGCAAACCCACCTGGTACATCTATTGTGCTTTTTAAGTGAGTAAACTATCTTGCTGGCTGCATTTCTCCTTGAAGGACAGTGTCCAAGTGTTATGAAATGTAAAGGTGGGTTTTTTCGTATTTTAAAAACCCTTTTGCTTTGCTTAAGTGCATGAAGAAGGTGTTCCAGGGTTTAAATCTTCCCCCATGCCCCACGTTTTCTTTTTCCTGCCTTTCTGAAACTGAACTTTGATCCCATGGTGATACAATATACTGTGGCTCTGTATAGAAACATTTCAGAGTGTCCTATGATCATATCTGCTGAGTTTCTCGTTTAATTATGGAAAATAGGACTTTAGCAAATTGTTAGAACTCACGGTGCAGAGAGGATTCTGGTTCAGGTTACTCAGGGGTTACAGATCAAGACTGAGGTGCATTAGAGAATCTGTGAGGAGTCACAGCCTGGATGGAATTAGTTGAGTGAGTTGTGTTTCAGGAGTGTAGTTTATTGCCGAAGTGGCATGAAGAAGCTTGCATGGAGCCTGGTTGTCCATGCAACAGGTTTTATGTAAACTCCACTCTCTTTTTCACACACGAAGCTTGTTCTCACTACCAGCCAAAAAAAAGCATTATTTTCTTTCAGAGGTATGGAGAAAATCTGAAATCTCACTACTAAATTTCACTAATTTCACAATCTCACTACTAAAATTGAATTTATGATGAAGCCTAATAGCACATTGCAGAAACTTCCATGTTTGTGGCGGTATATTCCAGGATGAGAATCAATTTTTTTTCCCCTGAGGCTACTTCTGGAGCTGGAGTGACAAAGTATTGCTTGTGTTGGAGAAATCACAGTAACTTTTATAACATAATGTGCTGCATTGTGACTCTGCTGACCTTCTGTCTGGAGAGAAATACTTTTTTACTTTTCCTACTCCACAGGGAGATGTTTCTAGGATAAACATTTGGAGATGCTTGTTCTGAGCTGTGGCAATTATTACAAGGTGCAGTAATAAATTGTCAGCAGCACATCTGGTATGTGCAACATTTCTGTGGTTCAGACTGAATTGTGGTCAGCACTGTTTGCCTATTACCTGAACTAGAACAATGTATGTCTTGGCTCTGCTCCTGAGTAGTAAGTGCAGTTTAATTTAAATCATTAATCTGAAATGAGGGGATTATGTGTGGGCCTACACTTTGCTTTAGAAAAAAAAAGAATGTGTAGTCAACCAGGCAAGAAGATTGCTAGAGGTGTAGGCTGGGAGTCCACATAAATTTTAAGGGAATGCTATTTTCAGCTGCTTGGTTCAGCAGAGAACTCCTGTATGTATTGTGATAGAATGGAGTAATGTTTCTGAGCAAACATCTATTGCTGGTGGATTGTGTTCTTTCCAAACCAAAGCTCCTGTGCTTTGTCCAGGGTTTTGTTTGGAAATATTACAAAGGTGGAGAGTTCAGTCAAAAAAACAGTGTTGCAACATCTAACCCTGCTGATCTAGTTATTCCTAATATTACGTGTGAATAAATGGTTTTGGGAAGCCTGCAGAAACAAAATAGGTTTTTCCAAGGATGTTGTCAAAGGGGGCATTATATGTCAAACTGGTAAGTTTTCTTAACATTATCTGATCTTTGTATTACAAATGCCATTTTTTTTCTCCTGGACTTGCAGCTGTGAAATGGTGGTTCCTCGGGATGAAAGGCTGCATGCAGGGGAACTGCTTCAGGCTAAATCTGGGAGGGTGGCAGTAAGAGACTATGACTTTTTAGCTGTTTCACAGAAGCAGGTCGAATGTATTTTTTGTGTTATGTCAAAACGTTCATGAGAACTTCTCCTCTAAAGCCCTGAGTGCTTCTCTGTGTTTTAGCAGAGATTTGATGCTTTACGAAAGGGGAAGGGTGGTCTCTCTCACCTCAGGGAAATCTGCTCTCTTTGGCCAGGCTCTAACTTTGACAAAACACAGGTTGCTCATGCTTAGCGGAGACTTCTTTGATTTTAACAGATAAAATGTCTGAAGACTTGGTCCTCACTGAATATGTTCCAGCCTCTCTCAGCTCCCAGATCATAATATTGTGGGGAGACAGTGGTTATGGGAGAATATTGATGTTAGAGCCAGGGATAGATCTGGCTAGTGGGGAGAACTGAATTGATGGCCAGTAGGCAAATAAATGGCAAGGAGTGTCCAAATATTCTGCCAGGAAGCTGGAGAGTAAGTTGAAAAAATAGGAAATAGGCCAAGGATTGGATGGAGGGGATGCTGGTAATGAAGGACCTGGGCAGGAATACTGAGCCTGAGTAGACAGGAGAAATGGTGACTGTCCAGGAAAGGCAGCTGAGGTAGTAGTCTCGGTGTGGATTGCCAGGGAAAGGAGATTGAGCTGTGGAGCTGGGAAAGCAAGTCATGGCTGGGATGGGGGCAAGGTGAATGAGGCTGGAAGGGTCAAACAGGACCAGAACCACCTGACTGTCTGCATTCCTCCAGGGCCTGGCATGGACCAGCACATCTCTGTGAGTGACCAGCCCTGCATGGTCTGTTGTTGGCCTATATTTGTGTTGCCCCAGAGCACTGAGCCTCTTGACTGGCATCATCCAGATGGTGCCTATACATCTGGAGTATATACATATATATATATATATATATATATATATATACACATCCTTACTCCCAGTTTATGTAGTTCAGACTGCTGTTTGGCTTTGGTATGTGTTCTGTGTCACAAGATACTAGATCCCTGTTTTTTTCCTTTGTAAGCAAGATCGATTGTGGCAGCACCTCACAGCCATTATCAAACCCAAATCTGCACTTTGCCTTATCAACCCCATCATTAAAATGCCAGCAATCACCACAGTGTATCTGAGGAAGAGGTACTTTTACCTCAACTGATCAACTAATGTGAAGATCTCATCACTGTTCTAAACCTTTCTTTTTAATCTCTCTATGCTGCTTTACATTTTAGGCTTGAAAATTGTATTGTTAAACTGCAGCTTAATTTCTATCCAGAAGGTTGTGTTTGCTGAAACAAGGTTGAGTTCCACTGGCTTCAGAGTTCAAATTCTGTGAAAAATTGGCATGAGTCCCATGGGATTGATGGATTTTGCAACAGACTCATGCTCTGAGCATGCATAGGGCTGACTGCAGTCACAACTACCTAAATCAAACATCAACTGCGTATGTCCTACAGGGCATCTTCCCAAAAAGTAGGCAGAGAATACAGATGCCTGTCAATGAGGAAGTCATCAACACAAGTCATGTGAGTGGTGTGCTGGTCAGAGGAACTCATGGAAGGTCTCAATGGAAAGCCATCCTTTCTAAATTAGGGTAGAATACAACACCAGCAAAGGCTTCCTCCTTCACAGGAATCACCTGGAATACTCTTCTGCCTGTTGTGCTCATCTGCCATGCAGAGACAAATCCAGCAGATAGCTTTCACCTGCAAATGGAGGACCAAGGACTCCATCATCCAATACATTTTTGTAGAGTAAAAGTATTACTGTTAGATTTCTGTGTGGTAGTGTAAAAGGAGCTGACACAACTTATCCTAAAGGGGAGGTGGAAAACAAGATAACCTGTATAAAATCTTTTCAATTTGCTATCAGTAATTCTCATAGACCTTTCTTAGCAGTCCATTTTCACAAAAGCTCAGCTGAACAAATACCTTTGGCTTGGCTAGGATGCTTTAGTTCCCAGACATTTCAAATCTGCTGATCCATCAGCTAAAGAAACCTCTTTTTCCCTGTATGTCACAGGATGACAAGATGTAATACCATTCAGGTCATAGCATGGCTGCTGCTTGTGTCTGCTGGAAGAGAGTTATGTTTTTCTGAAGATGTCTGAATTTAAACTTCTGATGTGGAGGCATCTTTGTGGATTTTGACTTTTGCAGGAAGCAATATTATTTGAGATTTCAATGTAATTCTTAATGCCTGGTGCTGAGAGCGCGGAAAGTAAACCCAACTTATGGCTGAGAATATCAAGATGCCCAGTTCCAAGAGAGCTTGTTATGGCACAGGACTTTATTACAGGACCTATATACTCAGACTAGTCTTCTTAGAATTTAGGTAACCTCAGATGTTAAGATGTTTCTACATGAAATGTAAGGCAGTTTCTTTAGGGATCTGTTATTGTAGCAGAGGATGTGATAACTGAAGCTTCCAGTTTTGATATTGTATTTTGTAAATGCCATTTTATATTCTTAATATTATGAGTCCCTGCCTCCACCCTTAGAAAAAATATGCATAGAAACCTTCATTAAAAGGAGGCAAGGCAATTATTTACCTATGCAAATGTTTGGCATCCTTTGGTAAATTATATACATATTCCACAATCTGCCATACGTCACCTCTGCCTTGGATTGCCTTCTTCCCGGTGTCCTGGGATGGATGGCTGGCATTTGAGTGTTCTGCCTTTTTTGCTCTTAACATTAGGCAGAGGACTAAGAGTGCACCATCAGGATGCTGCTGGCCAAAGGACCCAAACCTGGGGCAGTGGGGTGAGCACACAGGTAGCAGGATGTGCCTGTTGTTGGCACACCTGAAAGAACTTCAGTTCCCACACAGGTAAGTATGTGTTGTTTTCTGGATTTTTTTTCCCCCTGATGCAATTTTCCTCTGCTGTCAGCACACATCTGCAAAACCCACTGGAGGAGCCTGGGTCCCTTTTCTTGCTCTCTGCTGGTCTGCACAATGGATGGAATCTCTTCCTTCTGTCTGCTGCTGCGTTAGCTCCACTGGCAGAGGTCTGGGAGAGGGTCTGACACTTCCAGGCCCATGGGGGTGAAAATAGCTGGATCATGCGGGATCTCTGTTCAGTTTCCTCCTTTAAAATCCAGGACAGACTAGGAAATGCTAGCGCTGAGAGGTTCCTGCCCTAACTTTTACAATTCACTGTGAATATGCATGTAAATTTAAAAAAAAGGCATTTGTATTTCCAACATTCAGTTAAATATGTATGCTGTGTAGTAGTGAATACTGGAAGACAAGTTTATAATTTTGTTGTTCTGAGTGGAATTGAAAGCTTGTATTTTTCCCATGAGCCAGAGCTAAGCCTCATGTTGAAATCATTTGGATTTTAGCCGAACATTATGTACGTTTCCACTAGATTTTTCATGAAAGTTGTTCTTTTTATCATAGTTATTGTTCTTTGTGTAGTTGATGTAAAGGAGTAGGATGTCATTAAGACATCAATAAGTTTTCATTAGGATAATACTGATTGGCTGTAATTTTCATATTCCATATTGTGCAAACACAAACCCAAAAACCAGATGACAGGGACACTGTATACTGAAATAAAGTATGAATATGATTTTTATGATTATTTGGAGAAAAAAAAAATCCCTTCTCCTTCCTTCTCAGTGTTTCAGCAGAGTTCTTATATGAGAAATAACTTCTGAGTAGTGGCCAGACTACGTAAGCTAATGAATTATACTGATTGCTACAGTCCAAATAAACTTGGGAAGATGTGTCTGTATTTCTGTAATTATTAGGAAAACCTCAGTGACTTTGGTTACAGTATAAATGTTACTGGTAATTTAGAGAAATTACCTTTGAAGTGACCTCCTGTTCCCAGAGATGAAGAAGGACCCTTCTATCAATATTTCATGCATTGAAGCTCTCACGTTGTCTCTGCTTGCATCTGAGTCAAACCTTTCATATCTTGTTCTGAAATGAAGCTTCTCACAGATTTTCAGTGCCCTTTAATGCAGAATTCCAGCAGTGCCTGGCAGGTGTGTTGGCTTTCCAAGTATTTCTTCAAATGCACCTCAGTCTTCATCTTCCCTGGTCCTGAGAATCTTTGCTGTTTATCAGAGCTGTCTGTTTCAGGTTGGGTGTTTCACTGCATGCTTGACTGTTCTGTTGTCACAGGCTGCTGATAAATTTTGGACTGCTGATGTACCTTTTTTTAGGTGGTTTTTTTGCCTTTTTGAAAGAGATTTCTGACTTGCGGCTCTTAAATTATGTGAACCAAGCTTAGCATATTTTCTCCTAGATATCCTTTAGGGAATTAGGAAGGACAAATTGATTTATCTAAATTTCAAATACATTGAGTGGGGTTTGGTTTCTGCCTTTCTGTAGCAAGAACCCTTTAAATCTGGAAGTGTCCCTGAAAGGTAAATGGATATTAAGAAGCAGTGTAAAAATGTGTATGCAGCATGTACCTAAGCTGCAGTTTTGTTACTCATTTTTATCTTGATGTGTTACAGCTGAAATCCTGGAGTTGGCAGGAAACGCGGCACGGGACAACAAGAAAGGAAGGATTGCCCCCAGACACATCCTCCTGGCAGTTGCAAATGATGAGGAACTGAATCAGGTGCCTGTTTACATTTTCATGTAGGAGTTATGTGTTATGGCTTGAGTGAAGCTGCTACCAGGGAAGGTTAGAAACAGCTTAGTCTGAGACATGAATGAGATTGTAGTTACTGGACCAGAAGATAGTGCCATCTTAAATAAAAGCAAACAAAAAGAAAGGTTCTGAGATACTTCATCTTAAATCTTACGGACATAAATTTTGGTTCTTCTTAGCCTATGAGTCCTGTTGAAGCAAGTAGACTTGATGCTTCACTTTTTCCTCAGGGACATTCAATACTTAAAGAAAATGTGCAAGACCTTTTCCCAACAGCTGTAGATATGTGTGTTTTCTATTACACTGGCTGTGAGGTCCATGTTGGGTAGGGATCTGGCTCGCTCTCTGCTATTGCTGTCTTCCTGTCTGTTTGCCCAAACTGTGGTTTTCAGTGCTCTGACTCTTGGGATCACTTGTGGGATCACTTCTGCTAGACTTGTTGAGTGAGGACAGAGATCACAGCATGGGCTGCAGATTGTACTATTCAGGGGTGCGGAAAAGGTTCAGTCAGCATCAGAGTCTCTCCTCTGTATGAAGATGGATGATGTCATTCACACTTTGAATACTCCTGCACTTAATATGACTGCTTTAAATAATGAAAATATGGTGCCCGTGAAGTCATGTGGCTCTGTTTCCAGTCAAGTGGAGTTAAAATTCAAAACAGGCCAGAAGAGAAGGAAAAGTATGCTAACACTACCAGCCTTTTCCCAGCTCTGTGGTTCTGGTCAGTGACCTGTGAACTGGGATCTAGATGCAGTGTTGTCTCTTAGGAATTAGCCACACTTTGTCCTCTACATGGTATCACAGCCCATTCCTGTTGTTTCCCTCTGCAAACCAAATCCTTGGAGTTTTTCCTTGCTTTGACTGCATCTGTTTCCCTGCCAAAGGGATCTGCATCCAGTCCTCCTCTGAGCAGGGCTGTGGTGCAGTCCTTTTTTTAAGTAGCCCACAGAGAGTCTTCTTTTTTACCCTTATTTACTGCTTGTGAATCACCAAGGACAGGTTTGCACTAAGACTGGCACTGGAAGAGGGATTGTACAGCAACAGAATTCTCCAGGATATGCTGGCTGACTTTGCTGTCACCTGCCAAGTTCCTTGTTACTGTGGATTGTTTCTCTCATAGTTTTTTGGTGATGCAGACTAAGAGGATCTGTAATATGCTTCCATACGCTGCTTCTCCTTGCAGTTGCTCAAAGGTGTGACTATTGCAAGTGGAGGTGTCCTGCCCAGGATTCAGCCTGAGCTTCTAGCCAAGAAGCGGGGTGCCAAAGGCAAATCTGAGACCATCCTTTCCCCTGCTCCTGAGAAGAAGGGGAGGAAATCCATGGTAAACAAAAAGAGTGGGAAGAAGGCAAAGTCTACCAAGGCCCGGACGTCCAAAAAGGTACAGATTCTGTGTCACCCTCTGCAATATTTTCTTGATAATTGTGTAGAATCTCTTACCTCCACACTAACTCTGTGGCAGTGAACCCTTGCTTTTAAAATAAAGGAAGCTGTGTTCTAAAACATTTTCTACTAGAGAGATGTCATGCCTTCAGCCTTGTACCAGTTACTGGGTTGCTGTTAAAGATTTTTCGCTGTCCAGAGAACTTGTCCTGACATGGAACGTCAATGTCATTGCGACAAGCTCTTTGTTTCATGTGTTCTTAGCTGTGCTGTTGTTAGTGATTTTTAAAAGAAGAATTAATCAATCAGAACTTGACCACTGCACTTTCCCTTAGGGTTGCCCATCCTCTATCACTATCCAAAAATGGATTAATTTGGTAAAGCAGTAACCCAGATCAGTGCTCTTGGTTTGTCATTTCAGAGCATGCACCTTGAAACACTGCTGAGTTTTTGATTGGGTAGGGTTAAATGATATTATTTGACTTAAACTTTTAAAACTTAGATTAAGCACATTTTTCTGGAGGCCTCGAAGTTTTGATACAGTTCCATAGCTGAGAATATGCAGAAACAGCCTTTAAAAAGAAAACAGAGTTGCTTAATGGGATGTCTCTGTGTATTTGTCTCAGCTACCACCTTACTTTGAATTGTGCACATGCAGAGTTTGGACTCGTTAGGAGGTGGTAGCATCTTGACATACCTTAAAGCAAATATTGAGAGATGTGAGGAGATGCTCCTGCAGCCCTCTGGGACTGGTAGGTTTGCTGCTCCTGGAGGTAAGCCATAAGAAGGCTTTCTCATTTAATAAATGAGACTTAAACATTTGTTTTTCAGATGACAAAGTTGTTTTTTCTTCAAATTGGAGCATTTGACTGGGTTACTAAGTGACTAAGTTTGAGTTAATATGAGGTTCTGCTCTGTTAGCAACAAAAATAAACTAACACATGCCCACCCATATAAATACAACCTTAATTGTCAGTAAATCTACAGATGGGTGTGGGTGCCCTGCCTCTGAATGTGACTACAAATGTATGTAATGCCTCAGATGAACCACTGATTTAGCATTATATAAACAGTGCAGACCTCTGTTGTTACATAATCTTAGGGGATTACAAGGCTGTGAGTAATATATTGATCTGAAAAGATAAGATTTGTAGTGTATTATTAAATCTCTCCATTATTGAATAATGCTAGATGTTGATTATTTTGTTTCCCTTGAGAAGTCCTGCTTTTTTTTCTCCCATCAAATAGAACAAACAAAAGGACAGTGAAAAAGAAGGAGCTTCAAATTCAACAACTGAAGATGGGCCTGGGGATGGTTTCACTATCTTGTCCTCCAAGAGCCTTGTGCCAGGACAAAAGGTAATAGAGAACAATAACAGACTGGGGTTTAGCATGAAGGGAAGGATGCTTTTCTCTTAAACCAAAGCATTTCCAAAATCAGCGCTTTTTTCTTCAAATCTTGATGTTAGAACATTAGTTTTCTAGCAATAACTTCCTCTGGAGCAAGCTCCCAAGTTGTGGGCATATTACCAAATAATCTGAGTGGTGTGCAAATTAATTAATTAAAATCTAAAAGTCAGAATCACATATACTGAACAGAATAAAATAACTGTTCTCTGAAAGACTGAATCCAACTTTCTTTCACTTCAGCTTTTTGGTATGAAAATGGTTTTGCACTCAGATTACTACTTATTTTTCCCTCCCCCCTCATTATTTTTTAGCTTTCTCTGACACAGAGTGACATCAGCCATATTGGCTCCATGAAAGTAGAAGGCATCGTTCACCCTACAACTGCTGAAATAGACCTCAAGGAGGAAATAGGTGAGGCTCTATTCATGCAGAAAAAACACATCTAGAGCTGGAAGAGTAGCTGGTCTACTGGCTGCCTGCTGAGATCCCATCCTGTTTCACCTGAATCTGCCCCAGGGCATAAAATATCAGTTACAGCTTCTGAAAATCAGGCTGCATCTGACTAGGTATAACAGGCTAATCACTAATTTATCTTTTTCTTAATGACAAGCACAACACAGATAATTTGTTGAAACACATGAGCAGCAAAGGTGTAAATAATTATTATTGAGGTGTTTATTGGCTTATTTTTACATTTGCATCTGAAAATTACATTGCAAAATTATATATTAATAGCACTTCTAACTATGACTTTCATTGTAGGATATTACATAATTTAGAAATACTCATGTACAGAGCCTTATACTGCTCATGTGAAATAAGGAAATATGATTATACAAATACGGAAATTTAAGCAGGAGGGAGGTAAAAAGCTATTCAGTCAGTTGCATAGGGAGCACAGAATCTAGTAGTAGGCTTTTGGATCATTGTTTTTTAGTCAGCAAGACCTTCACTGGCATCCCAGCTGTGTTTGTTTCAGCAAGTAGTAGGGTTTGTATGTTGAGTCCATTTTGGAGGCTGAAAATCTGAGTCCTGAAAATCCCACTCCACGGTATTTTAGCCATAAGTCAGAGTAAATAGCATTCTTACAGATATTTATATTAAAGCAATTTCCAGTAATAGCATACAGGGCTCTTCAAAATCGTGAGAAGTAAACTTTATCTGTGTCTAGGCAGAGTAGTGAACACAAACATCAGCTGCTGCTGATAGAAGGAGACAGAATAGTGTGTGTACAGTGTTCTTTTAAATAATGTGGACTTGTTTATCCACAATGATACTCTGAAGCCAAGGCCTTTTGCTCTGTGTCCTTGCAGGCAAGGCACTGGAAAAGGCTGGAGGGAAAGAGTTCTTGGAAACAGTGAAAGAGCTTCGCAAATCTCAAGGACCTTTAGAAGTTGCTGAAGGTAAAAAGGATACTCTGCAGTCTTTTGGACATGGCTTATCTTATATGTTCTTTTCTCTGGACATTCTGATCTGTTACTGATATTATGTGTCATTGTTTACGTGATGTAAATGTTTCTTCAAAGCTGTTGCTGATATGGGCAGCCTGCTGAGAGGGAAAAAAAGAAACAATAGGATACCTGTGTGCTGTGCACATTCCGTCTTTAGACTGATCAATTTGTCTTAGGCAATTTCTGTCCATGGGAGTCCAAAAATTAAGGAAATCTTGTGCCATCTTTCCTACCCTGATTGTACTGCAGCCTTAGTGAGAATCAGAAACAGTTCTCAGCCTAACATATGAGGCATAAGAAAACTTAGTGATATTTTATAAATTATTCCTCTTTATGCATATTTGATTAACAGTATATAACCCAAATAATTACCTTACTCTGAGCACAAATGAAGATGTGATATGATCTGCAGAACTGGCATGCTTTTTGGAAGAGCAATTGCTCAGGCACTACAGCTACTTTATTAGGAGAGCTCCCTTCAAGGGTTAACACATTTGTAGCAGGGAATAGCTTGGGACCTGAGATTGTGCTTTCCTTTGTGGACAGATTAAACCAATTGAAGGTGTCTGGAAGACAGATGGAGAAAAGTTACAATATGCCTTATTTGGCTTAGTATCTCTATACCCAAGAAAATAAATGCTTTAAATAGTCTAGTTTTGGAAATTGCCTAATTGAGTTTTATAGTTTTATAACCTGAAATAATAGGGAAATTTTTACACAAGATAATCTGCTTCACTTTCATATCAAATCAAATTTATATGCCATAAAGTCAAAGTAAACTACTTTTCTCTGTCAACATCACTCCCCAACTAGAAGATAGACTCCTTTTATGCTATTAAGACAGCTGGTTAAAATTTAAGTAGCACAGATCTCCTCTGTGCCTGCAACAGAATTCCTCTGTGATGTCAAACAAGTGAATATATCCAGGTTTTTCATCCATGGGCTAATTCCTTCCTGCACAGCTAATTTCAGAGTTTTTAACCTGAGATTACCAAGACCTAGACTTCCATTGGTGCTGATGGTGACAATTGCAACAAAAGCAAACTGATGCCATGCTGTGGACTCTGCAGGTCCTGGAAAATATTAGGCTTTCTGAAAAATTAATCTGAGATTCCTGATTGAGCATAACTGGTGGGGACAAATTTGATTTTCACGTCCTTGTCTGAAATTACCGAGCTCTGATGTGAGTCTAAATATTACTCCCCAACACTCTGGAACTGTAATGATGATGATGCAGGATATTTGTGAAAAGCACTCTGTGACAGCACTGCAGAAATGTCTGTGGGGATTACTGATACTGTGCTCAGGGTGAGGTTTTCGTACTTTGCATAAAACAAACCCAGAGGCTGTGCTGAATGAGAGAGCTAGAAACCATTATTGAGTAGCTGTGTGCTAACCAAATGAGCCCTGGGTTCTTTGGTCTCCAAAGGGATAATGATTGATCACAAAAGGAATGATGAGACAGGTTATGATTGCAAGCGAGCCATTGTGGTGTATTTTAATTCCAAATGTATTCCTTTGGAGAGGTAATGTAATTAACAAGGTACATTGGGTTGGGAGGTCATTGCAGGGTGGTTTCTGTTCCAAACTAATGTTATATTTTCATTTGTGTTAGCTGCACTTACTCAGTCTAGCGGCCTAGCAGCAAAGTTTGTCATCCACTGTCACATCCCACAGTGGGGATCAGACAAGTGTGAAGAGCAGCTCGAGGAGACTGTCAAGAACTGCTTAACAGCTGCAGAAGACAAGAAGTTGAAGTCTGTGGCTTTCCCCCCGTTTCCCAGCGGCAGGTAGGACTCCCTGTGTTGGGTAGCAGAGGTGGAATTGGCTGTCAGAGCTGCTGCTGTGACAGGGAGGTGCCCCTTGCTCTGTGACTCTGCCTCTGCTGCTGCCATCTGACACTGTGCTGCTCCAGAGGAATCCAGCCTGAAGTGCAGTGTTTGCATGAAACTGCCAGAGAGCCTTTATAAAGAGAAATTAGCCAATCCACAGGAGAGTTGAGTGGGCTTGCTGTGTTGTCTACTGCTAGGCAGTCATTTTCATTCCTCTGCACCACCTTGGGTTTTGTGTCCCTTCATTTTGCTGTGGGGAGTCTTATTAAACCTGCATTTGTACTAATAAGATTATACCAGCATAATACTGAAGGCAGGTAACAGCGATGCCACCTGAGCTACATGGATGTGGGGTGTTCACTTAAGCCCTCCTGAGAATAGATATTTAAAAGACTTGTCACACAAAACTTTTCTTTCAGAAGAAAATCAGTGTTTCTCAAATGTAGTTCTGCTTTCAAAAGGGAAAATTATTAAACCAAGTGTGAAGCTACACATTTCTTTCTCCATAACTAGCAAGCAGAATGTGCTTGATTAAGAAACCTGAAATCTTTTTCTTTTTCTTTTTCTTTTTCTTTTTCTTTTTGATTTCTTTTTAAATCAACAGTTTGTTGGTCTCTGATGACAAGAAATCTTACACAAGCCCTGCTGACTGCAGAAGTTGTTATTTTGTGTTAGAGTTCACATGCTTATAAATAATTTGAAATGTATATACTGATTTTGGTAGTAGTGCCCAAAGAGTAGAGTACAGAGTACAGTCCAGTTGTGTTGGCCTGACAGTGAATAAAATGAAAGTAAAACTGCATTTGATCAGTGAAATCACCACATATCACCGAATACATGGGAGGTGAAAGTGCCATTTTTACACACTCTGCAAAGCAAAATAATATTTTTATGGGTCAGGACAAAAGAATAAATAGAGGGACAGTGCAATTTTTAGTCAGTTTTTTAATATACAGATGTTTTTGTTTATGGTTTTCATTCAAAGCAAAATGTGATAAATTGTTTTAACAATCTTTAATATAAAGTGCAACTTTCAAGAATGAAATGTAGCTTTTAATGCCAATAGAAAAAGTTTCTAGACTTCATGTCTTCTAAGACCATAGAACTAGAATAATCCATTCTTGGACTATTAGTCTTAGTGCAGATTCTTCTGCTGCATTGTTCCATTTCACTCTCTGTTGCTCTTACAATTACTCCTCCTAACAGAAAAAGAGAGTAAGTCTTACCGGGTGCTGCTGGTTTACGCTTCATTTATCATAGGACCTCAAAATTTTCTGAAAAAATGCAGTTTTTCAAATAGGACTTCCTGGTTTTGCTCTCATTTTATGCTACCTACATGTCTGCACAGGAAACGCTGGGTTTGTGAGTAGATAAAGAACTATACTGTATCAGTTCTGTGAATTTTCATTTTCCTCTGAGCCGTCTTAGGAATTATGTAACTAATGTAACATTGCAATAGATGGGATACCTCAGTTGTGCCAGATCTTTTTGATGGTTTACAATATAAATATGATTGTAGGTTAGAGAATATTACCATCAAGAGGAGTGAATGAATGCATCTTGACCTTAATTTGGCTTGGAGTTGTAATTTCAATTATTTTCACAGGAATCCCAAGCAAAGTATTTTAATGACAGAGTGAGCAAGTCAGCTAAGTACGTAATGTTTTGGGTTTGGTTTTTTTTCCAGTTTTCAGCTAAAAAAATAATCATTCTTTGAAATTTTTAGCCTGCCCAGGATGGCATGGAAAAGTTTAATTCTAAGGGCAAGCATTAAAAAAAATGTTATGTGGTCATAAGAAGTAGCAGCAGATGAAAACAGCAGCTATGCCAGCAAGGAAACTTAATTCAGCAGCAGGTGAATATTGCTATCAAAACCTTGGGGTTTGCCAAACTGCAACTGGCACTATCTTAGCAGCCTGTGGCTGGACTAGTTCTGGCTGGTTCCTCTCAGCATTGCTGCTCAACACTAACCTGCTCTCTTTTCTTCCCTGACCACACAGAAACTGCTTCCCAAAACAGACGGCAGCCCAGGTGACCCTCAGAGCTATTTCCACCCATTTCGACGGCACCAGCTCTTCGTCCTTGAAGAACATTTACTTTCTGCTCTTCGACAGTGAAAGCATTGGTATCTACGTGCAAGAAATGGCCAAGCTAGACACTAAGTAGCAATGGCAGCCAAATGAAACTTTATTTTTCAACAAACTTGAGTAGCATTAAAAGCATTAGAGGCGGGTTTTATTTTTTCAGTGTGATGAGGAGGGGGTGTGGTAGTAGTGTGATGTGTTGTGACTTGATGGAGAGCTGTGATTAGAGGTGAGAGGGGTTTAGTCCAATTTCTTCATGCCATTTTTATCACCTTAAGCAATTGAGTTACCATCTGTCTTCAGGAGTTTAGTGTCCCTTGTTGCTTTAGTTTAGAAGTTTTTAAAGAATAACCTCATTTTAGATTTGTAGTGATGATTTCTTCACACACACACACACACATACCACTTTAAAGAAAGCTCTTATAAATGTTCTGCTCCCTTTTCCCCTCCCTTGAGGGTAGATGGTAAACTTCTGCCTTCAGCCCACAGAGAGGGGAAAAGGGCTTTAGAAGTAATGCATGAGGAGCTTCTGTTTTGCTTTTAACTCACAATAACCGCTGTAATTACTGAGAATATTTCATGGTGATTTTTGTTTGTTTTATAAGAAAAAAAGAAAAATATGTGTCAAGTGTGGTTATTATTATAAACCCTCATTTTGCTCTGGGAATTTCGCACCCTAAAAAGAAAAAAAAAAAGAAAAGAAAGGAAAAAAAAAGCAGCAGCATCTGTAAATAAGTGCTTGCTGTATCACAACCAACAGCTTTTCTGACTGAAGTTTAGTGCTATAAGTGACACAATTAAAGCTGCTGAGGAGATTTTAACACAAAGATGCATTATATTCTGTTGAATTCCAGGCTTACCATATCCCCTTCCAGGTTTTAGACAGGCATTACCCTGGCAGCACTGTGAGCCATTTGCCCTGCAAGCTGCAGAGCAGATGCCAGATCTGTAAGAAGCAGGTCCTTCTTAGAGGAGCAAGAATAGAGAAAGCCAGGGAAAAAAACCAAAACAACATTAACAAACAAACCACAGAGATTCTGAAAGCCACAGTGTTTATTGTTACAAATCAAGGTAAGCCAAACTTCTTGCTCAGAGCTCTCTCAGCGGGGGGAGTAAAAGAAACATTTCTTCTCTGTTTTTTATCATGGGAACTTCTGTGCAGTTCATTTGGGAAGTGCCTCCTTCCCCTTTACAGCAAGGCAGGCACCCCTTTTTTGTGGCACGGTGACGGGTGGCTTGAGGAGGTGCTGCAGAGGACAATATCAGTCAGTAGAAGCAATAGAAGTGCACCCTCACCCTCTTCCAGTTGCTGTACTCCTTGCTGGATTGTTACTGGTGCCCTCTTAAGAGGGCATTGTCTGTCCCATCGTCTTCCAGCTCTTGGAGATGAACAGATCCCGGCTCTTGGCAATGGTCACCAGGAGATGTCCCACATAGCAACCATTCACCTGGCCTACACCATCATTCCTGCCCATGGAAAGCAGGAAGGTTAGTGACCCTGCAAAGAAGATGTAGAGGTGTAAGTCAAGCAACTGTTGTCCAGCTCCCCTGCATCCACATGGAACAACTCTCAGCAGAGTTCTGGTAAGTGTTTACATCAGTGTTCATGAACAAGAAGACTCATTACCCAACTAGATTTTTGAGACCAGATTGTTCAGTTTGTGTTTGTTTTAGTGTAAGGGGAGAAAAAAGGAAATGGGAAGTCATCTTATTCCTGGGATTTAACTGGACAGTGAGCAATTTTAAGAAAAGAAAATAAGTTTGAGGAATAGCAGACTCCCACCAGTAGATTTATCAAGACATTAGTGAAGAAAGGACACATTGTGTGGTAGACTGACACAGTAATTAATATCTACACTGTGTCTTTTTCAAGGACTAAAATGAGGCCTGAGCTATAAGCTGACATAATCAACTCCAATTGTGAGTTCCTTCACAGTGCATTCAGTGAGTTCAGAGTCCCGTGCAAGTTAGACAGCTGTTCCTTGCAGAAAAGCAGCCCAACACCTAAGGCCAGGTGCTAGGAGCTGACCTTACCTGGCTTGTAGGTTTTAAGAGGCTTCTGTGTCAGGCTGTTGATGATATTTGTCACCACGATGTTGGCGTGGAGCCCAGCATGGTAGGCCATCTTGGGCTCTTTGAGATCTGCACAGTCGCCAATGGCATAGATGTTCTCATAGCCTTCCAGCTGGAGGTGCTTGTTAACTTTCAAAGCACCATTACTTGCCATTTTGTCACCTGTTTTGCCAAACAGCAGGTTTTTAGAAGCAGCTTTGTGTTGTTTGGTGTGGCCCAAGACCCCAAAATGCTGCTGATTTAATTGACACAAAGTGAGGGATTGTTTTTCACCCTCTTTTCTATGTGTCAGCTTTTTGCCTTGCTGTAGTTAATCACTGCAGTCTCGTGCAATGCATCATCCTTTGATATTTCAGTAGAATCACCCCCGCAGGCTCTACACAGTTCATTCCCCACCTCACACTCCTCAAGCACCAGACACTGAAGAACTTCTCCCCACCCAGTGGTTTGGGTTTTTTCACTTACCAAATGCAGCAGCATATGCAGAAGAGTTAATCTTTATCCCAGTGCACAGCACCACCATGTCAACAACCACCTCAGTGCCCTTCTCTGTCCTTACTACCATGTCTTTCTGGAACTGGTTTGGTCTGAGGTTCTCCACGTCACTGACCTTTTCACCTGTTGCAACAGAGAGCCCTGGGTCACAAACCTTTGCTAGGCTGTGGTTTCCAGCTAACCCAGAGAAACAGGAATTCAAGGGAGCCATGTGTAACCAAAAAAGTCAGAGGACATTAGGAGATCCTTTGGCTAAAGGAAGAGCAGCTTGTAGGTCTTCAGAGGTATTGCTAAGGACGTACTTAACAGCAGCCGGACTCCTTTCCTGAGGAGAATCTCTTTCACCTCCTGACGGACACTGGCTAGCAGCTCCACATCAGCCAGTGCAGTTTTTGAGTGAATGAGGATGACCTGTTGGGGACAAAACAGCAAATGGGGGCACAGAAACAGAACAAGACACACTGCATGCAAGGTGGGAACAACTATAGCTGGCCTCTCTCCACCCTGATTGATGCCTGCAAGAACAAGCCAGGAAGGGGCACCTAGTACCACAGTCCTTGCTGTGGCTGGCTACAGGCTCAGTAACTGGATGTGCAGTCATCTCAGGTACCTCCAGCAGCACCATCACAGAACAGTCTCAGAAACCAGGATGAAGTTAATTGTGATGAAGATGCTCCTACCTCTTTGTCTGGGTACTCTGTTTTGATCTCGGCAGCCATCTCCACTCCAGCAGCACCACCTCCCACTACCAGAATGCGCTGAGATTTCTCAATCTTCAAGAGAAAATTTGTGTTACAAGGGAACTGCAAATTGCAGGAAGCCAGAATACCTTCAGTCACACCATAGACTGTTCTCACACACAGCACAAGCCCAACAGCAATAATCCTCTTAGTTCATTAAGAGGAAACAAGAAAGGAGTGCCCTTTGCATTCTTCCTGCCTACCCTGTAACACTGTTGAGTAATTTAGGTTTCCCCTTATGCTAGAGAAGCCATGATGAGCTCCTTGTCCTGGCTGCTCCCCCTGCACACCATGGTCTCTCATGGTCCCTTTCTCTTAGACACAGCTGGCTCCAGATAGCCACAGTGGTATCTGGGACAGGGAGGCTGAACAAAGGCAGACAGCACCTCAGGAGTTGATTCCTCACCTCTTTAACCATGTCTTCATAGGTCTGGATGGCACTTTCCATGTCAATGACTTGGTTGAACTTCCCAGGGAATGGCCCATCACTGCCTGTTGCAAGAATGAGATGGGAGTAGTGAAGCTCCTGGGAGGGGAGAAGGTAGAATGGGATATTAGACACTTTAAAACGGAGCCTAGAACACAGTGGTTGCCTCCTAGGTATTGGTCACTCATTTCCTCATCTCCATCCCTTGCTGGTAACCGGAAAAGTACTTGTTGCTATCAGGAAGTGACTTTAGGAAGAGACCTGGTCCAAGTGACACCAAGTAATTGTTCCTCAAGGTCTGAGAGAAGCACCATTCAGGTGAGTTGAGGAGAGCTTTAAAGAAGTTACCCTAAATTTACAGGGAATAACCTGATATTTATGCTGGACACTCACAGCTGATTACAGAGACTAACTTCTCTTCCTTACCCTCTCCTGAAAAAAGATGAGATGCTCTGGCTGGAAAGAGTGATTGATGCTGTGCTCTTGTTTCTTCCTGCAGTTAAATAAGGATCTGAGCTCTGGGGGTTAATAGTTGAGCTCTAAATCCAGGTCTGAGAATAAAAGCTCAGCTGAGCAGGAGATGGGGTTGGGTATTTACTGCACACCCACATCCCAGCACAGCTCTAGGCCACTTAGCTTGGCTGGAAGGGATGGTGCCATGCAGGGAAAGATGCCAAGTTCTTCAGGAGGATGGAACGCACCCTGCTGAAGGCTGACTCCCTGCACTAGCAGGTGATCCCATAAGGCAGCCAGGTCATTGCAACACCCACCTTGCCATCACTGAACAAGACTTGTTGCCTCCCAGGGTCTATGCCCACGACCTTGCCTTGTCGGAAGCTGTCCCCAAAGGTGACCGAGTAGGAGATGAAAGTCTTCTTGGCAAATCCTGTGGGAAGACGAGACAATGGGAGAGCTCTCCTTCTGTGGAGGCTAACAACTCCTTCTTCTCTAACCCCCACCATGTTGTCCTTGCTCAAACAAAAGCATGGCATGCATCTGGGACTGTGGGCTGGGCTTTTGCTGTGTGCTATCTCTGCCCAGCAAGGAGCTTCAGGACCTTTTTCCTCAGATCAGGTGACACCCTGGGCTAGGTGGCTTTGTCTCTGCTCCTCATATCTCCTGTACTGGTTTGCCCATAACTGTTTCTGTGGTCCTGGCAATTTCAGGCTGGGTGTCAGAGGCTTTTTTCATGTAATCTGCCTCTCAGACCAAACTTCTGCTATCCTTTTGATGCTTGTTGCCAGACTTGAATGTGATATTTTGCCCCTAAATTCCCCAGTGATTGGAGTAATGGGATTGGCCCAGCCTCCAACTGAGGGCCCAGACAGGCCTGAGGAGCTCTCTGACAGGGTTTTATCATCCCGGGCTTCACTGCTGAGCTGCTCCACATTTCAAGGGCCAGGTACAGAAAGTGATTGACTCACCCCTTCCAGCTGCTGTTACTTTTAGCTTAGTCACCTTCTAAACCCTTGAAATTAAAAAAAAAAAAAAAAGGGGGGGGGGGGTGGGGAGAAGGAGGGGAGAAGGAGGGATATGGTTTGAGCAGTTTTTGTTCGGTTTTCCTAGCAGATGTGCAACTAGCTTAACCACAGACGGGCTGTGGGTCCTCCCAGAGCCAAGTGTTTGTTTTCCAGATGGAAAACATCAAGTCTTTCACCATCGCAGGGCGGAGGAGGCAGTGCGAGCACCCCGTTCCCTGCCGCTCCCCGCGTCCCTCCGCCGATCCCGGTGGGACAGGGGAGCTGCCCGAGCCCTTACCGCTCTCCACGGCGGCCCGGAGGGCGGCCACGTTGTGATGGAAAGCATTTCTCACGTCCACCAGGACGAAGGGGACGGCCCAGGACTTGAGCAGGCTGGCGGCCGCCGTCCCTCCGAAGCCGCCCCCGACCACCACGACCCGCACGGAGTCGTCCAGGGACAGGCGGGAGCCCATGGCGAGCGGAGCGCGGCGCAGGAGCCCTCCCGGGGAGCACACGGCCTCCCCGGGCGGAGCTGCGGGCGGAGCTGGGCTCCTCGGCGCTGAGCCAGCTTCCAGAGCCGGCACTGCCGGGCGGGAGAGCCCCGGGCGGGGAATGGCTCCTGCCGGACGAGCACCTTGTCCCGAGCGCAGAGCACTTCACCTGCCACCTCCCCTAGGCCCCGTCAGAGACTGAAATAGTTCATGCCTCAAACACTGATATAAAGTTTTGCTTATTATAACAAAAACTGTATAAAGAAGCTACAACAAAAGAAGCGTCCCTGAAGACACCTGACTGGGACTTTGGACTATAAATTAAACCACTAAGATTAGATAAAGGGAAAAACCATTCTTTAACCATCTCAGGCCTAGGGAAAAACAAACGAAGCTGAAGGAGAAGAATGCATCCACAAGAAACGCAAACACAGCAGAGATTCTTCCCTGAGTTTGGGGTGGGGGGGACCACAGCCCACAGAAGTCAGGTTTACTCCCCCCAAAATGAGGAGGGGCAGGAGGTTTCGGGTGTAACCTCTGGTCAGAGGCAGGGAACACCCATCCTCCCTAACACAAACTGGCCCAGCTGTGGAACCCCCAGCCCCACAGGCCACATCCACAGGACATTCACGTGAGAGGCAGCTGAGGCAGTGACATAATCCATCAAAGACCCCCCAAAGTGCCCCCCAGAGTCATTCCTGGAGCCTTGCACCAGAGGACTGCACGTGGTATGACAAACCTGGAGTCTGTTGTAAGAGACAATGGCAAACTCCCCCCGCCCAGAGAGGTGCCTGGGTTTTCCTACCTAGCCTGAGCATGTATTAACCCATTGGATTCTACGCCTTCCGGGGGGACCTTCACCACCAAGATGACCAGATGGAGAGGATCAATGGAACATCGTTGGGCTCCACAGATGGTGATATTTTCCTTATTCTGTCCCTGTCACTCTCTTTCTGTCCCCCCCACCTATTTTCTACTTCTTTCTTTCTCTCTCTCTCTCCCACAATATTGTCACTGGCATATGGTCTCCTTTGCACCTTAATTTGGGCAGAGGCATTTCTAAGAACTTCGGTAACCAGAACGTAACAGTCCCCCATGTACACACCCACATGAGAAGGGAACCAAAGGCTTTACAAGCCAAGAGCTGTGCTCTAAACTTCACAAGTCTGCAGGCTGGGTGAATAATGCAGCAGAGGATGGCCCACTCCACCCAAAGAAACAACCCCTTGGAGAGGGAAATGAAGATTACAGAATCACAGAATCAATTAGGAACAGACCTCTGACATCAGCGAATCCAACCTATGACCAAACAGCACCATGTCAACCAGACCATGGCACTCAATCTTTCCAGTCTCTCCTTAAACACGTCCAGGAATGGTGAATCCACCACCTCTCTGAGCAGTCCGTTCCAATGTCTAATCACCCTTTCTGTGAGGAAATTCCTCCTGATGTCCAACTTAAACACAGAAAACATGTATTTGATATGAGTGGAGCAGGAAAGGGAGCCCAGAGATGGCTGTGCAAGAGGGACGGAGGGAAGATCACAGAATCTCAGAATGGTTTGGGTAGGAAGGGACCTTAAAGACCATCTAGTTCCAACCTCCCCACCATGGGCAGGGACAAGAGCTCAGCATCACCATGGTGGAGGTAGTGTGACATAAAGAGGAGCAGGGAAGGGCTGAGGAGGCAGCAAAGGCCCCTGGAGAAGGGGAGTAGGGAGTGGAGAAGGTTGACAGTATAAAGGACATCCAGATCGTGTTCTTCTGCAGCACGGAAGTTGCCCCGAAGACTTTCGGCTCCTGTGGCATTCTGGATAAATATAGCTGCTGGCCCTGTGGCTAAAAATAGCTGCTGCACACACTGCAGTGGTGTGAGCTGGCAGAGCTGCCCCCACACTCCCCTGCTCCCCCCTTGCTCCTCATCCCTCCCTCAGCGAAACACAGCCCGGTGCCAAAACCCCCTCCCAGCAAAACTCCCTCCAACCTTGTGGGTGGGAGACGACGAAGGAATTTTCCTGGAAAAGCTGGGCCTGGACTCAGGATTGCCGCCAGAGGGTGCAGCCAGCTCGGCTGTGGGGACACGGGACACGGCGTCCAAGGTCCAGGGCACCCTTGCCTCGGCCGCAGGAGGGGCTCGGGAACTGGGAAAGGAGGGTGACAAAGGGGTCGAAAGCAGGGGGGGGCCGTTCCTGCACCCCACGCTCTACAGCCTGGAACAGAGCTGGGAGGGGAGGGAGGGAACAGCCAACAACGAAGCTGGAGTGGCAAAGGTCCTTGATGGGAAAGGTCAGGGTAGGTTGGTGCTATTTGTTACACAGGACTCAGATGGAAATGCTAAAATTTTCAATAGGAGAAAAATGATTTTGAATAATCTGTGCAATATAAACCCTTCACAGCTGCTAAACAGAGAGGCACCTGTCCTGGCCGGGAGATCCAGGAGCTATGAATGTCCAGAGGCTGGGAAATATCCCCCGGGTAACAGTGCTCCAGGTCTGCTTCCTGTCTTTTTTCCTGGTGCTGGCATGGTACCTCTGTGAGGAGGCTGCTGGAAGAGCCTGGCAATTACTGGCTTTGGGAAATCACAATTCAGAGCAAAATTTGTGAAAAACCAAACACACCGCCACTTCTAAAGGGATGAACTCCGCAAGTTAAATCCAGTTTAAGCTCTTCCCTCAAATTACATGGACAGGCTTGCTTGGCACCCCTTGTGACACCCATCTCAGTCCTGGCAGGGTTGTCTTTACCTGTATAACTTCCTTGGCATTTCATCCTGCTGGAACAAAGCTGGATCAAAGGCCCGTTCCTAGCAGATGAGGATGCTGAGCATGAATTGCCACTTCCCAAGTGCTGCTGCCCTGTCCCCATTCCTCTGCGCTTTTGTGCCCAGCTCTGTCTTTTCCAGAGGCAGTTTTGGGCTTTTCATGCCAGGCATTTGCCTATAGTTTACAGCACATACCCACTGCTAGGAGCAATCCATTACTCCAGGAATACTCTGCTAACTTCCCCCGTCACCTGGTGTTTTCCCCTCCAGGTATATGAGGGCTTCCATCAGGTGAATCTGGTTGGACAACAGAAGATCAGGGCAACCTTTCAAAAAGAGGGGGGGAAATCTTCTGGGACAGTGAGTTGGAAATGCATAAACAAGCAAGACAAGGTCAATGGCAAAAAGAGTGTCCAGAGCAAACAGGGAAGGTAAAAGGAGCCTTTTTGCAAACCTCACATCCAACCCCAGGCAAACAGGAAGAAGCTCGGAATGCCCAAAGCTGTGGGCAGAGGGAGCGTTCTGTGCACAGGTGAGGTCTCAGGTTTGGCAAATGGGATGTTTTGATGACAGTTCTCCAGCTGGCTGCAGGCAGATGGTGAAAGCTGGTCAGCTTCAGAGAGGGGACTGTCTCCTGCTGGTGGTCGGTGGGGCAGAGGCAGGTGGGCAGGCCCAGGGCAGTGATTGGCCTGCTCTGCCCCATTCCAGGCTCCCTGGACTTTTCCTCACAGCTGCCCCATGGACCAAATGCTCCCTGTAGGATGGCAGGGGTCCAGTGGGAAGGAAGAGGTGTAGGGAAGGGGCTCTGTGAGACAGTCCTGCCCCAGTTTGCCATGCTGAGACAGGCAGCATGGGTATATATACATGTCTGTGAGTCCTCTCCTCATCAGGTTTAATCCAACATCATCCAGAGCTAAGAGACATCCCTCTGATTAGTCCAAGGATGGGTACAACGGTGCTGCCTGGGGAGACTTTAGGATGCCACAAGTGCCCCTGCTCTGCACTCGCCCAAACCCCTTGTAAGCCTCTGCATCTTTGTCCTGCCCACTCTGATCATCAGGGCAGTTTGGCCTCCATAACTTTGCAATATCCCAGACAGGCTGGAAGAGGGATAACATTCCTCCCTTCACCCTCCTCTAGAGAGCAGCTCTTCCACCTGGGCCAGGCTGAAGGTCCCATCCTTCTTTGCCAAGCCTAAGCTGCTGGAGACTCTGTTTCTGGCTCACAGCCATCTCTGCAAAACCCCAAATCCTCTCCTGTATCAGCAGCCTCACACACGACATTCCCTCTGCCCACAGAAATGTCCTGCACATCATCCTGTGACAGCCTCAGTGGCACCAGTGTGGCTGCAGCTCTCTAGCCATGCTCCTGGAAGCTCTGCTTCAGGGAAAGAAGGATTTTGAGTCTCCCAGGGATGATGGATTCCTCTAGACAAACTGCCTGGCCCATCCTTGCCCCATAGCTCTCCATTTTGCCTGGATAAGCTGGTTGTCCCCACATGCCAGGGAGCTCTGCTTCAGCCAAGGTGGAACCATGTCAGTTCAGGGCAAAGAATCACCTGGAAAAGCCAATTCAGACACTTCCTGGCTGTTTTTAAACATCAACACTGGCTATTTTATACCCTATACATAAAAATCTACTTTTAGCAGAAATCAACAAGGTCCCATTTATATTTATTCTCTCCCCAACAAACCTCATTTTTCATTTCCAGTTTTTTGGTGGCTTGAGAAGACAAGCTGTTTCCCATGGATGACAGCACCAAAATCACCCTATTTTGGTCAGGCTGGACCAGTCACATGTATTTATAGGCAGCATATCTGTACATGCCAGACCATAAATTGGTCACAGATTCCACCCAGAAAAGGGTGGGAAAACCCCAACGGTGAAATGCAATGGTCTCTGCAGTTAAGGTGATCTTTGTGTCCATGCGAAGAGCCACGGGGAGTCGGTATCTCTCTCCACTCCACCCCAGGGCTGTGCCACAATGTTGTTCCTTTTTCCTGGGATCGCAGCATGCTCTGTGCCAAGGTGCTCCCCAGCTCCTCTTTTCCTGCACAGTGCAGCAGGATGAGTTAGCCAGGCTCAGTGTGCTGTGGTGACAGGCTTCATCCTACCTGCCATTGCCATCTACAATTTGGGGCTCATCCCAAGGCAAGTTTTGGGGAACCAGGGGTGGCCAGGCTCATGTCAGCCCCCAGCACGGGGTGAGCAGGGACCAAGCATGGGCTGTTCTTTCCCTTGGAGGAAACCCCAGCTCAAACAGCTCCTGCAACTGCCTTTGGGTTTTGTTCCATGCAGATCTTCCCTACCCCTCCAGAGCCAAGCATACAGCAGACATTGGGAATTTTACAAGAATGCCATTTTGTGGGAATTCATCCCTTATTGTGCTGTGATCCAGGCAGGTGCAACAAGAAGATTTATCAGCTTTATTCATGTCAGTTGCCTGGCTATAAGGATTGCAGGGATCTCCTTGTAAATTCTCTGGCTCCTGCAGCAGCAGAGCCCACAGATTGACAGTGTGGTGACACCTTTTTTTACGGGATAACATGGTTTGTGGCATTAATCCTTGTGGAGTGGTAGAGAAGCATAAAGGATGTCAGTAGCTGAGGTTTCTTTAGGAAAAGGGAGAGGGCTTGAGCAAGCTCCTTTGCTCTTGGGGCAGCTTTTGAGAAAGAGCAGCTTTCACTCCCAGTGTGGGGAGTTTCTTCCCCTTGCCCCCCAGATTTCACTAGAGTGAAAGCAGAGCATAGAATAAAACTGTGTCCTTAAAAAAATGGGCCTCACAGACAGGCAGCCTTTGTCCGAAGGTGTAATTACAGGATAAATATGGGATGCAGACCAAGAAATGCAGTCTGGTCAGGCATGCAGTCTCTTAGAAAAACACAACAGAAAACAAGGTTGTCATTTAATGCTGAAATGTCTGTATGTTCTGCAGCCCTCATGGGTCCCTCACTGGCCCATGGGTCTCCCCAGTGACCCAGTGTTTGGATGTTTGGATGGTGCAGCTGTAGCCATAGACCAGCTCCCTGCAGGAACCACACCAAGCCCCACGATGGAGAGAAAGGCAAGGGTGGATCTGGCCTCCAGCAGAAGCCAGCAGGGCTGGGTGAGGGTAGGCAATTGCTGGGATGATGGGTTTCCTTCCCTCCAGCCCCTGTGCAGAAATCCCATCTGATAGTGCTGTGAGGAGGGATTAGCTCATCTGATCCCATTAAATGGAGCTGGAACAAGTGAGGGGAAGGGAATGGGGGCTTAGAGCAGCTGGCAGAGCAGCCACCACTTCTGCTGTTTGGGACAAACCTCATGCCAGGCTGGAAAAAGGCCTTTTTATGGATTTCTGTGGGCCAACCTGGCGGCTTGGCTTCATGGCCCATCAGGGCCACCTGGGTGTTGAACTGCAGGGCATCTAAAGTGGCATTTTAGAGACTTGCCCACCTTGACTGCTCTCTTACTTGGCACCAGCAGCTTCTGCCTCAAGCAAGGGCTGCCTCTCCACAGCAAGCCCAGCCGTGCCAGCATGGCCCCAGCCAGCCCTGAGTGCTCTGAGAGGGAGGCAGAGAAACAGCGGGATGTACCTCCTGTCCAAAGTCAGCTCCAGATTAGACTGGCAGGAGGGAATAATTTCCCAGAAAGATCCCATTTAGAGGGGAACGGCACATCCATCATTTATTAAAGCTCTCACTGGTTCTACATCATCTTGTGTCACCTGCAATGACTCCAAGGAGAAGCAGCAGTGGCTGATGGCCCTGTCCCATGGGACATGTGTCCCCTTGCTGGTCTGGGCTACTTGTGGAAAAGGTCTCTCTGGTGACAATCAGCGTCACCACAATGTTCCCGAATTCCCCCCAAAGCACAGCTGTAGCAGGCTGGGAGGTGAGCCTGGAGGCAGTACAGCTGCAGGTTGGGGTTCTTTTATTTGCTTATTTTAAACCAAGCTTTAGTACAGTTTTATTTCTGAAAGCTTAGATCTTTTGAAAAGAGGATTGATTTTTTTTTTTTCCCATTGGTGTCTATGAGAAAGGGTGAGGCTGCATCCATTGCAGCTCCTGGTGTGGGCTTCCTGCGGGGTCTGTCTGGATGCATGTATGTCCTTGCTCTAAGGCATTGTCTCTTGCTATGACTTTCCCAATGCGTGCTTTTCCTCCCAAATCCATGCCTTTCGTCCTCTAGGGAACGAGCCAGGCAAAGCCTGGCAGCAGCCAGAGCAGGGTGAGCAGGAGGCCCCTCTTGTGGGGGGACAAACCTCCCCCCAGCCAGCTCAGGGGGAATTCAGCTGCTCCAGTCTCAGAGCCGTGTTCCCTATGGCTTCCCGATGTGCCTGGCACCGGGCGGGAGTCCGTGGGTTTAATGGGAGCAATTAGCCCCGCGGAAATCTGCATGGGTCGGGGGCATGTTTTCTCTCTGTCCTGTGACGTTTTTGACGGGAAGCTGGAGGGTGTCCAGGAACAAATGCTTATGCTGGGCTAGCAGTGGCAGGCTGGAGCCAGCCGGGGCTGAGGCAGCGCAGGTGAGAACGGCGGCTGTCGTCGTCCCCTCTGGCTTCGGCTCAGCCCAGCTCCCAGCCCCCTCGCCGATTGTTTTCCTTGTTACTGGATTTGCCTGTCCTTGTCCCCTGAACCCGGCTTTCCAAGCCCCGATGCGCCTCTACCCATGGCGGGACGGGAGGGGGATATCGGGCACTTACCAGTGTCCCCTCTTCGGCTGTGGCAGCTCAGTAGCTGCTCACCCCTCATGCTGTTTCACAAGCAATTACCCTAAAATTTCTTTTCTCTGCAAAAGCCAACCTACTGGTGCTTTTCCAGAGGCATTTACCAGTAACCTGCGTCCGGCTGTGCTGCCCCTCATGCTGGCTGAGCTCTGTGGGCTTTTCCCAGCGCGCAGCTGCGGAATATCCATCTGACCTCAGTGACCCCGTTGCTTTCCCAGCAGGAAGCCTCCAAACAAAACCCGATTCACTCAGCAGCCCCAGGGCTGCTTGTGATGCCGAGAGCTGCGTGTGAGGCGGGGAGGAGGCTGACGCTGCCTGTGAGCGATGAGAGTATGCCAAAAAATCCCCACTTTCGTGCCCTTTTCCCATCCAGCTGGCACCGAGCACCCTGAAATCACACCTTGAAGCCAGATGCCGCCCGGCCCTGCTCGGAAAACCTCCGCAGCCGAGGCGGGCGGGCGGATGGCTGCCCGGGGCTCCGGCGTGGCTGCTCCCCGCCGGCCGGCCCCGCGCTCCTCAATGCCGCCTCTGTTCTCCCTCTTGGGTCAAAAACGCAGCTTTTGTGAGCTCAGCCCAGCCGCAGTCCGTTGCCGAAGCCCCAGCGCATTCCTCCCGGGCTGCAAAGCGCAGCCCAGCGTGGCCAGACGCCGCCTCGTTTCATTTATTTATTTTTGCTTTTGGTCAACAGCTCTAGTTGGGAAGAAGGGGACATGCAGATGCTGGGACCCCTCAGGATTCCTAGGCAAGCCTTAGGTGGAGACAACCACTCTCCACCAAAATGCTTAGCTTCTCCCTCAGGTGGCTGCCATAACCCAAAATACTTGGGGGCGAAAAAGAATGAGCTACAAAGAGAGCTAAAAATAGGCATTTTAATTAACGAAATACGAATTGGAGGGGGCAGCTCGGCACTGGGTCAATGTCTGCACATGACAAACAGCCTGAAACTCCCTGGGCCTCTACCAGGTTTGGTCACTCACGAGTGCTGTTGGCAGGTATTTCTGGGGCTCCCCCCAGGCAGAGGACACCCACCAATACTAAAAGACAGGAGGTGCTTTGGACTCTGTGCTGGTGGTTTTGTTTTTAATCGAATGTCTGACTGTCCTTCAGCACTGCTGAAGTTCGCAGTCGCTGTTGCACGGGGAGCTGGGGGTGTTACAGCCCGTCAGTCCCTGCGGGTTCTCCAGAACTCATACAGAAGGACACGTGGTTGTCTCCCGCCAAAATGTGACCTCTCTCCTGGGTGTCTCCCTTTGTGCTATGTTGTGCTGCTCTGATTTTTGGGCTTAGCTCCTTGACCAGCCTTCCCCTCCTTTTCACATCATAAATAAATAAATTCACCCGGTATGCAAATACACAGGAAAAAAGGAAAAAAACCCCAAACCTCCAAAACCAAGTTTGAAGAGCACCAAACCATAAAGTCACCTCATTTTGTT
This sequence comes from Corvus kubaryi, assembly GCF_017639235.1. Classification (NCBI taxonomy): domain Eukaryota; kingdom Metazoa; phylum Chordata; class Aves; order Passeriformes; family Corvidae; genus Corvus; species Corvus kubaryi. Next base: position 16,371,556 of record NW_024581117.1, read on the forward strand.
GCAGCCCAAGTGCCATCCAGGGCTCTGTGGGCAGTTTCCAGTCTGTGCTGGTGTATGAAGGCACTAAACCAGTAAGGTCTCTGGAGTCTGGGTGCTTGCTGACACCACAGGGATTTTGTCCTTGCCCCATCCCAGCTGGCATGGGGGTAGCAAGGCAGAGGTGCTTGGTCCTGTTCCCGTCTGCTTGGCCTCACCCTCTTCTTCCTCAATGCAGCTCCCGAGCTGGGGAGGTGGCCCTGCTGCCGACCCCACCGCCCCTCACCCTTACCACTTCCCCATTCCCGGAAAAATTGTGTAATTGAGGCTCTGCAGGATCCTGCGGCCAGCTCTGCCAGGATGCTCCGGCTCCCGGGGCTGCCACCTGGCAGCAGCGAGAAGCCTTTTCGGGAGCAGGGACCCCCAGGTCGTCTCCGGACCGGCCGGGAGCACGGCCGCAGCCCCTCGTTCCGCCCCGCCGCCATCCCCCCGCGCCGTTACGTGACCCAGGCGGGCTGTGCCTCCTCCAGCAGGCTGAAGGAGCGGTTGGCCAGCGCCGTGGGGCTGCTGGCCAGCTTGTAGCCGAAGAGCTGCATGGCTGGGGCGCAGGCGTCCTGCACCACCTGCGCCAGCTTGAAGGGCATGCTGAACCGCCACTTGTCGAACTGCTCCGAGGAGTTCTTGCACGTGGAGTAGACGCCGTTGCTGTCGCGGGGCGCCTGCGTGTTTTTGCCGATCCACTCCTCCACCTGCGGGGTGAGGGGCAGCCCGGCGAAGCGGTACATCTCCCGCGCCTTCTGCAGCGGTGCCCGCGCCACGTCCTCGTAGCGCACCAGCATGTAGCGGCCCCTCAGCCAGCCCGGCCGCCGCAGCCCCAGCTCCGCCGACACCCGGATGCTCTCGCAGTTGCCCCGCAGCCGCTGCACCTCCTCCTCACGCAGGGGAGCCTCCCCTTCAGATGCCCACTTCTTCCAGGTCTCGTACTTGCCGGAGAAGGCCACCATGCGTGAGGCCAGGACGGCGCGGGGGTCCCGCACCAGCTGGATGATGCGCAGGTCCAGCCGAGGGTCCTCCACTAGCGGCTGCAGGAACTCCAGCTGCCGGATGCGCACCGTCTTGAGGGCCACGTGCTGCTTGCGCCGGCACGCCTCGGCCGCCAGCGTGATGTTGAGGGGGCCGCAGCGGCGGTTCTTGCAGTAATACTTCTCGAAGACCTTCTTGGTGCTGGGCGTGCAGACAGGCTCCTCGCAGAGTGAGTGGCTGGAGCCCCGCCGAAACAAGAAGGGAGTCAGGTGGCCCTCGGGGGCTGGTGAGATGAAGTTCTCTAAAATGTAGAGGTCACAGAGGAGGAGCTGCTTGAGGACATCTCGGTAAACCAGGGCTGAGCCCACCGCACTGGCCCCTCCCGGCAGGAAGGTCACTGTCTTCTCGACGTGCCAGAGGGGCTCGAAGAGGTAGAAGATGCTGCCTTGCTGGTTGAAGAACTCCCCAACGAAAGAGGAGCCAGTGCGGGTGGTAGCCATCAGCAGAACATGTCTCCGTGGCCCGGGGTCCCCGTCACCTGCCAGCTGCAGGGTGATGTTGTACAGGTGGGACCTCAGCTGGGAGAAGGCAGCATCCAGCTCCTGCAGTGAGGCCAGGGAGCCGTTCTCGGCCGGTGTTGGGCTGACCTCTGTGCTGTTGGCCTCTGCCAGTGCCTGCGGGGTCTGCTTCAGCTTGTCTGAAACCCTGCGGGGAGACCCAGCCCAGCCTGGAGGACAGCAGGACCACCCTGCATCCCTGCGGGGGATTTCGGGGGCTCCCACTCCATAGGAGCTCGGGATTGGGGGAGAGAGGCTGCAAAGCATGGGGTGGCTCAGGTACTTGCTCCCTACCTGGAGATGAAGTTGTTCTCCTTCTCGATGATGACGAGGCTGATGACGAACACTAGCAGGACGGCGTACTTACTCCTCATCTTCAAGCAGTGCAGCAACTCCCGGATATCCTGGGGTAAAGCGCATCGTATCTCCATGGGGAACACACACAGGTCCTTCTTGCACCCCGGGAAAGTGTCTTGGGCTAGGGCCTTGCCAGCCCTGCCTATGGGGAGAAGAAGGGTCAGCATGGCAATGGTTTCCTGCAGGCAGGGTCAGAGGCTGACAAAGGCTTGACAAGAGCAGTAACAAAGGGGAAGCTCCTCCCTACTGCTCCATCCCACCCCCGAGGAGCAGCTGCCCGAATGCCCCATCGGCTGCTCCCCCTCCTTCCCAAAATACATCTGCCCGACAGGACCCCTTCCCACGTGTTCACCAGCCGCCCCTGCCCACCCTGAAACCCAATCCCTGCCACCCGACAGCTGCCTGCTCCACGCTGGCAAAAACCTGCTGCTGGCAGTGAGGGAGACCCTGGATCATCCTGATCTTTGGTGCATTGTGGCTCCCAGCCTCTGGAAAGGGGAGGGCTGGAGGCTCCGCTGTAGGGCCCCAGTGTGGGGCTGAGCAGCTTCCGCCTTCCCCCAGCATGGCAACAACAGCTGCTGAGCCTCGAAAATGAAACCCAGAGAGTTTTCAGGAAAGACAGCAGGCTGGAGAACGCTGCTGCTGCCAGTCCCCCTCGGGTAGTAGAATGCTCCGCGGAAGGTTTTTGCCAAAAAAGAAAAAAAACCCAAATGATGCAGCTGCTTGGTGTGGGATACAAAACCAGGAGACTTGGCATCCCCGCCCAGCAGAAAAGACCCGCCCCCCAGTCTGTCCTTCAGCGCTTGAATCGGGATGTTGGTGGAAACCGCTCTGAGTTGCACCAAACCCACATCCCAGATGGAGATTTTGGGGGCCAGAGCTGCTGTTTCCGGCTCTGGGGCAGGTCCCCAGTGTGCAGATTTACACCCTTAGGCCTTGCTGGCACCTGCTACCTGCCCGCTGGTTCGCGTGCCTGGTGCCCGGCTGGCCGCGTGAGTGATGCCGTTTGCTCGTCCCGCTTTCTTGGCCAGACTTTCGGTGACTCAGGGAAAGTCTATTTAGCTTTGGCTTGGCTCCACCAGTGCAACCCCGGCAGCCCGTCCCACCCCTGCTTTTGGGGTGAAGGAGGGGAGCCAGGCAGAGCCCCATCCTTTGAGGGGCCCCATCCTTTGAGGGGCCAGAGGGGAGATGCCCTGGCCAAGCCTTGATATCTGCAGCCCTCAGCAGAGCGTGGAGTGGGGAAGCCCTGCCAGACATTGTGTCACGTCCCAACCTCTTCTTTTGCTCGGCCAAAATATGCATTTTTAGTGTTGCTCGCTGTATGCCCCTCCCGCATGGGCAGGAGGGGTGGGATGTGCCCTGTGGCGAGGGCAGCACCCCAGCCTGTCAGGTTCCCAGTCCTCTCTGAGCGAGGACCACGAATTTCCCGGTTTCAGCAAACCACTCAGCTCCCAAGGCTTGGCTTCCAGCCATCTCCTTTCCAGCAAAACGTTCTAAAATGAGACATCCACACCCACGCGCCCAGGAAACTCAGGATTTAGTAGGATGCAGGGACTCTGGAGAGCCCTGGCAGCCCCAGAGCCCTCTCACTGTGGTACCCCAGCTCCCGCTTTCAGCAAGCCGCAACGAGATCCCCAGCACGTGTGTCTGTGTGTCTGTGTGTGTGTGTGTCTGTGTGTCTGTATGTGTCTGTCTGTCTGTGTCTGTGTGTCTGTGTGTGTGTGTGTGTCTGTGTCTGTGTGTGTGTGTGTGTGTGTCTGTGTCTGTGTCTGTGTGGGTGTGTGTCTGTGTCTGGATGTCTGTGTGTGTGTGTGTGTGTGTGTGTGTCTGTGTCTGTGTGTGTGTCTGTGTCTGTGTGTGTGTCTGTGTGTGTGTGTGTGTGTGTGTGTCTGT